>NC_135894.1:17440903-17620903 GCF_964194155.1 Cetorhinus maximus | reverse complement strand
TTACACACACTCTCACAGATACACTCACTCTCTCTCTCACACACACTCACTCTCTCTCTCTGACACACACACACTCTCCCACACACTCTCTCACACACACACACACTCTCTCGCACTCTCTCACACACTCTCTCACACACTCACTCACACACACACCCCCTCTCTCTATAACACTTTCTCTTACACACACCCTCTCTCACACATACAATCTCTCTCTCACAGACACTCACTCTCACACACACACACTCTCTCTCTGGCACACACACATTTTCCCACATATACACACTCTCTCTCACACACACACACTCTCCCACACACTCTCTCACACACACACACACGCTCTCTCACACTCTCTCACACACTCACTCACACACACTCACTCACACACACAGCCCCTCTCTCTAAAACACTTTCTCTTACACACACACTCTCTCTCTCACACACACACTCTCTCTGACACACACACTCTCCCACACTATCTCACACACACTCACACACACTCACTCACACACACACCCCCTCTCTCTAAAACACTTTCTCTTACACACACTCTTTCACACATACTCTCTCACACACACACTCACTCTCGCTCTGACACACACACACTCCCACACACACACTCTCTCTCTCTCACACACACACTCTCACACATACTCTCTCACACACACTCTCTCTCACACACACTCTCTCTCTCTCACACTCTCACACGTACTCTCACTCACACACACTCTCTCTTCACACACACACACTCTCACAAACACGCTCAATCTCTCTCTGACACACACACACTCTCTCTCACACACACGCACTCTCACACATGCACTCTCACACAAACACACACTCACACAGACGTTCACTCTCTCACACTCACTCTCTCTCTCCTGGAGGGGAATGAAGGTGTGGAGGGAGGGATGATGAAAGGGAGGTGGTTATGGCCAGTGGAGTGCGTCAGAAAAGTCATGGTCATAGGTGGGAAGAGACTGGACAAGAGGAGAAAAAAAGAGTCACGATAGAAAGAAATCAGTTCTGTGGAGCAGGAACAGGCTGTGATGAGAGGCTGACCAAGCAGCCCTGGTTGTGGATCTTGGGCAGGAGGCAGGAGCAGGCTGTTTGGGTTTGAGGGTCTGTGAGGTTGGAGGCTGTAGAAGGAAGATTGACAGAGGACATGAGATCAGTGGCAGCCTTGGAAACAATGGCTTCGTGTTCAGTGGCGGGGTCCATGTCCAAGGGGAGGTAGGACAAGGTGTCAGGGAATTGGCATTGAGTCATGATTAGATAGATAGGTATTCAAACAATAATCGTTTATAATTATGTGCTGAAAGAAACTATTTGCAGACACGGATGGCCTGGAAGAGCTTTCTCTGGGAGCTGAACATGATTGGGAGAATGAGCTGAGGCCACACAGAGTAATCTGAGAGAGGACAGCAGGTTCATGCTCCAGGGAGTCCCTGTCACTCTCCCAGGACAGCACCTCAGCAGTCCTAGTGATCTGTTGGAGAACAGATTGCTAGATTCTCTATTCCCTGGAAGCCCCTTTGATCAGTGGTATAAAGATCCACGATGGCAGCACTCAGACCTTTGATGGAGGCTGCTTGTGTTGCAGTCAAAGCTGTGACATCTGCAATCGGAGACTGCCTCATGATGGGTTCCACAGGTTTGCAGATGGAGCTGACGACCAGTTTCATGTTGGAAAGGATGGATTCCAAACTCCTCAAAGTTGGTGCTGCATTCTCCCATACTCCTCGACTTTGAGGCGGGCTTGCCAAAGCACCAAGCATTTGGTTGTGTAAACACATCAGCCTTCCTCTGTAGCCCAGCGTTTGGACTCTTCATCTGAGTCCTCTTCCGCAGAATTAGACATAACCCTCCAGCGAGCTAGCACATCTGCTATCCTTCCCCTGTGCCCAGGTTCCAGTCCTGTCCTTCCCCTGTGCCCAGGTTCCAATCCTGTCCTTCCCCTGTGCCCAGGTTCCAGTCCTGTCCTTCCCCTGTGCCCAGGTTCCAATCCTGTCCTTCCCCTGTGCCCAGGTTCCAATCCTGTCCTTCCCCTGTGCCCAGGTTCCAATCCTGTCCTTCTCCTCTGCCCAGGTTCCTGTCCTGTCCTTCCCCTGTGCCCAGGTTCCTGTCCTGTCCTTTCCCTGTGCCCAGGTTCCAATCCTGTCCTTCCCCTGTGCCCAGGTTCCAATCCTGTCCTTCCCCTGTGCCCAGGTTCCAATCCTGTCCTTCCCCTGTGCCCAGGTTCCTGTCCTGTCCTTTCCCTGTGCCCAGGTTCCTGTCCTGTCCTTCCCCTGTGCCCAGGTTCCAATCCTGTCCTTCCCCTCTGCCCAGGTTCCAGTCCTGTCCTTCCCCTGTGCCCAGGTTCCAGTCCTGTCCTTCCCCTGTGCCCAGGTTCCTGTCCTGTCCTTCCCCTGTGCCCAGGTTCCAGTCCTGTCCTTCCCCTGTGCCCAGGTTCCAGTCCTGTCCTTCCCCTGTGCCCAGGTTCCTGTCCTGTCCTTCCCCTGTGCCCAGGTTCCAATCCTGTCCTTCCCCTGTGCCCAGGTTCCAGTCCTGTCCTTCCCCTGTGCCCAGGTTCCAGTCCTGTCCTTCCCCTGTGCCCAGGTTCCAGTCCTGTACTTCCCCTGTGCCCAGGTTCCTGTCCTGTCCTTCCCCTGTGCCCAGGTTCCAATCCTGTCCTTCCCCTGTGCTCAGGTTCCTGTCCTGTCCTTCCCCTGTGCCCAGGTTCCTGTCCTGTCCTTCCCCTGTGCTCAGGTTCCTGTCCTGTCCTTCCCCTGTGCCCAGGTTCCTGTCCTGTCCTTCCCCTGTGCCAAGGTTCCAATCCTGTCCTTCCCCTGTGCCCAGGTTCCAGTCCTTACCTTCCCCTGTGCCCAGGTTCCTGTCCTGTCCTTTCCCTCTGCCCAGGTTCCAGTCCTGTCCTTTCCCTCTGCCCAGGTTCCAGTCCTGTCCTTCCCCTGTGCCCAGGTTCCAGTCCTGTCCTTTCCCTCTGCCCAGGTTCCAATCCTGTCCTTTCCCTCTGCCCAGGTTCCAGTCCTGTCCTTTCCCTCTGCCCAGGTTCCAATCCTGTCCTTCCCCTGTGCCCAGGTTCCAATCCTGTCCTTCCCCTGTGCCAAGGTTCCAGTCCTGTCCTTTCCCTGTGCCCAGGTTCCAATCCTGTCCTTTCCCTCTGCCCAGGTTCCAATCCTGTCCTTTCCCTCTGCCCAGGTTCCAGTCCTGTCCTTCCCCTCTTCCCAGGTTCCAGTCCTGTCCTTCTCCTCTGCCCAAGTTCCAGTCCTGTCCTTCCCCTGTGCCCAGGTTCCAATCCTGTCCTTCCCCTGTGCCCAGGTTCCTGTCCTGTCCTTCTCCTCTGCCCAGGTTCCAATCCTGTCCTTCTCCTCTGCCCAAGTTCCAGTCCTGCCCTTTCCCTCTGCCCAGGTTCCAGTCCTGTCCTTCGCCTCTGCCCAGGTTCCAATCCTGTCCTTCCCCTGTGCCCAGGTTCCTGTGCACTTGCATCTCACCACATGCAGATCCCTCCTCTATGCTACCCTCTAAGTACATGCATCTCTCAGCTGCTGGCTGTGACTGAGAGATTGAGTGATGGTGTCCCTTCATTTTAATTGACCTATTCCTCCACTGCCTGGTAAGGTTCCAGTTCTTGGGCACCTGAAATGAAAAAAGGGACAAAGTTTGGGTTGTGCTGAAAAGAGAAAATAAGAAATGTATGCTTACAGCATCTACCGCTTCTCAGTCAGAAGAGTTTGGGATGAGGGAGAAGTGGGAAGACAGAAAGACGATGAGTTACTGTGGTAAAGTGGAGTGCTGTGTACCCATTTCCACCCAAGAGCCTGACGGACAGTGGACCCGAGAAGAGGGTCTCAGAAAAACCAGCCGAGGATGTTGAGCAACGACGCTCAACATGCCTGAGGAAGCCTCCTGAGCATTATTACGATATGAGCTACATGCACTATGACCCCTGTGTCCATTTCCAGGTCTTATTCAAGTTGGTCCCAGCAAGTTCCCACACACAGTAGATGATGTGAATGATCAGATAATCTGCTTTTAGTGGTTTTGGTTTTATATAGAAATTACAACATTGAGACATGTAATTTGGCCCAACAAGTCCATATTGGTGTTTCCCATATCCCTTTGTTCCCTTATTTTCAACACCTATCTAACTTGAAATGAAAATAAGAATGCTGGAAAAAAATCAGATGCTTTGGTAGCATCTGTGGAGAGAGAAGCAGAATTAATGTTTTAAGTCTGTTACTTTCCATCAGAACCTATCTAACTTGCCCTTGGTAACACTTATCCCTCGACACATTATTTGGTCATTATCTCAATGCTGTTTTTGAGAGCTTTCTGTGCGCAAATTGGCTGCTGCATTTCCTTTATTACAACAGCGGCCACATTTCAAAAGTATTCCTTGGTTAGAAGAGGCTTTGCTATATCTTGAGGTCATAAAAGGTATCATAAGGATGGAATTCTTCCTTCTTCCTCTTAAGTGTTGACAAAGTTTTTGCTTCAATCTAACTCCAGTAGTGTGTTCCACAAAGTTCCATGTGAAAAGGTTTCTCCTGCCCTCTGTCCTAAATCTCTTCTATTTAATCAAATATCCATACCTCCATGTTCTAAGCCCCTAATTGCTGGAAACAGTACTGCTCTGTCCTATTCCTTCTTAAGTGTGAAGGCCTATTTTAAATCACCCTCTATTCTTCCTTGTTCTGATGAAAACAGACCCAAATTTTTAAGTGAACAAAACAGTTTCAACATACATGCAGGTTACCCATGCGTGTGTACACCATGACATTCTCACAGCGTGTCGGAGGATTCCGGTGGCACAGCATACAGCCCCCATTGCATTGACCTGGCTTGTTCATGCTAATGCGATTTGCCTGTTATATGTAGCGGATGGCAAAACCGCTGAATGAAGCTGCTCCTAGTCTCTCTCCATCAGCCATTCACACTGTTAACAAGCACAAGAGGCAGTTGGAAAGTGGAGATTTCAAAGCAGCTGACTGAAGTCGCTCTCAAGACCTGACATTTCCTGAAATCAAGAGCTTTTAAATGCAACAACATATTTATATTGCACCTCTAACATAATAAAGCATTCCAAAGCACTTCACAACAGCATTAGAATACAAAGACACCAAGTCACTTAAAGAGACATTAGGTCAGATGACCAAAAGCTTGATCAAAGGGGTAGATTTTAAGAGTGTCTTAAAGGAGGAAAGAGAAGTAGAGAGGCGGAGAAGTGTAGGGAGGGAATTCCAGAGCTTGGGGCCTAGGCAACTGAGTGGCCATCAATAGTGCAGCGATTAAAATTGGGGATTCAGAATGGGCCAGAATTAGAGGAACACAGAGATCTTGGAGGGTTGTGGGGTTGGGGGGAGATTACAAAGATGGGAAAGGGCAAGGCTTTGGAGGGAATTAAACACAAGGATTATAATTTTAAAATTAAGATCTTGCTTGACTGAGAGTCAGTAAATACTGAACAGCACAAAATAATCAGCCCTCTCAATACATTTTCAGCAGTGCCTTGGTAATTGATGCCTATGTGGATGACAAATGGTTAGCACCATTTAGCCCTGATAAGCGAGGATGGCGTACGTGGAGGG
Source organism: Cetorhinus maximus (assembly GCF_964194155.1). Classification (NCBI taxonomy): domain Eukaryota; kingdom Metazoa; phylum Chordata; class Chondrichthyes; order Lamniformes; family Cetorhinidae; genus Cetorhinus; species Cetorhinus maximus. The sequence goes on along the minus strand of NC_135894.1, from coordinate 17,615,315 downwards.
GGCTATACTTTAGAGCTAGTGACAACAGTCTGCAAGTACAGTGTCACCAAGCTCTGTTTACATAGGAATTCCTAATACAATAGATTAGTGCTAAATATTGACAATAACAAATGTGTTCAAAAATGTGACAGCTATCTTTGGACAGGAGTTGCCTGCAAGCACAAGGTTTATAAAAAAATATATGTGTGTGTTTTGCATCGGGTTGGTGGTATTCGCTATTCGGTATGTCCAAGCTGCAAGTGACTTCATCTTGTATGGATCCTCTCATGACCAAGAGTCTGATGCGAGATCAACATGATGCCCTCAGGACTGATAGCTCACGTTGTTGTTGGTGGTGATTGAGGAACTTCTGCAGCTTTGCCACCTCTGGCCTTCCTCTGGGCGTGTTGAATGTTGCAAGTTTGGCACAGATGGTGCTTGAAACATACTGAACCAGTGCTTGCCTCCACATGGGCCGGTCAGCGGCAGTGTTTTCCCAAGAGAGGTGGCCTGCAATGTGGAAATTTATAAGGCTCTTTTTTAGGGTGTCCTTGTATTGTTTGTACTGATCACCTTGATGTTGTTTGCCCCGAGACAGTTCCCCATTGATGATCTGCTTGGGGATTCTGTCATCATCCATGTGAGAGACATGGCCTGGCCACCTAAGTTTAATTCTCTGGAGGGTGGTCCCCATGCAGTTGAGCCCAGCATGATAAGCAATTTTGCCCTGCCATTGAATTCTCATGATCGTCCTTAGGTGCCTTTGGTGGATGCGTTCCAGAGCTTTGATGTGGCTCCTATAGCAGACCTGGGATTGTGCACCATACTGCAGGGTGGTAAGGACAATGCCTGCTAGAGCTCTCCAATATCTCCAGACTGAGTGCCTCCACCAAAGTCAGAGGGAGCTTCTGTATGCAGGTGACTGTGCCCTAGTTGCCCACAAAAAGGAAGACAACCAGATTATGGCAAACAAATTATTGAGTGCTGCCAAAACTCCAAATCAGTGTCTCCAATACCAAGGTTATGTTTCAGCCAGCACCAAGCACACACTATGAAGCACCATATGTAACCATTGATGGCACTTTTCACCAGGTTATAGAAAAATTCTCATACCTTGGGTAGTGTGCGCTCTAGGATTGCCATTATTGATGCATTGAGAAAGCAAGTTTTGCCATTGGCTGACTTCATGATTTTGCGTCTAGTGTGTTACATTTAAAGGTGACATATGCCACATTTGCATAGTTGGCTTAATTATATTAATAAAACATAAACAGATCACAACTGAATAGACAGGGAACTTTTCAATAATCAAATAACATCTATAAAAAAACTGATTTTTGAAAAAGCCAATCATTTCCTCTTGGTTTCTTCCGACCTTGATATGCAGATCATTGCAAAAGGAAAAGACAGGGATTTAGAAGCAGTCTACAGCCAAAATTCCCACAATAGCAAAAATTAATCCTTACTTCACCTCAGCATGTTGGGCTACTTGTAGCAGTTACATTCTGTGGCTTAAAATGACAGATCACTTTATTGTGGCTGACTACATGGTTTTTCATGGTACAATGCTCAAGGGGAAAATGTTGGCCAGGACACCTGGAGAACACCACACCCTCTCACGCCCAGCTCTTCGTCAAATAGTGCTACAGGATCTGTTATATCCAACCAAAATAGTCAAATGGGGCTTTAGTTTAACATCTTTCAAATGTTAAAAGGACTGAGGTTAGATATGGAGAAACAATTTCCTCTAGTCAGGGAATCAAGAGCATGGAGACATCATCTTAAAAGGTCAGTCAGGAGTGAATTAAAGGGTAGTGGGAATCTGGAACTGTCTCCCCAAAAAGCTGTGGGAGTCAACTGGAGCTTTCAAAACAGAGACGAATAGATTTTTGATGAATAAGAGTATCAGGTGGCATTGCCAACTCTGCTAAACAAAACAAAACTACCTGGAAAAACTCAGCAGGTCTGACAGCATCTGCGGAGAGGAACACAGTTAACGTTTCGAGTCCGAATGACCCTTCAACAGAACTAAGGAAAAATAGAAGAGAGGTGAAGCCTCTATTTTTACTTTGTTCTGTTGAAGGGTCATACGGACTCGAAACGTTAACTGTGCTCCTCTCCGCAGATGCTGTCAGACCTGCTGAGTTTTTCCAGGTAGTTTTGTTTTTGTTTTGGATTTCCTGCATCCGCAGTTTTTTGCTTTTATTTTGCCAACTCTGCTTGCTGGCATACTTGGAGGTTTGATCATGTAACCTTCTGATAATGTGGTGCCTGATCATGTGGCATCTGATCACATGATCAAATGTTTATCCCATTCCCTTTCAAATGAGGCTTTAGTTCCTCAGCAGCCACATGTGGTGAAGAATCCCAAGGTCTAATAGCCCTCAGTTCAAGAAACTTTCTCTTCCAACCCTCTTGTTTCTTACAGAGACAATCCTTTTCTTTCTGCTCCTTTTGCCTCCTTAACCCAGTGGAATAGTCTTTCACAATCTATTCACAGTAAAGTCTCCAGGTTTCACTTATCCCTTAACTGACTATTCCTCTCTCAATGCCACTCCCACTCATGGCAATCATGCTCTTGACTCTGTGGGAAATGCCGGGTCAGACAACCACCCTATTCCTCAGATTCCCTACCTCTGAGTCTCCATTCCTGTCTCCCTCTCTCCCACTGAACCCCCATCCCTGTCTCCTTTTCTCCCACGGTCCCCCATTCCCATTCTTCCTCTCTGCCACTGATCCACCATTCCCAGTCTCCCGATTTCCCCTGATCCCCATCTCTCTCTCCCCATTCCTCTCATCCCCCAGTCTCCCTCTTCCCCAGCCACTTCTTCCCATTCTCCCGATGCCCAGTCCTCCAAGTTCCCATTATTCATTTCTTCCGCTGATCCCTCATTCTCTGGTTTTCATTTCTCCCAAAGCCTCCATATACCCAGTCTCCCTTCCCTGATCCTGAATTCCCCAATCTCCCTATTACTGAGCCTACATTCCCATCTCCCTGAGCTCCCAGTCTCCCTCCCCTTCCGCATCTGGTGACGAGCTCTGTGTAAAGGTGTAAATTATTCTGTTTCAAATGAATGCAATTTAATCTCATTATGACTCCTGTCACCAAGTTAAGTTATTCATTATTTAGAGTACCTCATAAGTGTTTGCTGTTCATGGGGTGCAGCGCAGTGGAAATTTAAATCACTGATCTCCTGACTGCAAGAGGCAGTGATAGGATCTCAATTCTGTGAAACTCCTATTGACTCTGGGAGAGTTGGGAACACCGAGTATCAAGGGATATGAAACAAACACAGGTAAATGGAACAAAAATAAAAATACCTGGAAAAACTCAGCAGGTCTGACAACATCTGCGGAGAGGAACACAGTTAACGTTTCGAGTCCGTATGACTCTTTAACAGAACTAAGGAAAAATAGAAATGAGATGAAATATAAGCTAGTTTGGGGGGGTGGGACAGATAGAGCTGGATAGAGGGCCAGTGATAAATGGAGATGAGGCACAGGTGAACCATGGTCAAACTGAGTGGCAGAGCAATGGCTCAAGGGGTTGAATGGCCTGCTCCTGCCCATCATGATCCTATATTCGGAATGCAAAACACAGGCAAAATGTGAGATGTGTATAATGGGCCAAGTTCTAAATACCTCAGCATTACTGAGCACAACCAGCTCAAAGGCAGAAGCAAAAGTGCTGACAAGCCCATTTCTTCCCAACATTAATCCAGCAAAATACCAGGGTTAAAAGATTATAACACCAGTCTTCTGATGTTCCTGCTATCGATTGTCTGAATAGCACAAACATTCACTGTAACATCAGCAGCACCTTCCAAACCCAGGGGTTGCCTAATCTGAGACACTGTATAACACTGGCCATTGATAAGTACCAGCTTCTGCTGAGATTTGTTCTATCCCAAAGGGTCAGTGTTTAAAAATAAAGGGTCGTCAATTTAAAACAGAGATGAGGTGAAATTTTTTCACTCAGAGGGTCGTAAGTCTTTGGAACTCTCTTCCTGAAAAGGCAGTGGAAGCAGAGCCTTTGAATATTTTTAAGGCAAAGGTTGATAGATTCTTGGTAAGCAAGGGGGTGATAGGTTATTGGGGGTAGGTGGGATGCAGATTTCTGGTTACTATCAAATCAGCCGTGATCATATTAAATGGTGGAGCAGGCTCGAGGGGCCAAGTGGCCAACTCCTGCTCCTTGTTCATATGTTCAAAGAGGTTCTCAAAGTGTGCAATCCCTCCTCCTCATTGTTTCTCCAGTGAAATGTACTGCATGGATTGTAAGGATTATGTAAAATGATCATTCGGGGACAGACTTGAACTCAGGACACTAAAAAAGGCAGAATTTATTTTAAAATCATCTCAATTCACGTAAGTATTGAATCATTTGATACGAATACACAATTTACAAAAGCATTTCATAGTGTATTGCCACAAAATCTGATTGAGAATACAAACTAAAACACACTGAAAGACCAATGATATTGCCATCTGGAGTTTGCCAACATGAGGTGCGAGGGCAGCACTACACTGCCATGTGTTGTCACAGTCTGAAAGTACACATACATGTATAAAAGGCTGCGTTTGCTGTCAATGCTGTGCATGCGCAGTTGTATGCTGATGACAGTCCCGGGTTAATGGCCGCCATATTGGGGGCAATGTGCAGCTGGGCACACGCGTGTGGTCATCACTGGCAGCAGAAGGAGGGAATGTTGTGAATTTCTATCCTGGACTGGAATTCATGGATTTTGGAAACTACATTTACAGGGGGTTAGAAGGGAAGGATTTGCAGACCGGGAAACTAAAATCCTTTCCATGTGGGATATTTTATTGCAGTCATGTTGGTGAGTGTTTCTAAACTGTCTCACTATCCCAGTATTGTATTTGGATTGTCTTTTGCTGTAAGTGCTAGACTATTTTGCCTCATCTAGCACTCACAGTAACATACTATCCCAGTAATGTAAGTGGATTGTAAGACAAGAGTTTAGAACATGACTGCAATAAAATATCCCACAAGGAAAGGTTTTTGGTTTCCCATCTGAAAATCCTTCCCTCCCCCTTCTGCCACTCTGAGTTCCAGACTGCAGGCTCCAACAGTGACGTCATTGGGTTTCTGCACATGCACAGACCAGTGCGTATGTGCCAATGGGTACTGGTGGCTATCTTGCATGGCCATATTGCATTGGCAGGAGACACAGCATGTATAAAATGCACAGGGCAGCTCCAGACATGGGGAGCTGGTGGTAAAGTTGCTGAACTAGTAATCCAGAGATCTAAATTAATGCTCTGGGGATACTGGTTCAAATCTCACCACAGAAGCTGGTGGAATTTAAATTCAATGAATAAATCTGGAATATAAAGCTAGTCTTAGTAATGGGTACATGAAACTATCATTGATTGTTGTAAAACCCATCTGGTTTGCTAATGTCCTCAAGGGAAGGAAATCTGCTGTCCTTACCTCATGTGGCTCCAGACCCACAGCAATGTGGTTGACTCTTAGCTGCCCTCTGAAATGACATAGCCATTCAGTTCAAGGGCAAATAGGGATGGGCAACAAATGCTGACCTTGCCAGCAATGCCCACATCCCATGAAAAAAAACACATATGAAGCACGCTACATATTTTGACCAACTGTACCAGCCACCTGTGTTTTAACAATAAGAGCAGCAGCTTGTATTCAGGACTAGCGACGCTGGACTAATAATCTCAAGAGTGGGAGTTCAAATCCTACCCTGGCAGCTTTGAGTCCAGTTTAAAAAAGTCTGGATATAAAAGGTTGGTCCCAGTAAAGGTGACCATGAAGCTGTTGGATTTACTAATGTCCATCAGGGAAGGCAATCTGCCGTCCTTACCCGGTCTGGCCTTTATGACCTGGCTTCCACAGCAATGTAGTTAACTGGTCACTGCCCAGTTGTAACTCTTTCGAGTTATCAACAGTCACAGATTGTAACTCTTTCAAGTACATTCACAGTTCTTGGTTTCCAGGAGTGGGACATGAACCCACAACCTTCTGATTCAAAGGCGAGGGTGCTATGAACTGAGCCACAGCTGACACCTCCTGCCCAGTTGTATAAGAACACCAGTGAAACGATCATCCACATGGACAGCTGCAGTGATAAATGCTGGTCGGTGCCTGTGATGCTCACATCCCCTGAACGAATAAAGGGAGCAGATCATCTGTTCCTCATGATTTTACATGTCCAGGACCCGTTTAACGAGTCTTTTCAGCACATGAATGGTCTGCGGGTCTGATCCTGAATTCTGAGACGATAGTGACATCGACAACTGGTTAACAATGTCTCTCAAACATTGTTCGATCGCTTTTAGATCTGCATCAAACTGGAGACAATCCTCCCTGGTTGCCATGCGATTGCAGAGATTTCTGAGCTCCGTGCTGAGCTAGAGGGGGAAAGAACAAACAGAAAAATGTCGGTAAAACCACACGCAATTTCTGGCACGAAATTCACTCGCAGTAAAACGATTTTAACCCTGTTTGTGGTGCAAAATAATTCCAGGGTTTAATTCCAGAGTCGGTGGTAGTACCTACCTTTAAAGTACCTTTAAGGGACAGTTTTGTCTGCATTTATTCTGTTAAAGGTTGCTGATGAATTGCAAAACAAAAACAACCCAAAATGTTTTCACTGAGCAACATCTGCACCTTACCTTAGCCTCCGCGTGGAAGCGTGGCTCTTGCAACTGAGACAAGGAATTTTGCTCCAGGTCTAATAACTGGGAAGTGAAGCCTATGAAGCGGGTTAACCTGCTCTCCCTGGCGACCTGTAGGATTGTTCTCCGTTTGGTGGACGGGACTGGTTCCTGGGTGCTGGAGCCGGGCTGGGAGCTGTTCCGATCCGTGTTGTGCTGCTCTATGCGGGGCTGCTGTGGACCAAGGTGCCGCTGATCCTGAAGGTATTGGTGCAGGGTTGTCAAAGCGCATTGCTGGTGGGCAATGCAGGCATGCAGGACACTCTGCATTCTCCAGGTCTGCACTGCTCACTGTTGAATTGAGTTGGGGGGTGTGGGTGGGGGGGGAGTTGCTTTACAGAAAGGGTATTTTGCCCAGCGGGTTAGCCACTTTTGGACCTGTTGGCTCCGCCCCCGCTGCTCTCCAGATCCTTTCCGCCCAATCAGTTTGATTTGATTGAACTTAATGAATGCAAATAGTCTGTAGTGGATAGATGTTATACTGGAATCGGTTCATCAAATTTGCATAGGTTTGTTAAAATTACAATCCAGTTATTGACCTTTTGACAATCCGACAGTGTTCCCCTTAGAGTGAATTTAAACTGCTTTTGTATCATTAATCTGCTGAGGATTCTCTCCCAAGAAGAGATTGGGATTTTCCCCCCTAGGTATCCTGGCCATTATTTATATTCTGTCCAAGGTCATGGGGAAAGGTCGCTGTCTAAGACCTTTCTGCCACAGTGCACCGAGAGGCTGGGAACTGTTGAGAGCCCCCTCGGGCTGTACCGCTTACAATGAATGTCTGCTTTGAATACTAATTGTATTATAATTGTATTGAAGCACCTCAGAGTGCTTGTATGTTGATAACTCCAATACCATTGTCTGACTGTCTGCATTGACCATATTGAAATGATTGGAATATTCATTGATTGTATTGATGCACCTCGTGATCCATGTGTAAAAGTTGAATCTGATTGGACTTTTGTGATTGTGATCTTGAAATGTTTTGGAATGGTCTTCCAGATATTTTATGAATAAAGTATATTTTTGAAAAAAAAATTCTGTCCAAGGTTATCGCCAATCAGGTCAAGTCTGCTCTGGAGTTGGTGATCCACCCTGACCAGACCTGTGCAGTGCCCGGCAGGAAGATCTCTGACAGCCTCGCGCTACTCAGGGATACGATTGCCTATGTGCAGGACAGGGGTGTGGACACCTGCCTCATCAGCCTGGATCAGGAGAAGGCCTTTGACAGAATATCGCACACCTACATGGTGGATGTGCTCTCCAAAATGGGGTTTGGGGAGGGAATCTACAATTGGATCCAACTGCTCTACACTAACATCAGTAGCGCAGTCTCAATCAATGGGTGGGAATCAGATAGCTTTCCAATTAAATCTGGAGTCAGGCAGGGCTGCCCTCTCTCCCCTGTCCTGTTTATGTGTTGCATAGAACCCTTTGCTGAGTCCATCAGGAAGGATCCGGGCATAAGAGGAGTGACGATCCTAGGCAGCGGAGGCACTCAGGTCAAAGCCTCCCTGTACATGGACGATGTCGCCGTCTTCTGCTCGGATCCGCTGTCGGTGCGCAGACTGATCCACATCTGCGACCAGTTCGAACTGGCCTCGGGGGCCAAGGTAAATCGTGGGAAGAGCGAGGCCATGTTCTTTGGGAACTGGGCTGACCGATCCTTTGTCCCCTTCACTGTCAGGGCTGATGGCCTGAAGGTGCTGGGGATATGGTTCGGAGGGTCCGGGGCATGTGTTAGAAACTGGAAGGTGCGAGAGTCTATGGTGAAAAGAAAACTGGGCATGTGGGAGCGATGCTCCCTCTCCATTGCGGGTAAGAACCTGGTCATCAGGTGTGAGGCACACTCGCTGTTGCTGTACGTGGCGCAGGTCTGGCCCGTTCCAGACTCCTGCGCGATGGCGATCACCCGAGCCATCTTCCGCTTTATCTGGGGGTCGAAAATGGATCGTGTCCGCAGGGATGTGATGTACAAGCCTCTAGATAAAGGCAGAAAAAACGTGCCCAACATCATCCTCATCCTGATGGTCACTTTTGTGTGCGGCTGCATCAAACTGTGCGTAGACCCTCGGTACGCAAACACCAAGTGTCACTACGTGCTGAGGTTCTACCTGTCCCCGGTGTTGCGAAGGATGGGTCTGGCCACGCTGCCGCGGAACGCTCCAAGTAGTTGGACCGTGCCGTACCACCTGTCCCTGGTGGAAAAAATTATGCAGAGAAACACCTTTGACCACAAGTCCATCAGGCAGTGGTCGGCACGTAATGTCCTAGAGGCCCTGCGGGAAAAGGAGAGGGTGGATCCTGTGGGATGGTTCCCCGAGCAGACTGTTAAAGTTATTTGGCAGAATGCCTCATCGCCAGAACTTTCCAACAAGCACCAAGATGTAGCTTGGCTGGTGGTGAGAAAGGCCCTCCCCATCAGATCCTTCCAACACGCCAGGAGTCTCACCCCCTCTGAATGCTGCCCTCGAGGTGGCTGTGGTGGGGAAGAGACCATTGTTCACCTCCTTGTGGATTGTGCCTTTGCAAAGAAGGTCTGAAGAGAGATGCAGTGGTTTCTGTCGAGGTTCATCCCGAGCAGTTCTGTGACACAGGACTCTGTGCTCTACGGCCTGTTCCCAGGGACACACACCGAGACAAACGTCAACTGCAGTTGGAGGATCATCAACTTGGTGAAAGACGCTCTTTGGTCTGCCCGAAACTTGTTGGTCTTCCAGTGCAAAGAGTTGTCCCCGACCAAGTGTTGCAGACTGGCACATTCCAAAGTCCAGGACTACCTGCTGAGGGACGCACTAAAGCTTGGGGCAGCCGCCGCAAAGGCGCAATGGGGAAAGGTCGCTGTCTAAGACCTTTCTGTCATAGCGCACCGAGGGGCTGGGAAAGGTATAGACCCCTCGGGCTGTACAGCTCACAATGAATGTCTGCATTGAATACTAATTGTATTATAATTGTATTGAGGCACCTCAGAGTGCAACATGATGTATGTTGATAACTCCAATACCATTGTCTGATTGTCTGCATTGACCATATTGAAATGATTGGAATATTCATTGATTGTATTGATGCACCTTGTGATCCATGTGTAAAAGTTGAATCTGATTGTACTTTTGTGATGGTGATTTTGAAATGTTTTGGAATGTTCTTCCAGATATTTTATGAATAAAGTATATTTTTCAAAAAACACCCCAACATACACCATTAAAGCACATCATCTGATCATCTGAAGTAAAACCAGAACATTCTGCAAACGCTCAGGCCGGGTCTGAGGAGGGAGAAATGGAGGTAACATTTCAGGCCTGTGATCTTTCATCAGAACTGGAAAGTGTGGAAGATGTAACAGGTTTTAAACAAGTACAGATGTAGGAAAGGGAGGAAAGAACAGGCCTGATAGGATGGAAGAATAATTGACAAGAGGGATGATGGGGCAAAGCAAAAGGTGATGGGACAAATAAAGAAACAAAAGATGGTTCTAGAGGAGGTGGAAAAGGGAATCGCTGAATCATCAATTACTGATGGCTGGCATCCAAAAAAAATAGAGGCAGTGGGTATGAACTGAAATTGTTAAACTCACTAAGATAAAAGCGAAAAACTGTGGATGCTGGAAATCCGAAACAAAAATAAAAATACCTGGAAAAACTCAGCAGGTCTGGCAGCATCTGCGGGGCGGAACACAGTTAATGTTTCGAGTCCGTATGACACTTCAACAGAACTAAGGAAAAATAGAAAAGAGGTGAAATATAAGCTGGTTTAAGGGGATGGGACAGGTAGAGCTGGATAGAGGGCCAGTGATAGGTGGAGATTGCCAAAAGATGTCATAGACAAAAGGACAAAAAGGTGTTGACGGTGGTGATATTAGCTAAGGAATGTGCTAATGGTGACATTAAGGGTAGAAAGTAGGATGAGCAAGGTACAGATAGCCCTGGTGGGGGTGGGATGGGGTGAAGGAATTGAAATAGGTTAAAAGGTAGAGATCAAACAATGGATGAAAATACATTTAAAAATAATGGAAATAGGTGGGAAAAGGAAAATATATATAAGTTATTGCAAAAAGGAGGATCGGAAAGAGGATGGGGATGGAGGAGAGAGTTCATGATCTAAAGTTGTTGAACTTAATATTCAGTCTGGAAGGCTGTAAAGTGCCTAGTCGGAAGATGAGGTGCTGTTCCTCCAGTTTGCGTTGAGCTTCACTGGAACAATGCAGCAAGCCAAGGATGGACGTGTGGGCATGAGAGCATGGTGGAGTGTTGAAATGGCCAGCGACAGGGAGATCTGGGTCATGCCTTCGGTCACTGTTGTTGAACAGGCTGGAGGTGGCAGAAATGGTGGCGGATGTTCCTTTGAATGTTGTGCAAATGAGGACAAAGAGAATCATATTATGACTCTGAGAGAGAGAGGGCAATGGGTGAGGGCAGAAGTGTAGGAAATGGAACTAACTCAGTCGAGGCCCTGTCAACAACAGTGGTGGGGAGCCCTTGGCTGATGATAATGGAGGATGTATCAGAATTACTGATGTGAAAGCTGGCATTGGAAGAACAGATATGAGAGACTGTCATGAAGCTATTAATGTGTGGAATATTTTGGAAAATATTTTTATTTTAAAATATCTGCAGGGATGTTTTAATTGGATTAAAGCCAGCTAGTCTGGGTGCAGTAGTTTTGATATGTAAAAGCGATAGCATGCATTTGCATTTTTTCAATACAGCATTCAAGAAGTGGGGTGAAAATTGATGTCTTTCTAGCAGCTACAAGCCATATGTTTATATTACCAATAAAATTGGCATTATGAAAGGGGTTTCATTGTTAAAAGGTGAAGTTCAAAGAGGTTGTTGATACAATGAGAATTAATGTTCAATGGGGCTGGTGGGTATAACTTCAGCAGTTTTCGGGTGTGCAGGGCAGAGGCAATGTGAGATCAAAAGGCAGCTGTAAGCCTCCAACTGGCTCCACAGTGAAAAGAACCTCATTTTGAATTCATAAGGTGAAAATGCTTTGCCTGGTGTTTGGTTGAGTCTATGGGTTGCTGTTGCCTTAATGGAGATTATTTTGAGAATTTGTTAAAAGTTAGGATAGTAGTAATTTGTAGCCATGTGTATATATATTTTAACCAGTGTAAATTCATAAAATGTTTCATTTAGTTTAATGTAAAGCCTCGAGACCTAGTGGTCTGTTTCCTGAGTTTAGAGTCACATCTCAAACATAACACTTAAAATTATTAGTTATGACTGTTGTTTAAAGTTTCCCTCTGGGATTTTTTGAATAACTCCGCTTTACCAACTGCATCGGCCATAACAAAGACAGAGAAATTGGGAGAATGGAAATTGGGAGAATAGAGTCCTGACGGTAAGCAGGTTGGGAGGAAATGAAGCAATGGTAGCTGTGGGATTAGAGTGGATATGGATCAACATCTAGTTATTGGGTAGTTTCTGGGACCTTGTGAAGCAAATTGCTTAATAATTGTTTTGGGATGACCATATTTTGTGAAAGATGTTACACAACTGTTTTTCTTAAACACAGTTGGAAGTATTTGGTTTGTGTTGTGTTGGTTCTTTGTAGAGCATCTCTTTACATTGTTCAGCTCTGACTCTTCCTTTCCCCAACTTCTCTCCAACTGCTGAATAGAGTTCCCATTGACTTCCTCAGCTGCTTGGATTACATTTCTTTCCACTCTGCTCCATATAAGGATTTCATTCCTTTTTCCTAATTTCTCCATCTCTGTTGCCTCTGCTCTTCCACACAAGAGCTTCTGCAGTGCTCCCTCTCTCTATCCCAGTATTACTGGCTAGTGATCAGGACTGAAATCCTGGCTGATCTTCCCTCCATCTATGGTCTGTGAGTAAGGATCAGGGTTAATGTCACATTGCCAACCCTCTCCAAATACCTTGAAGTCTCTAGGGATAGAAGATTAATCTTAGGGACACTGCTGCTAGCAATCCTGGGAAAAGCAGACTTTACATTCACAGTTCACACCTGTGGTTCTCACCTGTGTACATTCTTCACCAATACTGGATGAGCAGCAATTTCCCCCAATTAAATATTGGGGAGACTGAAACATTGTCTACTGTTTCCACTCAAAGCTCCTCTTCCCAGCCACCAACTCCATCCCTCTTCCTGGTAACTGTCTAAAATGTTCATAACATTGGTGTCACATTTGACTCTGAGATGAGCTTCTAATCTCAAATCCACGTCATTACAAAGACCATCTATTTCTGCCACCATAACATCAACCGACCCCACCTCACCTCAGCTCATTGGCTGCTGAAACCCTGATCCATGCCTTCATTACCTCTAGACTTGACTATTCCAATGCATAGTTGACTGATCTCCTACATTCTGCCCTCTCTACACTTCATATCATCCAAAACTCTGCTGCTTGTGATTGCTCACAATTGTGTCATTGCTCACCCTTAGTCCTGTTCACCTACCATCATCGTTATTGTCGTGTCACATTCCTGTGCTGGCTGATCTACACTCATTTGCATAGATTTTCAAAACCCTCCATGGCCTCACCCCTTTGTATCTCTGTAATCTTCTCCAGCCACACAACCTTTTGTGATATCTGTGCTCATCTACTTCCACTACTTTATTGACTTTCTGCCTCTACTACTCTTGAGTATCCCTGATTTTAATCGCTTCACCACTGGTGGCCATGCCTGGGCCCTAAGCTCTGGAATTCCCTCCTTAAATCTCTCCAACTCTCTCCCTGCTCCTTTAAGGCATTCCTTAAAATCTACCTCTTTTGGATATCTGCACTCATATTGCCTTATGTGCCTCAGTGTCAAATTTTGCTTTATAACGCTCCTGTGAAGTGCCTTGGGGTGTTTCATTAGGTTAAAGGCGTTATATCAATATAAGCTGCTGATGTTGCTTGTGGATGGGTTCTTGGTTTTTGGAACTCCTTGCACAGCAGCTGCTGGCATTAAACCGCCAGCAGAAATACTCAACAACAGGGACTAAATAAGGGAAATGAAATAAGATTTGCAAACTGTGAGCAAGTGTCACGTGATCATGGTTCCTGGAATATTTCCAATCAGTGTTGGCAACCCTAGTGCCTTGTGAACTGGGGGTAAGTTTGGATGCAGAAGAATGGCTGTTGAGGTGAATTCTGGGGACACGATGGTCTGTTGAATCCAAACAGCCCATTTTGATTTTTGCTTAAAAAAACCTATCAATTGGAAAGTTTGAGAGTGCTTCACATGAAGTGGAATGCATGCTGTACAATATAAAAATGCAAAGCTTTCTCAGGGACCGTGTCCCCAACCATCACACAACATTTAGAAATACAGCATCAATTTTGTGCCTTCATTATTTATATTAACTCTTTGGGTTTTCATACATGTAGGTGTTTTTATTAAAATTTAATTTCAGTATAAGAAAAGGATTGTTTATTTTTTTTAAAAATACAGCTGAAAGTAAAAAACGTGTGTAGCTACTAACTTTTACATTCCATAGATTGATAATCAGAATTGTTCTTTAATTGTCATTTTTTTGTCAGCTTCTGGGCAGTTTCCTGAGCTCCCATTTTTGCTTTAACAGTCGGTTTTGCACCGTGTGTGTTTTCAATGCAGGGTCCCTTTAAGAGAGACTGTACCAACTCGCGCACATAGGAGGGGGGGTGTAAATTCTATTTGTCATCGTGGATAAACAGAGCGGGTGGGCTCTTTGCTGGTTTAGTTCCAGGATACGACTGCAACCATTTGAATTGATTTTTGTTGGCCTCCCTCCGCCTCTGTCGGCCAGGTTTTTCCGCTTTGAAATGATTGTACTGATCGTGCTCCCCCCCCCCCCCCCCCCACCTACGCCGTGCAATGAACTGCGCCAGGTTGGCGCCATTCTGAGCGAGGAAACTTGTAACAATCTGGAGCTGTAAGATTGTGTCAGTGAACAGATACAATCCCTCCCTGCATTCCCCCTTCCCCAGAGCCTGTGGCACCAGGTTGAAAATGCCCAGCCGGAGGAAGAGGCGGAATGACTCGCACTGTGACCAGTGGGTGCTGTTGGCACAAGGTAATCAGAAAATGGCGTTGGCTGAACAGGAGGATGAGAGGTGTCAGCTGTGGCTCAGTTCATAGCACCCTCGCCTTTGAATCAGAGGGTTGTGGGTTCGTGTCCCACTCCCGGAAACCAAGAACTGTGATTGTACTCGAAAGAGTTGCAATCTGTGACTGTTGATAACTCGAAAGAGTTTGAAATGTTAAATGCTGGAAACCTGAAACAAGGACAAACATTGCTGGGAAAACTCAGCAGGTCTGACAGCATCTGTGGAGAGAAAGACAGAGTTAACGTTTCGAGTCCAGGTGACTGAAGGTTCTGCTGTTAGTTCAGGCTCAGTTGGTAGCACTCTCCCTCCCCTCTGAGCCAGGTCCTGGGTTCAAGTCCCACCCCACAGACTTGAACACAAAAATCCAGACTAATACTCCCGTGCAGTACTGAGCAAGTTCTGCACTGTCTGTGGCGCCATATTTTGGATGAGACGTTAAACTGAGGCCCTGCTGGTAAATGATACCGTAGCCGTTATTTCGAAAAAGTGCAGGGGTTCTCCCTGACGATATCTATTCCTCAACCAGCATCACTGCAAGCAGATTATCTGGTCTTTATCTCATTGTTTTTGATGGGATCTTGCTGTGTGGGAATTGGCCACTGTGTTCCCCTACTCTACAATGGCGACCACACTTCCAAAAGTGCTTCATTAGCTGTGAAGCGCTCTAAAGGACATCCTGAGGTGGTGAAAAGTTGTGTATAAATGCAAGCACTTTTTGCTCTGTATTTCCAATTGAGAGATCTTTAGAAAAGTGTTTTAGTTTTGTTTCCTCTTTTGTTTGTTGCTATGTGCAGTAAAAATGCCTCTTGTATCCTGCTGGTAACAAGAATGTCTTGGTAATGTGTACAGTCCTAGAGTCCAGAGCAGAACACAGGGATGGGAGGGAGACAGTTCCACTTCAGGAGCCACTCTAACTCCCATATTCTCTGCCAATGCCTCTTTCACCAGAATACTTAGCAACAGACCTAATCCTTCAGAAAACAGGGAACTAGAAACTCACAAGTATTTAATTTATCACACTAACCCCTTGTATATACTAAAAAGGTGAGGTGAGAGTGACTGCCCTTGACATCAAGGCTGCATTTGACTGAGTGTGGCATCACCTAGCAAAACTGGAGTCAATGGGAATCAGGGGGAAAACTCTCCACTGGTTGGAGTCATACTGAGCACAAAGGAAGATGGTTGTGATTGTTGGAGGTCAGTCATCTCAGCTCCAGGACATCACTGCAGGAGTTCCTCAGGGTAGTGTCCTTGGCCCAACCTTTTTCAGCTGCTTCATCAATGACCTTCTATCATAAGGTCAGAAGGGGGGATTTTTGCTGACGTTTGCACAATGTTCAGCACCATTTCAACCCCTCATACTGAAGCAGTCCATGTCCAAATGCAGCAAGACCTGGACAATATCCAGGCCTGGACTGCCAAGTGGCAAGTAACATTCACACCACACAAGTGCCAGGCAATGACCATCTCCAACAAGAGAGAACCTAGTCATCGCCCCTTGACATTCAATGGCATTACCATCACTAAATCCCCCACTATCAACATCCTGGGGGTTACCATTGACCAGAAACTGAACTGGACTAGCTATATAAATACTGTGGCTACAAGAGCAGGTCAGAGGCTAGGAATCCTGCAGCAAGTAACTCACCTCCTGACTCCCCAAAGCCTGTTCACCATCTACAAGGCACAAGTCAGGAGTGTGATGGAATGCCCCCCATTTGCCTGGATGAGTGCAGCTCCCACAACACTGAAGAAGCTTGACACCATCCAGGACAAAGCAGCCTGCTTGATTGGCACCACATCCACAAGCATTCACTCCCTCCACCACCGACACACAGAAGCAGCAGTGTGTACCATCTACAAGATGCACTGCAGGAATTCACCAAGGCTCCTTAGACTGCACCTTCCAAACCCATAACCGCTATCTCTAGATGCACAAGGGCAAGTAGATAGATGGGAACACCACCACCTGGAAGTTTTGCTCCAAGTCACTCACTATCCTGACTTGGAAACATATATCGCTGTTCATTCACTGTCCCTTCCTAACAGCACTGTGGGTGTACCTACACCATATGGACTGCAGTGATTCAAAGAGGCAGCTCACCATCATAGGGCAGCTAGGGACAGGCAATAAACGTTGGCCCAGCCAGTGAAGCCCACATCCTGTGAATGAATTTTAAAAAGCCCCTAAGTAAAAATATACAATATATATCTAAATAAATATATAGTCCCTAAATAAAGATTTTTAAATATATAATCCCTAAATATAGATATTTTTATGTTATAGGCCTTAAATATTGATTGTATACATATGTAGTATAATCCTTTAAAAGTAGATATTTAAGTATATACAGTAGTTCCTAAATGTAGATTTGTTCAAATATTTTAATGTTTTATTCCTGTAATTTTGGAATACATGACAGGTGCAACAGGAAAAATATAAAAGAAAGAGGCCAACCTGTACAGAAAAATGGCTTTAATAGTTTAAACGGTCATGTAACCAGAGGCAAAATTAAGTTGAGCAGAAGTATTGTATAAGTTAAGAGGTTTTGTGGTGGGCATTGACCAGGGCTAAAATGAGGAAAGCCATAAAGGGCCTCGTCAGTCCCCATGCAGGCACATATGTCTGTGACAGCCTTCTGTCTCGTGAGGTGATGGTTTGCGCCATCGTGGTCAACTCTGTTAAGCATCGCCTGATGTGCAGACACATATGGTTTTGACCAGAATAGCAAAGTCATGTAATTTAGGAAAGGTACTGGATCTGATTTTTCAGAGGGAATGAGTATTTCTTATTTTTAATTTATTCTTGGGACTTGGCATTGCTGGCATTTATTGTCCATCCTTTAATTGCCCTTGAGAAGGTGGTGGACCACCTTTAATTGCTACTTGGTAACAGTTTAATATAACCAAGCTTTCTAGAGAAGTTGAGAGTAAAGCACATTGGCATGGGACTGCAGACACATGTACATTACTTAGTTGTATATGTTTAATATATATATTTTACATCCAGGTGTAAAACCAGTGCTGAGGAATGCCTGCCTCTTGTCAAATCTGCCCAGTAGTTATTTCCAAATCAGTTTACTGCCTGAGTGTTAAGTTGAATCCCCTCAATATGTTGTCAAGCTGCGATGATTCACTGTTCTCTGATAATGCTGCAAATTGTGTTTTGATTTGGTTGCCCATGTCCAGCTCTACAGGAGATAACCGATGATGTTTCAATTTAAAAACTGGCTACCCATGCAACAGAAAGAGAGGAATACAACCAGCGAAAAGCTGGTGCTGACATTTTCCCAGTTTGGATGTCTCTTTATCCCGGGTTAACCCATAAACTGATCAGTGGGATTTTGTTAACAATAGCCTACACCTGTTCCTTTATGCCAGTTGGGGCAGTTCCCGGTGAGAATTCAAAATAATGGGTCTCCGCAGCCTGTAAGAATACACTAAAATTGGCACCGTCTCCCATAAAGAGAGCTGTGACATCCCACACTCAGGAGACCCCCCTAATGGCTCATTGTTTGTCCTGAGCTGTGAGCTGTTGAGCTGTGCATGTCAGCAGGTCCTAAGTTTGATCTGTCATCTCTGCTTGGTTAGCCAGTTGTGATTTGGGTGCCGATTTGAGGTGATCCAATTGGCTGCAGATTGTCTCTAGATCCTTGCCTACAGTTTTCCACTTTAAATCTCTGTGCGGGGATCTGGTGAAGACAGGATTGGCCTTAACTGCGATGACCTTTGTGGGCGGATTGCCTGTCAACACTCACCATTAAGACCCTCACGTGAATATTGTCCAATGGGGCTTGGTGACAGATGGATCCTGGGGAACTGTGCTTCTCTGTACATCTGCATGGCTTTGTGATCTGTGTCGCTTTTTCCGATTATAAATCACTTTGGTTATTTAGCCTGGATGAGGACAGCTCTGTATAATTTGCGATTTTTGGTTATCTTCTGACCACAGGAGGCAGGGGAATGGATTACTTCTGGTACTCTTCCCTTACAGTCTCCTCCTTTTTGTTCTTAATTTGTTTGCAGACTCTGGTGATCAGCCTAATACTTGCGCTTCCTGTTATCAGCGAATCATAGACTGTTACAGCACAGAAGGAGACCATTCATCCCAGCATGCCTATGCCAGCTCTTCTTAAAAAGCTGTCCAGTAGAATATGTCTAATTCCTTTTTGAACGTTCCTGGTGAATCTGCTTTGACCACCCTTTCAGGCTGTACATTCTAGGTCTTAACAAGTTGCTGTGTTAAAACGATTTCCCCTCGGCTCCCCCCAGGTCCTTTTGCTAATTCACGTGTCCTCTGATTATTGATCCTCCAGCCAATGGAAACAATTTCTCCATATCTTATTCTATCAAAACACATCATTATTTTGAATGCCACTATTAAATCCCCATTTAACCTTCCTTGCTGTTAAGAGAACAGTTGCAGCTTCTCCACTTTCTTCCCATGACTGGCCCCTCATCCCTGGTACCAGTTTAGTAAATCTCCTTTGCATTCTTTCGTTGCCCAGGGCTTGGGATCAGACCCCATAAGACTAACTGCAGTGCCTTCTTCTACAGGTGGCCTTCACAGTCCAGAGGTTTCTATGACATCCTTTGGATAAGTTTTTAGATCTTTCATGCATCAAAGTTGTTTTCTTGCTGCACCATTGGTGGTGGTGCCTTCAGCAACTAAGGACCTAAGGTCTGGAATTCCCTCCCTAAACCTCTCCACCTTTCTTCCTCTCTCTCTCTCTCTCTCTCTCTCTCTCTCTCTCTCCAGTTTTAAGATGCCCCTTAAAACCCACCTCTTTGACCAAGCTTTTTGTCACCTGCCCTAATTTTTTAGTGTGAGTTGGTGTCATATTTTGCCTGATTGCGCTCCTGTGAAGCACCATGGTACATTTTACTGTGCTAAAGTTGCTATGCAAATGCAAGTTATTGTGGTGGATTTATACTGTAATTTCGGGAACTCAAACCAGTGTGAGGTGCCCTGCAGGAGGTGCGCCCCATATCTCAGGCGAACTTCAGTGCACCAGGTAGTTTCCTGAGTTACAGAATTGCCTCATTGAGGTACACTCCAAATTGCCTTGCAACAACACAAGTGGCAGTAGAGATCCGGTCTCCGACAAGGCCACTTCCCAGTTTTTCATGTGCAGAAAGATAAGTTGAGCATGCTGACCAGTCGACATCAGAGATCTGCTCACTTTTCTGAGGTGAGGCCACAGCATGAGGGTGGTGTTGTCAACAGAAACTTGTTCTGTTTAGCTGATTGATTTAGATTTGCTTTTTCTACCTTAACTTTTCTGTTTCAGAATCTGCCATTCATGCACCAGAGAAGGCTGACTGCGGGCCCGTTTTTACCAGACTACGTAATCCCAAAACAGGCAAGTAGATCAGTACAGTGTGATCAGGCTTCACATACATACGGGTAATCGTTTATTAGTATGAAAGACACCAAGTTCATCTTTTTGTATTCATTCACGGGATGTGGGTGTCACTGGCTGGGCCAGCCTTTATTGCCCATCCCTAGTTGCCCTTGAGAAGGTGGTGGTGAGCTGCCTTCTTGAACTGCTGCAGTCCATGTGGTGTAGGTACACCCACAGTGCTGTTAGGAAGGGGGTTCCAGGATTTTGACCCAACGACAGTGAAGGAACAGCGATATATTTCCAAGGCAGGATGGGGAGTGGCTTGGAGGGGAACTTCCAGGTGGAGTGTTCCCATGTATTTGCTGCCCTTGTCCTTCTAGGTGGTAGTGGTCATGGGTTTGGAAGGTGCTGTCTCAGGAGCCTTGGTGAATCCCTCCAGTGCCTCTTGTCGATGGTACACACTGCTGCTGTTGTCATTGAGGCAGGTGAATGATGTTATTTCCTACGAATATAGAAACTTAGCCATAGAGTGTTTGCAGTGTAATGCAGTGTTGGGCATGTAGTGAAACGCATTAGTAGCCAGTGTACTATAGCATTGTCAGCTACCTGCATTTCAACAGTGACTACACTTGGAAAGAACTCTTTTCTCCAAAAGGCTGTGGTTGCTGGGGGACAATTGTATCTTACAACACTGAGATTGAGAGATCTTTTGTTTGGTAAGGGTATTGAGAGAAATTAAACCAAAGTGAGTAAATGGAGTTGAGTTGCAAATCTGCAATGATCTAAGCGATTGGTGGAGCAAGTGCAAGGGTCTGAATGGCCTTTTTTTATTATTCGTTCATGGGATGTGGGCATCGCTGGCTAGGCCAGCATTTATTGCCCATCTCTAATTGCCCTTGTTCGGAGGGCATTTAAGAGTCAGCCACATTGCACCACATGGGAGCCAGACCAAGTAAGGAGAGCAGGTTTCCTTCCTAAAGGACATTAGTGAACCAGATGGGTTTTTACAACAATCGACAATGGTTTCACAGCCATCATCAGTCTTTTACTTCCAGATTTTTATTTAATTCAAATTTCACCATCTGCCATGGGATTCGAACCTGGGTCCCTAGAGCATTACCCTGCATTTCTGGATTACTAGTCCAGTGACAATACCACTATGCCACTGCCTCCTCCAAACTCCTGTTCCTAATAGGCCATCATTTATTGCAGAGAATTTACAGCACAAAATGGGCCAATCAGCTGAACAGGTCCTTTCTGATGTTTATGCTCCACACAGCCTTCTTCCAGACCCTCTTTGTCTAACCCTGACAATTTATTGGATTTCTATCTGCCACATGTTTATCTAGCTTCCCATCAAATGCTTCTATTCGCAAAACATATTTGTGATATCTTCTTCGGCTCTGTGCCCAAAGGGAAGTCTAACCCACAGCGCCACAACCTCCACCGCAGGTAGGGCAAGGAGGCAGGTCCCGAACCCACCCCAGCCCGGCCAGGGATTGAACCCTGTGCTGTTGGCACTAATCTGGCCCACACTGGCCATCCAGCTAACTGAGCCAACCGGCTCCGTAAGGAGATAGAGTTGCTCTGGCAACACGCACTTTTGCATGTATGTTGTAGTCCGGAGCCATGATTACTGATGGTGGGGGCACCAATTTTCTTTCCATGACATGGCTGACCAGGCATCTCTCCTGCTCTTACCTCCTGCCATTGGTGTATGTTGGTGGGATCAACCTGTTTGGCCGCATTATTAACACACCTTCCTTGGCTGCCAAACCCTGGAGTGGGACATGGACCTGGAGCTTCTGACTCAGAGACAGGGACATCACCCACTGCTCCACACGACCTCCTTATTTGTTGCATGAACAGCACTACATAGTTATGTAAGGGCTGACATTACCAAGGGAACTGAGATTTTTGAGGTAAGACTTTTAAAATGAAATTCAAGTGGAACAAAGATGTCTTCAGGCTTCACTGGAAGCTGGATATCTAATTGGTTGGTCTCATGGCGTGAGAGTACAGCCTGATTGCTTGTAAAAGTGCTGGGATGGGAGGGGGGAGAGATTTAACTTTTTGCACTTAGATCTTGCACTATGTTTCCCCTGTGCTTCATAAACAACTCCAATCTCTTTTACACAATTAAATCTCTCCCATTGCCATTGAAGCCCATTTTCTGTTGAATTTGCCCATTCTGTGCTGGCATTAAAAGTGGCATCATTAAATGTTTAAAAGCATAGTAGGCCAGATCTGCTGCATTTACAGGTGCAGATTGGTAGTTTGGATTGTTAATTGAATGTAGAAAGAATTAGAATATAGATGTTAATTAAATATAGATAGCTGCACAGAAAAGGAAAGGAATTGTGCAGTACCTTTATAGGAACAGGAGAAGGCCATTCAGCCCTTTGATCATGATCTGCCATTTAGTAAGATTATGGCTGATCTGTATCCTAATTGCATCCACTATAAACGCAAAAAACTGAAGATGTTGGGCATTTGATGAAAGATCAACAACCTGAAACGTTAACTCTGTTTTTCTGGCTCCATATCCTTAATACCTTTGACTAACAAATCTGTTGATCTTGTTACGAAAGTGTATGAATTTCATAATATTATTGTGATTTATTGTAAAAGTAGATTAATAGTGGGGTTTGGGTAATTTCTGTGTGTGTGTGTGTGTGGGATTTAATTGAATTGGAGACAGCTAATCTGGACGTTTGGAAATATCAAAAGAAGTTAGGTAAAGAGGGGTTTGAAATGCTAAATACATAAACATGGCTGAAGTCTTAGAACATAAGGTGTGAGGAGGATTTGCATCTTTTGTTAAATCAGAGCAGTTTGAATTTCAAAGAGATAGTGGATGTTTACATCTAGCCAGATAAGCTAGGCCAAGCAGTGTGTTTATTTTTCCCACAGGTTACTGACCTTATTAGCACCATAAAAAGTTTTATATTATGGGAAGTTACATTTTCAAAGACATATGGGACAATGAAATATACAAGCTAAAAAGAGAGAAAATGTATATAAGGGAGAATGAAAGGCTATGTTGGGAGAGGCCCTGTGACATCTAGCAGAAGCTTGCAAAACAGCCTCCAACCATGTCTGCATGAGTCTGCTACATCCAGTCCTTAAAGGTGAAAACTGTGCTGGCCTGTCTTTCCAACTTTAAAATCTACTTTGGGACTGTTGCCTTACAAAGGGGTATATTTGGGAGCCAGGTTAGGTAGGAATTTTAGTATTTACTATAGTGTTAAGCAACTGGAATCTTATGTATGTGTTTGACAACTTTTCTTTTGTTAAGAAATATTTTAATTTAAAACTTTAAAACTCTAAAGGGCATAATTTTCAGTCCTGTGGGCGGGTGCGCGCCCGACCGGATCAGGCGTAAAATAGCACGCGATGATGTTGGGTGAGTGTTCCAACACCATCGTACACTTGCACGATATTTCTCTCAGCGTGTACGCACGGATGCCTGAACCATGCCCGCCATTAATTAAGAGGCCACATATGGCCATTATCAGTCCAAGTGACAGCAATTTTTCATTGCCAGTGCGATTTCGTGCTCGTCACACTGGCAAAACGGGCAGGCAGCCAGCCGACATTTTCGAAAACCTCAACCAAGGGCGGGATAAAAAGGGTCAGCAGCATTTCCAGTGTGAGTAGTGAGGAGTTTTGGAGGTAGTTTGCTGCTGGTGGCTTTTTTGGTACTTGGCGGTTTCATCTCTGTTCGGGGCTTCATTCTTTACATTTCCAGGCTTCATTTCAGGATTTATTGGAGTCTCTAAGGCCCCCGGAGGATTCAGACCGTGTGGACCCTTCCAGGTATCAGACAGCTTTTCCTTACCCTGGTAATGGGGATTGTGGCATCTCCTCCGAGGAAGAGAGGGTCAGAAGGGAGAGGAGGCCGCGTGTCCCAGTGCAGCTTCCAGGGGAGGGACCTGTGAGAGGAGAGATGCAGGCACAAATGGCGCAGGGCCAGCAGGGAGTCCAAGGCGGAAGGAGCTGCAGAAGACGCCACTATCCTGCTGCCAGGGTTTACAGGCAGCGAAGCAGCTACCTCAATATGTCTGAGGTGCAATGCCGAAGGAGGCTCCGCATCTGTCAGAGGATCGGCCCTGAGATCAGCTCTGACTGTGTGGGTGGACACCCAGGCCAGTGTCTCTGAAGGTCACAGTGGCCCTCAACTTCTATGCCTCCAGCTCTTTCCAGTACTCAGTGGGGGATCTGTGTGGAGTCTCCCAATCAGCTGCCCACAGTTGTGTCAAGCTGGTGTCAGAAGCTCTGTTCAGGTGGGTACTGACCTTTAATCTTTACCGTACAGACGAGGCCAGCCAGGCTGAGCAACCAGGGGCTTTGCAGCGATTACTGGGTTCCCCCGCGTCCAAGGTGCCTTCGATAGCAGGTCACCCAGATACCTTCTTTAACAGGAAGGGAGGACTCCATTCGCATACAGAAAGTGTGTGACTGCAGGATGCAGATTCTGCAAGTCTGTGCAAGGTACCCTGGCAGCTCCCATGACGCTTACATCCTCAGACACTCCCAGGTGCCGGGGCTCTTCAGTGCTCCAGCCCATATAGGTGGATTGCCACTGGGTGACGAGGGCTATCTGTTGAAGAGGTGGTTCATGATGCCACTCAGCTATCCAAGAACTGGGGCAGAGAAGCGTTACAGTAGGAGCCATGCCTCCACAAGGGTGATGGTAGAGAGGACCATAGGTCTTTTCAAGATGCGCTTCTGATGCCTGGACTGTTCAGGGAGAGCACGACAATACCCTCCAGAGCATGTGTCACTGATAGTGGTTGCATGCTGCACTGTCCACAATCTGGCACTGGCAAGGGGAGAGGATGTTGCACAGGCCACAGAGGATGAGTCCTGTAGTTAGTCCAAAGAGGAGCACGGTGAGGAGAATACTGAGGGCATGGAGGCAGATCTCGGTAACCTTGAAGGCAGGGACACCAGGGATGCCTTGATCCAACGCTCCTTCAGCTAGGCTACCAAAGATCAGCTTCAACTGTCAGGCCCCTAGGGCTGCCACCTCCATCCCGGATGTCTGAAAGAACCCTTCCATTTGAACACAAAGAACACTCAGTGCCTGTGCAATAAAGTTCAAAGCCCCTGTCATGAAGAGATTAATGTCTATAATGTTATTGGAAATTATTTTTTAAAATAGAGTTTAGTGGTGTCTGTGCCTATGTGTGTGTGTGTTAATTGGATTAAAGTTAGCTGGTCTAGAGGCTTTGATGTATAGAAAGAAGTAGGTTTGAAATGATAATTAGATAATCATGAGGAAGTTTAGAAACGTAGGTGTCAAGGGGGAAATTTGCATTTTTTAAATTAACCATTCAAAAGAATGGGTGAAATGTTGCACCTAGCTAGAAGACGCCAAGCAATATGTTTATTTTTTTCAGCAATAATAGAATTGGTGGGATGAAAGGATGTTATTGTTAGAGGAGGTAACGTTAAAAGCCTAGTGATACAATGGAAAATTTACATTCAAAGAGAAAGATATGTATAAAGAGAAAGAGGATTGTAGGTAAGGTAGAGGCATTTTAAGATCCAATAAGTGTGAGAAGCCTCAAGCTGCTGTCTGCAAGGACCCAGAGCTGAAAGAAACTCGTTTTGAATGCGACTGTCCAGGTTTTGCTTTGTCAGGTGTCTCTTTAAACCTGTAAGATTTCCTGTTGCCTTAATGGGGATGTAACTGAGAGTCAGATTAATTAGGGGATTTTTGTAGTTATAGAGGTAGAGGTATTTTATAGATATATGTATATGTTTACAATCTTTCTTGTATTAATAAATGTTTAATTTAGTTTTATAAAAACCTCTTGGGACTAGGCGGTCTTATTACTGCTGAATTCAAAGCCTGCATCTCAAAACATACAAATTGCAAAAATGGGTTTTGACAGTCGTTTCAAGTTTCCTTCTGGGATTTGAGTAACTCAGCCTTTACCATCGGCTGTGTCATAATAGCCACTTCCGTCCAGCATTTCATACTGGCATTCCCCACTCCAATGAAGTAAAACAGTGAAGCATACTCAGGCCATGATGACAAAAACAAAATTTGTCTCATTCTGACAATTCAAAACTATTTACATAAACTTCTCTGGTCTTCATTCTCAGACCAGTATAGATAAAGTAAACATAAATGAACCTAAAATCACCCATGACCTGTCCCCCTTGTGCTCATGGTGCCTTTAATTACGTTTGTGAGTACTACGTCTTGGTGCCCCCCTTTTGCTGCCATTGGCATTGGAGGAAGCCTGCTGTCCTGTTGGCCTCGATGACCTTGGCGGTCGTCCTGTGGCCAGTGGAGCCTGTGCTGGCCCTGCCTGGGAGGCAGCAGCCAGTGCCATGGCTGGCATCTCCCCAGTCACCGTAGCCTCATCAGATGCGACGGTCACTGGCAGAGGGGTGGAGGAGCTGCTGCCATCATCCAGAGAGGAGCCCACAAAGACTACAAGCAGCTCGTGTGCCATTGTGAGTTCACTCTGGACCTCCCTGCTCGCCATTGATGGACGGGCACCTAGCTGGGATACTGGGTGCCACACATCTCCCACACTGACACTGACCACCTGAGGTCACTGCCTGTGTGAGGGCTGCAGGTCCGAGCACAACCCCAGGAACCCCTGATTCTGTCCCTGGAGCTGCCTCTCCATGAGAGTCGCCACTCTCTCCATGGAGGAGGCGGTGTGCTTGACCATGAATGTCAATGCAGTGCTCATGCTCCGCATGGACTCCTCCACAACGGAGTCTATGGCATGCAGACCCTCATGGATCTCCACCAGATCCTCCTGCACATCCCACTGGACATCCAGCATCTGCCGCCTAATGGACGACTCAAGCTCAGCATCAGCCTTCAACTGAGCATCGTCCTGGCCCCCAGCCGTCCTCCGACTGCCAACGCCCTGGGCACACTCTGCCTACGCCTGTACCTCATGCGATTGTGAAGTGCCCTCACTAATGTGCAGGAGATACTAGCTGCCGATCTAATGCCCACCGAGTTGCTGGTATCTATACTGGTGCCTGGTTCAGAAAGCGATTATGACAGAGGTGCAACAGAAGCTTGGTGGTCCTCCAGTGTCAGGGGTGGCCTTTCGGGGCCTGCAGAGCACATGTCTGCTGGCGAACCTAAAAGGTCATCACACTGCCACTGTGCGTGCCAGGTACCCTGGTGAGACAACGGTGATCTGCATCATGGTGCCATCATCTTTCAATGATCAATGGGGACTCCAGGTTCGAGGCTCACATCAATGAAGGCACTACACTAGAATGGTTGCACAAACCTAAAGTCTCACCTCTGTGCACTGTGCTCTTACCTTCTTCTGGCACACCCGCCTCTCCACGCCAGGTGGCACGGGGAGCGCACCGGCTCTCGAGCTCCAGGGCGTCTTGCTCATATCTGGTTAGGATTAGGAGGTTAGCAGGGCCTCCGTTGGTCTGCGACCTTTCAGTATTGCACTGGGCCGTCTTCTTCTGAAACAACAGAGGAGCATTGATTAGCCCACTCTCTACCTGCAGCGCCATTGCAGCCTGGCCAACCCCAGCTGAGGAGCACCTTGCAGGGCACATCTGAGTCATGGTCCTTGAGCTGCGAGGCACTCAGTCCAAGCAGCCAGGGCTCACCCTCTTGGCCAGCTCCAGTGTCATTGACAGTTGGCACTCAGACTCTAGCACCCCTGAGGCTCACGGGAGGAATGGACACCCCTTAACACCTCTGCACCCTGACCCATGCCAACACGGTACTCACCCTTTTTGAGCGCAGCAGGTGATTGAAGCGTTTCTGGCACTGCACCCAGGAGCGCCATACCACGCCATGGCAGCTGACCAGCACTGCTACCTCCTCCCGTGTCCTCTTTTTGAGGTGCAGTGGCCTCCTCCTCCCATCCCTGGGGACAGGGGTGTCCCTCCTGGCAGCCGCCTCCTCCAGGCGGACGACGAGGCACTCATCAGAAAAGCAGGCGGCTGAGTGCCCACCGGACCTGCCCTCCCTCCTGCCGTGTCCAGCTGCACTCGACTCCATTGTGAACGCTGAACACACGCCCCTCCGTGGCAGACTTCCACGGGCTGCCTGGGCTGTTAGCAAACCGGCTGCAGGGTCACCATTGGACCCGGTGGCTGACAGGACCCCACCCCCACTCGACCCTTTACGGCCAGTGCGGAGCAGCTTTTCACGCTGGGAAGGCCTTAATGAGCCCGATCGCAGGTGGTGGACCGTTTCGTGGTCACTCCCAGGCCCGCCCACCATGCCCACCTGACAACCTCAAAATCCTGCCCTGAAGGTCTCAGTAGACTCATTACTCCTGATTTCAGTGCTCAGTCTTCGCATAATAAATACAAATTGCAAACAGTTGTGACCGCGGAACTAAGTTTCCCTTGTGGATTTGGGTCTGCCTGGCACACATCTGCCACGTCATAACAATCTCAAAATTATAAATTAAACTATCATCTGCTGCTTATGATGAGAGAGCTCCACACTTCTACCAATCTTTGTGGGAAGCAGTGCTTTCTAACTTATCTCCTGAATGGCCTGGCTCTGACTTTGAAGGTTATGTCATGAACCACCCTTTTGGAAGTTACTATTGAATTTGCTTCCACCACCCTTTCAGGCAGCATATTCCAGATCGCAACAACTCTCTAATTGGAAAAAAACCTCCTCGAGTAACAATAAAAACAGAGGGGAGTTATCTTAAAACTGTTTGTGGGTTGAATTACTGTACAGTAAAATTGATTATTCCAATCACACGTACCATTGTGTAAAATTGTAAAATAGGCTTGTATAAATTAATTTATCTCTCTCTCTTACAGGCACTGCTGCTTTGTACCTTTTTAATAGTGGTGCGACTCAGGTATATGAAGTGAAGGCTTTTGATGAAGATTATCGATCTTGGTTTATCGGTCAGTCTGTTCAGTATGGTGAGTATTCCCTTCCTCTGTCTGGTAATTTGAGTATTTTTGATAGCACTTACTGGTTTGTGATACTGATTAAACGGTGACATGAGGTACTTGTTAGAAAAATTGTTGCACTAATTTGTGCATACTGATTTTTTCCTCTTGCAATATTAATGCTAACTGGGCACAGATCTTTGTGACCAATAGAGTCCCATCATTTCAAAGGTGTGCCCAGGTTCCACAATAGACAATGTCTGGACCAGTGACTGTATCTCCCTTTGTGACAGACAACATTGGCATGCCATTATTGTGTAGTTTACACATTACCAAAGCGACCCTGACAACTTATGTTCACAGCATTAGTGATGATTATCTGGTTGTGTTAATGGACTCTGCAGTGTCAAGTTCCATGTGCATTATTAACTCCCTGATGCATTTGTGGCTTTCGATGGTTTACAGGCTCTCCTGGATAATCAGCAGGATTATTAAGTTCCTTTTTTGTATTTCGTATTTTCCACAAGAGAAGCTAATTGTCTGCACATTACATTCTGTACATTCCTAAATTCTTAAATTTGTAAATTAAGCAATATTTGAAAGAATATAAATTTAAAAATATAAAAGGAATATGTTAGCTGTTTCTACTTGCCTCTCGCTCACCGACCCTACCACTCACCGTTCCCCTTGCCCATTCCCTCTCACTTGGTGCTTCCCTCTCCCGAATCTTCACCATGAACAAGGGCTTGGGAGAGGGGCAGCAAGAGGGAGGGAGCGAGAGGAGCTACAAGTGGGAGGGCCGAAGAGAGAAACAGCAAGTGGGAGAGGGGCAGCAAGAGGGAGGTTCAGGAAGCAGGATGGGCAGGCGCAGCGAGTGGGAGGGCTGCTCCAAAATGGTGCTGCTCGGGGGTCACACGACACCAGCTCAAAACAACAGTAAAATGGAAATCCCAACGCTAAGTGCATATACCGGCCCCTTTATATCCACGACATTAAAGTAGAACAAGTTAAAATGGGGCAACTTAAAACAGGGACTCAGTGTAATATTCTTTGGGAAGGAAACCTGGCATGGCATACATGTGACTCCAGACCCGACGCAATATGGTGGACACTTCACTGCCCTCTGAAGTAGTGCAGAAAACCACTCAGTTGTCAGGGCAACTAAGGATGGACAATAAATGTGAGCTTTGCCAGCAGTGCCTAATCTCGAATTGATTTTTTTTTAAAAAGTTCCACAAACAGTGGTGACGTAAGTGACCAGATAATTTGCTTTTGGTGGTGTTAATTGAGGGATGACTGTTGTCCTGGACACTGAAGAGATCTTCCCTGTCCTGAATCTCTTACAGCCATCTGACAGGTTTATAACCTCATCCACTTTTGACAGTGATGCACTCCCTCAGTACGGCACACGAGCGTCCGCTTAAATCATGTGCTGAAATCTGTGCAATGGGAGCTTGAATTTATTATCGTTGTTCATGTTCTAAGGCAGCATGGGGCAGTGGAGCGTTGAGCCATTTCTTCTTGTAGGCAGGATGAGGTCTTCAGCTAGGTGTTGCAAAGGAGCAGCTCCCAGCCTCCAACCAGTCAGGTGGCATAATCTCGAGTGTTGTTTTTTCAAGAAATATCTAGTTTTTTTCTTGTTAAAGTTGTGACCAGCTGCAGATGGGAGTACACTTTTCTTAATTCCTATTCCCTCTTTTTTAAGATGGAAGGCTTCTGTTTGTTACCCCCCTGGACCCATTGTTTTTGGTACTGCCATACCTTATACAGGCCAGTGAAAAGGTGAGTCACATGTTTTCGTACGGTGGATGCTTACTTTGCACAGGATTGAATTCAAAACTTTGAATTGACTGAATTAATCTAGGTTTAGCATGACATTCATTCCTTCCACCCAGGCTGACTCTATTGCCAAAGGTTTATCACTGACAGTAAGTCTGCTTTAAAAAGGCAGCCCTGCCATATAAAGGCCTCCCCAGAGCTACAAATTCACCCCTCTTGTCACGGTTTTTACCAGATACTCTGGCTAAAAACATGGGTAACAGAAAACCTGCTGCAACAACGATAACAACTGAGACCCAGGCACTGACAAGTTAGCAATTCTAATGGTAGCACTGGCCAATCTGAGGTAGAGACTGTAGTAAGCTGTAAGGGAATAGTCCTCTGAGCTCAGGAACGCCACCCCAAGATTAGTGGTGTTGGCCAAGTGAATGACTACAGCAGACACACTGAAACAATCACAGAACAAACGGTAAAAGCAAAATACTGTGGATGCTGGAAAACTGAAACAAGAACAGAAAATGCTGGAAAAACTCAGCAGGTCTGACAGCATCTGTGGAGAGAGAAACAGAGTTAATGTTTCGAGTCCGTGTGACCCTTCGGGTCATTCAGAAGGGCCTGACACAAGTGGTGTCAGAATGGGCAAGTGAATGACCACTAGCTTTGACCCCGTCTGACCCATAATGCTTTCATTAAGGCATATGAAATTATATTGAGGCCTCCATTATCAGGATGGACGGATAACAACAAAGCTTGCATTTTAAGTAGCAACTTTGAAACAGTAACGTGTTCCAAGGCACTTCATAGGAGCGCAATCAGAGAAAGATTATCCCCAAGTCAAAGATGCATAAGAAATAGGAACCGGAGAAGACCATATAGCATGCTGAACAAAAACAAAAATACCTGGATCTAAAATCTAAAGATCATGAACTCTCTCCTCCATCCCCACCCCCTTTCCGATTCCCCCCCCTTTTTTTCCAATAACTTATATAGAT
Organism: Cetorhinus maximus; assembly: GCF_964194155.1. NCBI lineage: Eukaryota > Metazoa > Chordata > Chondrichthyes > Lamniformes > Cetorhinidae > Cetorhinus > Cetorhinus maximus. The sequence continues at coordinate 17,583,597 of NC_135894.1, read as the reverse complement.
TTTTCTTTTTCCACCTATTTCCATTATTTTAAAATTTATTTCCATCCATTGTTTTATCTCTAACTTTTAGCCTTTTTCGATTCCTTCACCCCACCCCACCCCCGCTAGGGCTATCTGTACCTTGCTTGTCCTGCTTTCTACCCTTAATTAGCACATTCCTTAGATAATATCACCACCTTCAACACCTCTTGGTCCTTTTGTCTGTGACATCTTTTGGTTATCTCCACCTATCACTGGCCCTCTATCCAGCTCTACCCACCCCCTTAAACAAGCTTATATTTCACCTCTCTTCTATTTTTCCTTAGTTCTGTTGAAGGGTCATTCGGACTCGAAACGTTAACTGTGTTCCTCTCCACAGATGCTGCCAGACCTGCTGATTTTTTCCAGGTATTTTTGTTTTTGTTTTGGATTTCCAGCATCCGCAGTTTTTTGCTTTTAATATAGCATGCTGAACCTGCTTCACCGTTCAACATAATCATGGCTGATCTTGGGCTTGAACTCTGTTTTCCCACCCACTCCCCATATCCCTTGATTCTCTGAGTGACCAAAAATCTGTCTGTGAAACCAAAACTTGTCTAACAGGCATTAGAACAGGTGACCAAAGAGGTAGGTTTTAAGAACCCTCTTAAAGGAAGGGAGGAAGATTAGGAAGGGAATGCAGAGCTGAAGGCATGGTCCCCAATATTGAGGTGAAGGAATTGGAGGATGTACAAGAATTGGGGGAACTCAATGGGTTGTAGACCAGGGGAGATTGTGTGAGGCCATGAAGGGATTCAAATATTAGGATGAATATAGGAAAAGGAATTGGCCATTCAGCCCTTCAGATATGTTCTGCCATTGAGTTGCATTAAAGCTGATTTGTACCTTAAATCCATTTATTCAGCCTGGTTCCATATTCCTTAATATCATTACATAAAGAAAATCTATCAATCTAACTTTTGAAGTTTTGAATTGGCCCAGCCTCAGCAGTTTATTTTTTTGGGTAGGGTGCTAGTGTTTTCCACTACCCATTGTGTGAAGAAGTGCTTCCTGACATCACCCCTAAATGGCCTAGTTCTTAAAAGTTTATACCCTCTTGTTCTGGACTCACTCACCAGAGAAAATAGTTTCTCTATCTGCTCTGTCGACTCCTTTTAGTCATCTTAAACTCTTTATTAAATTATCCCTTAATCTTCTCACCCCACAAACTTCCTTATTCAAGGAAATGCTGAAAGATAAAGGTATTAAGGGCATTGAGGGGCTGAATTTCCTGTTCCTGTGTTTCTTTGTTGGATAAACCCGAGATTTGAATAGCAAGCCTTTATATACATACAAATCAATGCGAAAGAGGATATATAATTAATGTGTGCGTCTGCCCCCCAAGGTTCAATGGTACATAGCTATGCAGCTCAAAGGGAGAAGGCTGGGAGATCCCTGCACTAGATTATTCCAATACCTGCTGGAAACCACGCAGGGCTAAAACAATGCTGAAAATGAAATCAACGATGCCAAAAAATACACATTTCCACAATTCAATTCAATGTCAGTAACTAATAATCTCTGGCCAAAATTGTTGATTTGTTTAATAATTTTGTCACCTATAGCTTTTTAAAACTTCTCCCTTTCCCAGCAAGGAAAGTTTCAGCCAGTGGATCAAGTAATAAAGGATGAAGAGTTTCCCAGATGCAGCAGCATACTGAATTGTACGAGGACTTTGCAATCACTCCATCACCTCACTGAGGAAAAAGGTACAGCATTGGAACCCAAGTACTGCTTGTGAATTCCTAACCCGCTCTCTCTCCCACAACGTTAGAGGTTATTTTATAATGGGAGGCGTCAGCTTATTTCTGGTTCTAATGCTGCCTTTGTTAAGCTTGGTAAAAGGTTTATCTCTGGGACTGAACTGCTTTGACCTGAATTTGAATCCAGCTCCCTTTGATCAAGGGTTGAAAGTCCCTTTGTGAGAATTGTAAATTCCTGAAGCTTTCAAAATGCTGTCGCCCTTCTAAGCATTCCTGGATTCCGTTCATGTATTTTGATTCAAGCCCAGATGATCATGCAGTTGGGGGCATGTGGTGTGATGCTGTATCAGAAAACCATGTTTGGGGTGGCAGCCTGGTTTAGTGGTCGCCCCTTGCCTCTGACGCAGAAGTTGTGGCTCAAACCCCACCTCAGAGAATTCAGCTGACACTCCAGTGCAATACTGAGGGAGCACTTCACTGATGGATGTCTAGTCTTTCAGATGAAATGTTAAACCGAGGCCTTTTCTGGCCTGAGCAGGAGAGTTTTTCCCCGATGTTCTGGCCAATACTTATCCCTCCAGAAACATCACTAAAACAGAGTGGACATTTTTCTGTATGTAAATTGGCTACAGTTTTCCCTAAGCTACAATAGTAACTGCATTTCAAAAGTAAACGCTGTAAAGTATCCTGAGGTCATGAAAGATGCTACATAAATGCAAGTTCTTCCAATTGTGTTGGAAATATAGACAATGACTTGGAACCATTTCCTCATGCCATTGCCTACTTGGCTGTTCACTATGGCTTATGAAACCCTTCCACTTCCACTATGGACACTGAGACAACCCAGCCTCCTGATGGCATCTCTGCTACTGTGAGGTGGAGGAAAAATCCGAATGCTGACCTCAAACAGCAAGACAGAGTCGTGGAACAATGTGACATGGACGAGATCTATCTGTCGATGGACAATTGTTCCCCTGTGACCACAAGGACTATGTGGGTGCTGAACACAAGCAGGTACCTGCTGATGTTGAGCCCTGCACTGAGTGGTACAAGTTTTACCCTGGACTTGCTTGATTTCAGTCAATTGGCCTCAAATTGCAGTATTGATTTCCCTTTCATACTTTCAGAAGTCTTCTGTTGGTCATAATAGGTGGTTACTATTTCATTTATGGCCTCGTTTCCTTTCTTCCCCCCAGAAATTGGTAATCAGAAGTTTTATAAATACAGTAGAGAGAAAACCCTGGTGTGGCTAAAGAAAAAGGTAACGTATTTAATAAGAAATGTTTATTTTCCATAAAAATGGTCACATGTAAAACAATTTTCACGGACTTAACGTGGAACTTTCAACTTTTGGTGAGGGCCAAAACTGATCAAGCCTCCCCCACTCAATAGTGCTTCAGCTGATTTTGCTTTCCGATTACTTCAATGGTGGGGGATTTCGCTGGTCTCAGCATATAAAATAATAACACTGTTGCAGCACAGAAGGAGGCCATTCAGCCCGTTGTGTCCATGCTTGCTCTGTGCAAGAACAACTCAGCTGGTCCCACTCCCCAGCCCTTTCTCAGTAACCCTGCAAATTTCCTCTCTTCAGATATTATTCAGTTCCCTTTAAAAAGCCAAGACTGAATCTGCCTCCACCACATGCTCAGTCTGTGCATTCCTAACTTAAAAAAAGATTTTCCTCATGTCACCATTAGTTCTTTTGCTATTAACCTCAAATCAGTGTCTTCTGCTTCTCGACCCTTCTACCAATGGAAACAGTTTCTCTCTATGTGGTCTGTCTAGACCCCTCATGATTTTAAACACATTTTTCAAAACTCCTATCAACCTATTCTGAGGAAAACAACCCCAACTTCTCCAATCTATCCACGTACCTGTGGTCCCTCATCCCTGGAACCTTCTCATAAACCTTTCCTGCACCCTCTTCAAAGCCTTTACATCTTTCCTAAGGGAAAGGTGCGATGGCCAGAATTGGACACAGTACTGTAGTTGAGGCCGTAACTGTGTTTATAAAAGTTCATCATAACTTCCTTGCTTTTGTACCTATGCCTGTATTTGTAAAGCCCAGAGCCCTGTATGCCTTTATAACCATTTTCTCAACACTTGCAACATCAACAATTTATGCACATATACCCCCAGGCCTCCCTGTTCCTTTAGAATTGTGCCCTTTATTTTATATTGCCTCTCTTTGTAATTCATACCAAAATGTATCGCTTCCCACTCTGCATTAAATTTCATCTGCCACATGTCCACCAGCCTACCCGTGTTCTCTTGAAGTCTATCACTATCCTCCTCAAGTTCACAATACCTCCAAATTTTGTGCCATCTGCAGATTTTGAAACTGTACCCTGTACACCCAAATCTGAGTCCTACCCCAGGACTTGATGGCCAAGGAAGGGTTGTTCATAACACAACAAGTTGATTATCAATTTGCAAATCTTTCCAACACATGCTAATGGCAAATGGTAAGATTGGGAAAGATTCCTGGTCGGCCATGTGATGGAAGGAATGTTGGCACCTCTACCATCACTATCCAAAGCTCTAGACTACAACATACAGGTAAAAGTGTACCTTGCCACAGCATCTTAGACTTCCTGAGTGATCTGTAACTCAGCACATCATTACACCCAAGTATAAGTCATTAATATATATCCATAAAATCAGGGGTCCTAGTACTGACTCCTGGGGAATCCAATGCTATACTTTCTCCAGTCCAAAAAACAATTATTCACCATTACTCTGTTTCCTGTCAGTCAACCAGCTTTGTGTCCATGCTGCTACTGTCACCTTTATTACATGAGCTTCAACTTTGCTGGCAAGCCTATTATGTAGCCCTTTATAAAACGCCTTTTGGAAGTCCATGTACACCATATCAACTATATTACCCTCATCAACCCTCCCTGTTACTTCATCAGACAATTCAATCCAGTTCGTTAAATGTAATTTGCCTTTAACACATCCATGCTGTCTTTCCATAACTAATCCACTCTTGTCCAAGTGCCTGTTAATTTTGTCCTGGATTATCATTTCTAAAAGCTTTTCCATCACAGAGGTTAAGCTGACTGGCATATAGTTGCTGGGTTTAGTTTCAACAAGGTGTAACATTTTAGAATTCTCCAGGCCTCTGGTATCACCCCTGTAACTAAGGTGAATTGGAAGATTATGGCCAGTGCCACTATAATTTCCACCCTTACTCCCCTCAGCACCCTTGAATGCATCCCATCTGGTGCTGGTGACGTATTAACTTTATGACTTTGACGGCACCTTCTTCCTTGGGAAAGGCAGACCCTCTTGAAGTCAATCATTATCCTCCTCACAGTTCACAATACTTCCAAATTTTATGCCATCTGCAGATTTTGAAACTACTCTGCACACCCAAATATAAGTCCCACCCCAGGACTTGATGACCAAGGAAGGTGCATTCATAACACGGCCAAACAGGTTGATTATCATTTTGCAAATCTTTCCAACACATACCAATGGCAAACAGTAAAAGCACTCATTTAATACCTCGGACATGCCCTCTGCCTCCAGGCATAATTCCCCTTTCTGATCGTTAATTGGCCACACCCTTCTCTTACAGCTCTTTAATTATTTGTATGCCTCTAGAAGACTTTTGGATTCCCTTTTATGCTAGCTACCAGTTTCTTCTCATACCCGCTCTTTGCTTTTCTTATTTCCTTTGTCACTTCCCCTCTGAACCTTTCACATTCAACCTGGTTCTCACTTGCATTTTCAACCTGATACCTGTCAAAAGCACCCTTTTTCTGCTTCATTGTTCTCTCTCTTTTGTCATTCAGGGAGCTCTGGCTTTGGTTGTACTAACTTACCCCCTTGTGGGAAGATAACTGAATAGTACCTATCTCACCTTTAAAGGTAGGTTATTGTTACAGTTTAACCTGCCACTCTTTGATTCCAATTTACCTGGGCCAGATCCACCCTCGCCCCATTGAAATTGGCCCTCCCCTGATTAAGCATTTTTGTTCTGGACTGCTCCTTGTCCTTTTCCATAGTTAACCTAAAACCTGCAACTTTTCCCTGACACTTGATCCACTTGGCCCACCTCATTCCCAAGAACCAGATCTAACAATGCCTCCTTCCTTGTATATCAGGAAGTCGCAGGCATCAGACTCTCTGAAAATCACCAACCTTAGGAATTTGGTTGTTTTGAAAGGTTTGTTTTAACGTTAACTTCCTGTATGTTCTGTGACTCCCTTAAGCTTCATGGTGTTGTTGGTTGTGTTTGTATTTAATTGGCAATGTATTGACGGTAACCTCTAGGTTATATTAGAGAATTGAAACCTGATTGAATGAAATGGAGGAATGATTTTGGTATATTCTTACTGAGTCTGCTGCAATTAATTTTAATGATCGTGTTTGCCCATTTGAATCACTGTTTTCATTGTGTAAAAAATGCTGTGAATCATTTTGACCTAAATATATATAATTATTAGTGGTAAATTGGAAGAGTTTATGTACTACTAAATCTTTCAGCTTGCTGACCATAATTTCAGTTAAGCTGATTTTTGAGCCATGGCTCTGTGGTATCACTTTCCTCTCTGAATCAGAACATTGTGCATTTAAGACTCACTCTAGGGACTTGAGCACATAATCTAGGCTGGCACTCTAGTGCAGTACTGGGGGAATGCTACACTGTTGGCAGAGCCCTCTTTCAGAAGAGGCATTTAGCTGAAGCCCTGACTGCCTTCTCTCTCAGATGATTGTAAAAGATCCCATGGCACTATTTCGAAGAAGAGCTGGGAAGTTCTCCTCGTTGTCCTGACCAATATTTATCCCCCAATCAGCACCTAAAAAAGAAAACAGATCATCAGGTCATTTAACCGATTGCTGTTTGTGGGATCTTGTGTGCAAAATGGCTGCTCCATTTCTTACATTACAACAGTAACTACACTTCAAAAGTACTTCATTGGTTGTAAAGCACTTTTCGGAGGTCATGACAGATGTGATACAAGTGCAAGTCCTGTTTTTTTATATAGTTGAGGCAGTGATTATAGAGTTTACACAGTTTAATTGAGCATTTTCATCCACTTGATCGCTGGGTTAGTCCACACTCTGCTTTGTGGAGCAACAGAATTTTTTGATTGGTTGTGTTTCTTGCTCTAACTAGACTGAGCAGACTGTCAAAGCATTGAAGAACACCAATCTCTCTGTAGGTGGTGGTGTGCAGTCCAGTATGCTGATTAGAAATAAACAAGTTACAGAAGTAACTGAAGGTTAGTACCTATTCCACAATTATTGATTTATATGCAATTTGTTTCTTAGGTTGGACTAAGATATAAAGCAGTGCATTAGCCAATTTGGAATCTAACTAATTGTATTTCTGATCAGTAAATAAACAGTGAATGATAGATGCTGCTGTTGGGCATGTGATCTGAATATTCATATTTCCATGATGTATGCATGTGAATGTTACATTTTTTTATTGTGGTACTTTACGTTCTTGGTTATTGCTTATTGGTTGGCTGCTAAAATGGTGTGGAATATTGGTGAAAATGCTGGACTTCAGCGGCAGCATTGTATAGAGAAGGGAGCTGTCGTCATGATCAACTCAGCCAATTAGAATAATCAATCCAAGATGGCAGGAGGCAGCAACGCAACCAATAATGAACAGCTCCAATAGGGCAAAGGACAAGTAGCAATGAACCACACTATGGAGGGAATGTGGGACTGGAGGATGGGGGTGGGTCTGGATTGACAGAGGGGATCGGTGGATTACAAGGGAGTGGGGATCTTGGTGGACAGTATATGGGGGGGAATCTCGGGTGTGGGAAGAGGACAGCGTGGTTGGGTAGGGGGGAGTTGGATAGAAAATAGATGGGTAGTCTGGATCGACAGCAGGGCCAGATCTTTTGCAGGGAGAGAGGCAGTGGGGAGCGAGCAACAACATTATCAGCAATCAGACTGAACTCTAACTGCTGGAGAGAAAGCCAGAATCTGCTCGGAGATGTGTTGTCTGATAGTCATGGCAGAATTCCACACTTTGAAAGGGAGACTGCATGGTTGTTGATGTTTAAGTAAATATGCAGGCACAGTACATTTACCTGCAATGTGTGCAAGGCATTTTCTACTGCCCTAAGTGCATGTGGCTAAAGTGCCTGTGGCTAGTCAGTGTTTTCTGTTGGACAATACTGCATAAAGGGTCATAAGAACTTAAGAAATAGGAACGGGGTAGACCATTCGGCCCCTACAGCCTGCTCCGCCATTCAAAAAGATCATGGCTGATCTTCGCATTTTGATTTCCACATTCCCATCGAACCCCGATAACCTTTGATTCCCTTGCCTAACAAGAAATTATCTACCTCTGTCTTTAAAAATATTCAATGACCCTGCCTCCATCATCTTCTGAGGCAGAGAATTCCAAAGACACACAACCCTCAGAGAAAAAGTTTCTCCTCATCTCTGTCCTAAAAGGGTGACCCCTAATTTTAAAACAGTGCCCCCTAGTTCTGGACTCACCCACAAAAAGAAACATCCTTTCAATGCCCACCTTGTCAAAGCCATTCAGAATCTTGTATACTTCAATCAAATCATCCTTCACTCTTCTGAACTCCAGTGGAAACAAGCTCAGTCTGTTCAACCTTTCCTCATAAGACAGCCCACTCATTCTACGTATCAATCTAGTGAACCTCCTCTGAACTGCCTCCAATGTATTCACATCGTTCCTTAAATCAGGAGACCAAATCTGCACACAGATTTCGAGGTGCGGTCTCACCAATGCCCTGTATAACTGAAGCACAACATCCTTACTTTTATGTTCAACCCCTTTTGTTATAAAGGAAATCATTCCATTAGCCTTCTCAATTACTTGCTATACCTGCATACTAACTTTTTGTGACTCATGTACTAGAGCACCTAGACCCCTCTGCACCTCAGAATTATGCAGCAGTTCTCCATTTAAGTAATACTCTGCTTTTTTGTTCTTCCTTCCAAAATGAACAACTTCACATTTTCCCACATTAAACTCCATTTGCCAGATCTTTGCCCATTCATTCAGCCTATCTATATCCATCTGCAACCTCCTCGTCCTCTTCACAGCATATGTTCCTATCTATCTTTGTGTCATCTGCAAATTTAGCTACCATGTCTTCACTCCCCTCATCTAAGTCATTTGATGTAAAAAGTTGAGGCCCCAGTACAGACCCCTGTGGGATGCCACTCGTCACATCCTGCCAATCAGAAGAAGACCCAATTATGCATACTCTCTGCTTTCTGCCAGCCAGCTAATCCTCTATCCATGCTAATATGTTACCCACTGCACCATGTGCTTTTATTTTCCATAATAATCTTTGATGTGGCACCTTACCTTATCAAATGCCTTCTGGAAATCCCAAGTACAGTACATCTACAAGCTCCCCTTTATCCACTGCGCAAGTTATTCCTTCAAAAAACTCTAATAAATTGGTTAAACATGATTTTCCTTTCACAAAACCATGCTGACTCTTCCCGATTGCCTTGAGCTCTTCTAAGTGCCCAGCTATAATCTCCTTAATGATCGATTTCAGTAACTTCCCCATGACAGACGTCAAGCTAACTGGCCTCCAGTCTTCTGTTTTCTGCCTCCCTCCCTTCTTGAATAGAGGAGTTATATTTGCTACTTTTCAATCTGATGGAACCTTTCCAGAATCTAGCGAATTTTGGAAAATTAACACCAGCACATTGACTATCTCATTAGCCACCTCTATTAAGACGCTAGGATGTAGTCCATCGGGACCCGGAGACTTGCCAACCTGCAGCTCCATCAATTTGCTCAGTACCATTTCCCTTGTGATTTCAATTTCACCAAGTTCCTTTCTCCCATTCACCTGATTTGCAGCTATTACTGGAATGTTTTTTGTATCCTCATAGATAACACGGAAGCAAAATATTTGTTCTTCTGCCATTTCTTTATTATTTACTATTAACTCCTCACTGTCACTCTCCAGAGGACCAACACTCATTTTACTTACTCTTTTCCTTTTAAAGTACCTGTAGAAACTCTTGCTATCTGTTTTTACATTCCTAGCTAGCTTCCTCTCATACTCTAAATTCTTTCTCCTGATTAACCTTTTAGTCATTCTCTGCGATTCTTTATATTCTGTCCAGTCATCTGTCCTGCCACTCATCTTTGCGAAGTTGTATGCTTTTTCCTTAAGTTTGATGTTTTCCTTAACATCTCTAGTTAACCACGAATGGTGGGTCCTCCCCTTAGAAATTTTCTTTATAGTAAGAATGTACTTATTCTGAATACCCTGAAACATCCCCTTAAATGTCTGCCACTGCTTCTCTATTAATCTATCCTCTAGCCTAGTTTCCCAGTTCACTTCAGCTAGCTCAGCTTTCAGCCCCACATAGTTGCCCTTATTTAAGTTTAAGATACTAGTCTTAGACCCACTATCCTCCCTTTCAAATTGGATGTAAAATTCAATCATATTGCTACCTAGGGGTGCCTTTACTCTGCGGTCATTAATTAATCCTGTCATATTGCACAATACCAAGTCTAATATCACCTGCTCTCTGGTTGGTTCCAGAACATGCTACTCTTAGAAACTCTCTCGAAAGCATTTCAAGAACTCCTCATCCAGGCTACTACTGCCAATCTGATTTTTCCAGTTTATGTGTAGATCTTCTTCTTATCGTGTCCACGGACAGTCTATACATGGCCCAGCCAGAACTGGACACATTTTTGCACCTTGTTGTTGAATTCGGCAAGATCTGCAACAATGCAGGGTTCCTCTAGCGATAGGCATTGCAGGAGATGTTGCATAGTCTGTGGCTCAGTTCCACATTCACAAGTTGTTGGGCTGGTTGTATATCCCCATTTGCTTAGTGACACCTTTGAATGACCTACACCAGTCCTAAGTCACTTCCAGGTTGCCCAGTTGCAATTAGCTCCTGGGGGAAGGCTTTCATCCGGTAGAATTTCCATCGCTGGGGGTTGTTCGAGACTGGCGAGCCGGTCTTTCCACAAGGCCATGCGGGCTTCAGATGGGGTTGATTGTAATGGAACAACACTGTTCATGAAGCTCTTCATTGACTTTAGGTGGCTGGGTGTAGGTGTATGACCATGTAGAGGATGCCTCTCATCTGATATTTGACGGAGTCGCTCTTTCTTGCTGGCTACCGTTCTTCTTATATCAGGGGGAGCGATACCCGCCAGGATATATAGGCTGTTGGTGTTTGTTGGTTTTAAACAACCTGTGGTAAGTTGGCAGCTTGCATTCAGAACGGCATCCATCTTCTTAGCATGAGTAGATCTTTCCCATGCAGGGCAGGCATATTCGGCAGTGGAATAGCAAAGAGCAAGTGCACTGGTTCGCAATGTTTTCGAGCTTGTAGATTAAAATCACCCATGATTATTACTGTCCCTTTATCACAAGCACACAATATTTTCTCTTGAATACTTTGTCTTACACTATGCCTACTGTTAGGGGGCCTGTAGCCCACTCCCACTAATGACTTTTTACCCCTACTATTCCTCATCTCCACCCAAACTAATTCTACTTCATGATCTCCTCAACCAAGGTCATCTCTAACTATTGCACCAATGCCCTCTTTGATTAACAATGCTACCTTTACCTAGCTTCCAATCCTTCTTGAATGTCATGTACTCTTCAATATTAAGGACCCAGTCATTGTTGTCCTGCAGTCACGTCTCCGTAATTGCTATCAGATCATACTTATTTACTTCAGTGCGGGCCATCAATTAATTTACTTTGTTATGAATGCTACATGTGTTCAGATAGAGAGCCTTCAGTTTTGTCTTTTCATTACCGTTGTAACATCTAGTTTTGACTGTTGATGTATTCTTAGGTTTTTTCCTCTGCCCCTTCCTGCCATTCTCTGATCCTCATTTCTCATATTACTATTTTGCTCTCCTGTCTTGACTCTACACCTTGAATTTCTATCCCTACCCAAGCTTGATCCTTCACCCCTCTTGTTTAGTTTAAAGCCCTCTCTACTTCAATAGTTATGCGATTTGCGAGGACACTCGTCCCAGCATGGTTCAGGTGTAAACTGTCCCAAAGGTACAGCACCTACTTTCCCCAACACTGATGCCAATGCCCATCAAACCGGAACCCACTTCTCCCACACCAATCTTTGAGCCACGCATTCGCTCTCTAATCTTATTTGTCCTATGCCAATTTGCACGTGGCTCAGGTAATAATCCAGAGATTATTACCTTTGAGATTCTGCTTCTCAAAGTCATACTGACTTTGCAGAACCTCTTTTCTAGTTCTACCTATGTCATTGGTACCTATTTACATGGACCATGAAAACTGGATCCTCCCCCTCCCACTGCAAGTTCCCCTCTAGCCCTGAGCAGATGTCCTGAACCCTGGCACCAGGCAGGCAACATAGCTGTCTGTACTCTCGCTCTTCATACTGTGAAGCTCCTCTGCTGACATGGAATGCTGACAGATGTGGGTGAAAGACAGGTAGTAATGCAATAGGCCTATTGTGCTGACCACAGCTTAGTGCTAACACCTGAGGAGAGTGCGAGAGGAGGACCCTGGGACAGGCAGTCAGCAGCACCTAGAGGATCTAGCCTATCTAGAGAAGCTAGCATCTAGTCTATACTCAAGTAGGAGTAAGGGTAAAATAAAAGCAAGGGTCCATATTCTATTTAGCTAAAATATGTCTGGGGAGCTCAGTACCGTGATTCGCACATCCTGCGCTATGTGGGAAATCCTAGACACTCCTGGCTGTCTGGATGACCATGTGTGCGGGAGGTGCCTCCAGATGGAGCAACTCAACTCTGGGTTTTGGAGCTTGAACAGCAGCTGGGGGCACGACGGCGCATTCATGAGGCTGAGAGGTTCGTGGATAGCATGTTTCAGGACGTGGTCACCCTGCAACTTAAGGAAATGCAAGCAGAGAGGGGAGTGACCGCCAGACAGAAGATGGGGACCAGACAGGTAGTGAGGGAATCCCCCGAGCGCATCTCACTCACAAACCGTTTTTTGGCCTTGGAAAACGGTGAGAGTGACAGTTCTTCTGTGGAAGCCAACCAGAGCCAAGGCCATGGCACTGTGGGTGGTCCAGCTGCCCAAAGGGAGGAAGAAATGTGGAAGGGTAATAATAGTAGGGGATTCGTTAGTGAGGGGAGTAGACAGGCGCTTCTGTGGCCGTAGACGTGACTCCAGGATGGTGTGTTGCCTCCCGGGTGCCAGGGTCAAGGATGTCACAGAACGGCTGCAGGACATTCTGAAGAGGGAGGGTGAACTGCCAGAGGTCATGGTCCATGTTGGGACCAATGACATAGGAAGAAAGAGAAATGAGGTCCTGCAAGCAGACTTTAGGGAGTTAGGTAGGAAATTGAAAAGCAGGACTTCAAAGGTAGTAATCTCTGGATTACGCCTGGTGCCACGCAGTAGTGAGTATAGGAACAGAAGGATAGAGCAGATGAATGCGTGGCTGGAGATCACAGTACAGGAGGGAGGGCTTTAGATTCCTGGGGCATTGGGACCATTTCTGGGGGAGTTGGGACCTGTACAAGTTGGACGGGTTACATCTGAACAGGAACGGGACCAACATCCTCGTGGGGAGGTTTGCTAATGCTGTTGGGGCGGATTTAAACTAAATTGGCAGGGGGATGAGACCCTGAAGAGGGGAGAGAAGCTGAGGTGGAATTAGGAGTTAAAACACTAGTGAGTGAGTCTGGAAAGCGGAGGAAACATAGGCTAGATAAGAAAGAAGTGAGTTTAGCAAGGCTAAATGGAATATATTTTAATGCAAGCTTGAGGAATAAAACAGACGAGCTGAGGGCACATATAGGCATGTGGGAGTATGATATCATAGCTATAACTGAGACTTGGCTAAAAGGGCAGGATTGGCAGCTCAATATTCCTGGTTACAGGGTATTCAGACAAGATAGAGAGGGAGATAGAAGACAAGACGGGGATCGCAATATTGATCAAGGAATCAAATATAGCAGTGAGGAGGAATGATATCCTGGAAGGATCATCAAATGAGGCCATATGGGTAGATGTAAAAACACAAAAGGAGTAAACACACTGTTGGGTGTGTACTATAGGCCCCCAAACAGTCAGGGAGAGATAGAGGATCAAATATATAATCAAATTTCAGAGGAGTGTAAGAATAATATGTGGTAATAGTAGGGGAATTTAACTACCCAAATATTAACTGGGATAGTTTTAGTGTGCAAGGTAGGGCGGGAGCAAAATTCTTAAGTTGCATCCAGAAGAACTTTTTTAGCCAGAACATAGAAAGCCTAACAAGGGAGCCGGCAACTCTGGACCTAATATTCAGAAATGAGCCCAGGCAGGTGGAAGGTGTATCAATAGGGGAGCATTTTAGAGATAGTGACCATAACTCAGTTAGATTTGGGATAATTATGGAAAAAGATAAGGTTGGGCCGGGCATAAAAATTCTATACTGGGGAAAGGCTAATTTTACTAAGATGAGATGCGATTTGGCCCAAGTGGACTGGGAGCAGCTACTTACAGATAAAACTGTGTCAGAGCAGTGGGAGGCATTCAAGGAGGAAATAACGTGAGTACAGGGCAAATATGTTCCTGTAAAGACAAAGGGGGAACCAAGTCCGGAGAACCCTGGATGTCAAGGGACATAAAGGTTAGGATTAAGAAAAAAAGAGAAGCTTATGGCAGACTCCGAGGGCTCAATACACCAGAATCCCTAGAGCAGTATAAAAAGTGCAGGGGGGAACTTAAAAAGGAAATTGGGAAAGCTAAGAGAGTGCATGAGAAAGCATTGGTGGGTAGAATGAAGGAAACTCCAAAGGGGTTTTTTAAATATATAAAGAGCAAGAGAATAGCTAAGGAAAGAGTAGGACCAATTAGGGACCATTGAGGTAATGTGTGTGTACCCGGAAGAAGTGGGTACAGTCCCCAATGAATACTTTGCGTCGGTCTTCACAATGGAAAAGGATGATGCAGGTATAGACATCAGGGTGGAGGACTGAAATATTAGAGGAAGTTGACATAGAGCGGGAGGAAGTACTAGCAGGTTTAGCGGCCTTAAAAGTGGATAAATACGCAGGCCCGGATGAGATGTATCCCAGGCTGTTGAGAGAGGCAAGGGAAGAGACATTAGGGGCCCTGGCAATAATTTTCAAATCCTCTCTGGCCACAGGTGAGGTGCCAGAGGACTGGAGGATTGCTAACGTTGTCCCATTATTAAAAAAGGGAGGAAGGTATAGACCAGGAAATTACAAGCCAGTTTGTCTAACCTCAGTGGTGGGGAAGTTACGAGAAAGAATTCTGAGGGACAGAATATATCTGCACTTGGAGAGACACGGATTAATCAGGGATAGTCAGCATGGATTTGTTAAGGGAAGGTCGTGTCTGACAAATTTGATGGAATTTTTTGAGGTAACCAGGAGTGTTGATGAGGTTAATGCATTTGTTGTGGTCTACATGGACTTTAGCAAGGCTTTTGATAAGGTCCCTCATGGCAGACTGGTCAAGAAAGTAAGAGCCCATGGGATCCAAAGCAAAGTGGCGCGTTGGAGAGGCAGGAAGCAGAGGGTGATCGTAGATGGATGTTTCTGTGACTAGAAGTCTGTTTCCAGTGGGGTTCCACAGGGCTCGGTGCTGGGGCCCTTGATGTTTGTGGTGTACATAAATGATTTGGACTTAAATATAGGGGATATGATCAAGAAGTTCGCAGATGACATGAAAATTGTTAGGGTGGTTAATAGTGAGGAGGATAACCGTAAACTGCTGGAGGTTATCAATGGTCTGGTCAGGTGGGCAGAGCAGTGGCAAATGGAATTCAACCCAGAAAAGTGTGAGGTAATGCACTTGGGAAGGGTTAACAAGGCAAGGCATTACACTATGAATGGTAGGACCCTGGAAAGTACTGAAGATCAGAGGGACCTTGGTGTGCATATCCATTAGATAGGGTGGATAGGAAGGCACTTTTCCCATTAGTAGAGGGGTCAATGACCAGGGGGCATAGATTTAAGGTAAGAGGCAGAAGGTTAAGAGGGGAGTTGAGGAGAAATTTTTTCACTGAGGGTGGTGGGAGCCTGGAACTCACTGCCTGAAAGGGTGGTTGAGTCAGAAACTCTCGTAACATTTAAGAAGTATTTAGATATCCACTTGTGTTGCCATAGCCTCCAGGGCTATGGGCCAAGCGCTGGAAAATGGGATTAATGTAGTCAGATCTACGTTGACCGGCGTGGACACGATGGGCCAAATGGCCTCCTTCTGTGCTGTAAACTTCTTTGAGTCCATTTAAGTGTCAATGGCTGTAGTCATGGCACTGAGTGTGAACGGGGGTCCAAGCTCTACCCCATTGTCTAGGCTGGCACTCAAGTGCAGTACTGAGGGAATACTGCACTGTCAGAGGCAAGAGGCATTGCCTTTCT
This sequence comes from Cetorhinus maximus, assembly GCF_964194155.1. Lineage (NCBI taxonomy): Eukaryota > Metazoa > Chordata > Chondrichthyes > Lamniformes > Cetorhinidae > Cetorhinus > Cetorhinus maximus. Next base: position 17,567,523 of record NC_135894.1, on the reverse strand, counting down.
ATTTAGATGTTAAACTATGGCCCCATCTGCCTGCTCAGGAGAATGTGAATGATCGTTCACAATTTGAAGCTGATCAGGGAACTTCTCCACAGTGTCCCAGCCACTAGATATCTCAAGCATCGTTATAACAGAGTGTCTGGTCATTTATCTCACTGCTATGCATTGGGGCATTGTTGTGTACAACTTGGATGCCTATAACTTGACAATGACCACACTTTTAAAGAAAATTGTTAAAAGTGGATGAGAGCCCTGAAAGGTAAATGTTGTCAATTATGCTGCTGATTATCAAAATAAAATGGCAGAGATATTTAAGAAGTTCTTTGCATTGGTCTTTAGTAAAGAGAAGGATGTTCAACAGTGGTTGAGATTATGATGAGAGATATCATGATGGATTAAAAAACATTTTTAGATAAGTTGTTAGGGCAAAGGAAGACAAAGAGCCAAAGCCCAACGGGATATTTCCTAGGATCCAAAGGAATATGAGGGAAGAAATAACAGAGACTTTATATCTTGTGTTTCAGGGCTGTATTGGGTGTGGATGTGTGCCAGAAGACCGGAGAGAGACTAATACAGTACTGATTTTTAAAAAGGGAGACATAATTACAATCTAGTTACTTTAACGTCTATGGTAGGGAACACTTTAAAGTCTTCAGAAGACCTCATAGAACTCCATAAGGAGATAACAGACATGGTGGTTGGGAGAAATGGAGTGGTTGCAGTATACTTAACAGCCAGGCTGATTCTGAACTGACAACAATAGAGCGAATTCATTCTGCCCCAGAGTTGCTGTTGAGCGGACAGATAGGAATTTGGCAATATAACATACGTACTTTAGGAACGCCTTTGACGAGGTACCACACAAGAAATTAATAGAGAAGATTAAGCATTGTTGAATTAGAGGCAGGACAGCACACCAGATTTAAAATTGGTTAGAAGGATGAAAACAGAGTAGGAGTTAAGAGCATTTTGAAAGCAGTTGCAAATAGATAGAATTGATGAGATGGGGAAATAGATTGACAGATAACAAGTGGAATTCAATGTCAGCAAGCGTGCAGTGATGCATTTTGATAAAACAAAATTAAAAGCACTAGTTATTCTGTGGATTGGAGTAGGCTCAGTGCTGCAGAAGAGCAGTGGATTTGGGAACGGAGGCTCACAGGACATTAAAGGCATTTTTAAAAAAAATTGAATTCCAGCATTTATTACGAGGCATAGAATGTAAAAGCAAGAGGTAATGATGAGCTTTTATAAAACATTATTAAGACTTCAGTTAGAGTGCTGTGCAGTATTGAGCTCCACACTAGAGGAAGGATGTAGAGGTTTTGGAGAGGGTACAGTGCAGATTTACTAAGACGCCACTTGGCATGAGGAACTACAAAGAAATTGTGAAAAATAAGGCTTTTGGTTAGAAAAGTGAAGAATATGGAATGAAGTGACACGATAGAAGTAACTGAAAATTTGAAGGGCTGGGACAAAGTAAATCGAAGCAGACTGTTACCAGTAGTTGAGGGACCATGGGATATCAGATTACATGTTCTCTTTAGAACAGAGAACTGGAGAAACTTATCTGAACATAGTTGTAGAATTCACTAAGAGGGTAAGTGGTTGATGTAAAAAGTATGTCAATATTCAAGATCAAATTAAGTAGAGGATGAAGGAAAAATAGTGGGTAAATGTGTTTCAAACTAGTTGTTACCTAGGGTGTAAGTGCTGACTAGTTGTGCCAAATGGCCCGTTTCTCTGTAATTAGCTGACTGTAAAGCACTTTGGGGTGTCCTGAGGTGGTGAAAGACTCGATATAAATTCAAAGCAGTCTCTTTTTTAAAGGCGTGCAAATAAAAAAGGAATAAAGCCTCCAAAAGCCCATCTGTTTCTCATGCTTCCTTACACTTGGGCTACAACTGTTCTCACCGTGCCAAATTTAATTTATAGAGCAAAAACAGCAATGTGCCTGAGCCAGCCCAATGCTTGCTGTGCATTTATATGCATAGTAAACCTTTCAATTTCACTTTACATCATGCGAGGCTCTGTCTGACTTGGGACTCTTAAGCACTGCAAGTAATCGATGGTGCTGTCAATAGGATGTGAAGAAAAATTACTGTAATTTGTGCTGAGAATTTTGCCCATTTGCCCTCTTTGGAAATGCACAGGTCTCTGTATAACTTGAAAGTCCTCCAGCTCTCTTTATGTCAATGTCAAGTGCCTGCACTCGAACCCAAATGTAGCATTTGAACATGCTGTGGGAAACTGTATAAATTCAAACATGTTTGTTTACTTTATTTCTTGAAACATCTTGGAACATCTTTCTTGATTGAGAGATTTTCCATATGAGAAGAGCCTCATTGATGGTTACACTAAAATGAGGGTCTGGGTTGTGTTGATAGCAAGCTATAGAATGACTACTTGTCTCGATGTATGGATATTGGTGGTTCAAACCTTCATTTGCGTTTGAAAGTAGGCATTGATGCAGTCATTTTAAAAAAACTGGAAGACTCTCAAGTTATCCAGTGAGGCACAGACAGCAGGAATGCAAATGTCAGGATCTTGTTGAGCGACCAACAGGAGTGATTCAGTATCTTTAGAAACAAGTTAAAAATAGAGTGAGAAGCATGAGAATAATGTTATTAAAGTTTTTCAACATTTTCTCACGGGCATCTTTCTGGCTCGCCTTTTCTCCCTTGCCTTTCATTGTGTTTCCATATCATGCTCAGACTTTTAGACTTTTAAAATTTCAATCTTAATATTCGTTCGTGGGGTGTGGGCGCCACTGGCAAGCAATGTACCATCTAATTTTTTTGAGAGTAAATGTGCAGCCAATTTACATTTTTTTGCATAGCCGTACATGCACGTGACTTAGAGGCCAACTTGTGCACAAGAACTTGCAGGCTGCCCTCATGGCTGCACAGCTTAGAGGGAACATGGCTGGCAAGACCGGCAGTTATTGGCCATCCCTAATCGCCCTTGCAAAGGTGATGTTGAGTCACCTTGAACCGTTGCAGTCGGTATGGTGAAGGTGCTGGATAGGATGTCAGTCAAGGGGGCCTGCCTTGTCCTAGATAGTGTCGAGCTTCGAGTATTGTGGGAGCTGCATTAATCCAGAGAAGTGGAGAGTATTCCATCACACTCCTGACTTGTGCCTTGTAGGTGATGGAAAGGCTTTGGGGAGCAAGTTACTTATCACAGAATAACCAGCCCCTGGCCTGATCTGTGGTCATAGTATTTATGTGGCTGGTCCAGTTAAGTTTCTGGTCAATGGTGACCACCGGGATGTTGGTGATTGGGGATTCAGAAACGATTATGTCATTGAACGTTAAGAGCAGATAGTTAGACTTTCTCTTGTTGGGGATGTTCGCTTCCTGGCACTTGTATGGCATGAATGTTACTTGCTACTTATCAGCTCAATCTTGGATGTTGTTCAGATCTTGTGAGCACAGACTGCTTCATTATCTGAGGAGCTATGAATGGAACGGAATACTCCAATCATCAGTGAGTATTCCCACTTCTAATCTTATGATGGAGGGAAACAGCTGAAGATGGTTCGGCCTAGAAGACTACCTTGAGGAACTGTAGCGATGTCCTGGGTTGATGTGATTGAACTCCACCAACTACAATCATCTTCCTTGGTGCTGGGTATGAGTCAACCCTGTGTCAAGTTTTCCCACTGATTGCAATTGATTACAGTTTCACTTGATGTCACACTCAGTCAAATGCTATCTTGATGTCAAGGGCAGTGATTGTGGCCTCACCTCTGGAGTTCAGCTTCTTTGTCCGTGTTTGGACCAAGGTTACAATGAGGTGAGGAGCTGAGTGATTCTGGCAGAACCAAACTGAGCAACGGTGAGTAGGATATTGCAGAGTAAATGCAACTTGAAAGCACGGTCGACAACACCTTCCATTGCTTTGCTGATAATTGGGAATAGACTGGTGGCACAGTAATTGGCTGAATTGCTTTTGCCCTGATTTTTGTGGACAGGACACACCCGTGCAATTGTTCATGTTGTTGGTTAGATGTCAGTTTTGTACTTGTACAGGACCAGTTTAACTAGGGGTACAGCTAGTTCTGGAGCACAAGCTTTCAGTGCTCCAGCCAGGATGTTGGGGCCCATAGTATTAGGGTTATAGCCTTCATTGTGTCCAGTGCACTCGCCATTTCTTCATATCATGCGGAGTTAACTGAATTGGCCAAAGACTGGCATCTGTAATGATGAGGATTTTGGGAAGAGGCTGGGATGCTCCTTATCGTCTGCCTGCTGATCATCTACTCCCACTCCTCCCGAACTCTCTGTAGCTGCCACCTTCTGAAATGTACTATCCATGAAACTCTCACCTTCTCGTGTCCACAGTAGTGATGGTAGCCACCCCTGAAGCTAGGAAATACTGAGCCCCTGATCCAGCAGTTGGCAGTGCTTCATGCATTTCTGGTTTTCCAGGATAGGAATTCTGGAGTTCCCACATTGAACAAGATGTGCATGAGATGGGATGCAGCTGTCCTTCCATGCCAGCTAACAGTCATTTGATTTTTTTTTTTCGTTTTTCTTTGAGGCTATTTAACTGTTTGGTTAATGCTTGAAATCTAACCACTCAAAAAAACCACAAACACTTTTTTTCTTAAAAATCACTGACAACTACTGAATGTACTAACCAAATAAATTAATTACTTACCTGTAATTTGCCATCGCTACTGACGTCACTTTTTGAATTTTTGAAACATTGCCTTCTATTTTGTTTTCTTCAGAGGATTACCTACGTTATGCTCATGGTTTGCTGTCGGAGTATATTCCTGCTGATCTAAGTGTGGAACTCCTTAAATTCTTGGAGTAAGTATCTTAAGAGTAAAGCACTGATTATAGTTAAAAATTATTTACTTCCAATCTTTGAATTAACAGTGGCATTTCTTCACTTCACAGAAATGAGGTACTAATTTGATTAGCACATATGAACATATGAATTAAGAGTTGGCCATTAGAACCCTTGAGCCTGTTCTGCCATTTGATACGATCATGTTTGATCTGATTGTGGCCTCAACTCTAATTTTCTGTTTAATCCTATAACCTTTGACTCCCTTGTCAATCAAGAATCTATCTAACTCAGTCTTAACAAAATTCAATGACCCTGTCTGCACTGCTCTCTGGGGAAGATAATTCTACAGACTAACGACCCTCTGAGAGTAAAATATTCTCACCATCTCCATCTTAAATGGGAGATCCTTCACTTTTAAGCTGTGTACCCTAGTTCCAGTTTCTCCCATAAGGGGAAACATCTCGGCATCCACCCTGTCAAGTCCGCTCAGCATCTTATTTGATTCAGTAAGATTACCTTCTCGTTCTTCGAAACTCCAGTGGTTACAGGCCCAAATTGTCCAACCTTTCCACATAATAATCAGTCGAGTGAACCTTCTCTGAAGTGCTTCTATTGCAGTTATACTCTTTCTTAGGAGACCGAAACTATACCCCAGATTGGTCTCACCGACGCCCTGTACGACTGTAGCAAAACTTACCTACTTGTATATTCCATTCTCCTTGCAAACAACAACAACATTCCATTTGCCTCCCTAATCACTTGCTGTACCTGCATACTGACGTTTTGTGATTCATGTACCAGGACACACACAGACCTCTGTACCACAGAGTTCTGCAATCTCTCACCACTTAAATAATAAACTGCTTTTTTATTCTTCCCACCATAGTTGACAACCTCCTATTTTCCCAATATACTCCATCTACCAAATTTTTGCACACTCACTTAACCTATCTACATTCCTTTGCTCATTCCTTATGTCCTCTTCACAACTTACTCTCCTACCTATCTTTGTGTCATCAGCAAATTTGGCAAGTGTACAATCGTTCCCTTCATCCAAGCCATTGACATAGATTGTAAATACTTGAGACCTTAGCACTGATTCCTGTGGCACTCCACTGGATACATTTTGCCAACTGGAAAATGAGCCAAATATCTACTCTCTGCTTCCTGTTGGTTAACCAATCCCCTATCCGTATGAATATGTTACCCCCTACACCATGAGCTCTTATTTTGCGTAGTAACCTTTGATGTGCCACCTTGTCAAATGCCCTTTGGAAATCCAAGTAGATACAAGTTCTCATTATCCACATTGCTTGTTACTTCTTCAAAGAATGCTAATAGAGTACAATCTCCACCAACTATCCCATCCACACTTGCATGGTCAAACCATTTGTCAATTATAAAGGCGCCGCTTGTAATGAACTCACTTGCCGATTATTTTGGGAAGTTCAGTAAATGCTTGTACAACAATATCTCACATTTATGTAGCACCTTGCACGTAGAGAAGTGTCCCAATGTGCTTCACAGGAGTGTATCAAACAAACTTTTACAAAGTGGCACCTAAGGAGACATTAAGACTGATGACCTAAAGCTTAGTAAAAGAAGTGGGTTTTAAGAAGCATCTTAAATGAGGAAAGAGAAGTAGAGAGGTGGAAAGCTTTAGGGAGGGAATTCCAGAGCTTGGGATCCAGGCAGCTGAAGGCATGGCCACCAAAGGTGGAGTTATTAAAATCAAGGGTGTGCAGTCGGCTAGAATTAGAGGAGCACAGAGATCTTGGAAGGTTGTAGGGTTGGAGGAGGTTGCAGAGATAGTGAGCAGGGAAGCCATGAAGGGGTATGAAAATAAGGATGAAGGATGAGAATTTTAAAATCAAGGCGATGCCTGACCTGGAGCCAGTGTGGACCAGCGAACCTGGGTGATGGTGAATGGTGCTCTCTGCAAGTTAGGATACAGGCATCAATGTTTTGGATGAGGTTAAGTTCATAAAGCGGGGAGGCTGGACAGGAGAGCATTAAATTAGTCAAGCTAGAGTTAACAAAGGCACGGTTAAGGGTTTCAGCAGCAGTTATACTGAGGCATAGCTGTAGACAAGCAATGTTACGTAGGTGGAAGTAGACAGACTCGGTGATGGTGCAGATATGTGGCCGTAAGCCCATCTCAGGGTCAGGTACAACAGCAAAGATGCAAGTGGTCTGGTTCAGCCTCCAAACAGTTGCCAGGAAGAGGAAAGGGGTGGGTGGTTAGGAAATTGAGTTTGTAGAGGGAACTGAAGACAGGAGCTTTGATCTTGTTGATATTTATTGGAAAGAAATTTCTACTTCCCCAGCACATGATGTCGGACAAGCAGTCTGACAGATTAGGGACAGTGGCGAGATTGACAACGGCAAGGTAGTGCTGGGTATTGTCAGCATACACTGCAACTTGGAAGTTATGTTTTCAGATGATGCTGAGGGGCAGCATGTAGATGAGAAATAGGCGGGGACGAGGGTAACAGTGTGGGAGCGGGAAGCGAAGCCATTGCAGGTGATTCTCTGGCTATAACTGGATAGATAAGAGCTGAACCAGAGTGGTGTAATCCCACTCAGCTGGATGACATTGGAGAGACGTTGGGAGGAGGACGGTGTAGTCAACTGTGTCAAAGACTGTGACATGTCAAGAAAGATGAAGAAGGGTATCTGAATGCAGTCACATAGAATGTCATTTGTGACAGAGAAACAACATACTGCAGATACTGGAAGTCTGGAATAAAGAGAAAATGTTGGAAACCCTCAGCAGGCCTGGCAACGTCTGTGAAAGCAGAAACAGAATTGATGTTTCAGGTTTGTGACACGTTCTGATGGAGGTCACAGACCTGAAATGTGAGCTCTCTTTCTGCCTTCATAGATGTTGCCAGACCTGGTGTGTATTCCCAGCATTTCCTATTTTTATGCCATTTGTGGCTTTGGTAAGGGTCATTTCAGTACTGTGCCAGGGCAGAAACCTGGAGGGATTCAAACATACAGTTCTGGGATACATGAGCACAGATTTGGGAGATGACAAAAACACATTCATGTACTTGCTGATTTAAACGGTTCTGCTGATTTCAGGCAATATTGGGTCTTTATGCAGCCACAGTCAGCTGTGCGCACCTGGTTAAAGTGCGATTAGCTTAAGCGATGAGATTCTAGGTGCAATTGCTAACAGTTACGAGAGGTAGTTGCTAAGTGAAGATTTGCTGTGTTTTTAAATAGATGTAAGCTTGCCTTCTGGTTTCACTGCCTATTGCACATAGTGACCCAATCATTTTAACATTAATGCACCCGATATAAGTGATAGGGATGGTAATAAACTGGAACATTTGCTTCTTTAGGTTAGAGAAAAGTCCCTGTACATTTGACAAGGGCACCCTCTGGTGACATGGAACAAAGGGCCCCAGATTTGATTCAAGGTCTGCTGAACTAGCTGATTCAACTCTGTCAGCAATAAAAGGGTGCAGCATTTAGCATCAGTAACCCTGAGCTAGTGAAGGACAAAAACAGCCAGGATTTACATAGAAACATAGAAAATAGGAGCAGGAGTAGGTCAATTGGCCCTTTAAGCCTGCTGCACCATTCAATATAATCATGGCTGATTCTCTTTCTCATTGCCATACTCCTGTTCTCTCCCCATACCCCTTGATGCCTTTAGAGTCTAGAAATCGATCTATTTCCTTCTTAAATATATTCAGTGATTTGGCCTCCACAGCCTCTGTGTTAGAGAATTCCACAGGTTCACCACCCTCTGAATGAAGAAGCTTCTTCTCACCTTAGTCCTAAGTGGTCTACCCCATATCCTGAGACTATGACCCCTTGTTCCCCCCGCCCCCCCCCAGCCAAAGAACATATCATCCCTGCATCCAGTCTGTCCATCCCTGACAGAATTTTATGTATCAATGAGATCTCCTCTCACTCTTTTAAACTCCAGTGAAAACAGGCCTAGTCAGCCCAACCACTCCTCAAACAACAATCCTGCCATCCCGGGAATCAGTCTGGTGAACCTTCGTGTCACTCCCTCTGTGGCAAGTATATCCTTTCTTAGGTAAGGAGACCAAAACTGCACACAATACTCCCAAGTGTGTTCTCACCAAGGCCCTGCACAGCTGTAGTAAGACATTTTTGTTCCTGTACTCAAGTCCTCTCGCAATGAAGGCCAACATACCATTTGCCTTCTTAACCACTTGCTGCACTTGCATGCTTGCTTTCTGTGATTGGTGTGCAAGGACACCCAGGTCCCTTTGTACATTAACATTTCCCAATCAATCACCATTTAAATAATACTCTGCCATTCTGTTTTTCTTACCAAAATGGATAACTTCACACTTACCCACGTTATACTGCATCTGCCATGTATTTGCCCATTCACTCAACCTGTCTAACTTACCTTGAAGCCTCTTAACATCCCCCTCATTGCTCACATTCCCACCAAGTTTCATGTCATCAGAAAACTTGGAAATATTACATTTGGCTCCCTCATCCAAATCATTGATATATATTGTGAATAGCTGGGGCCCAAGCACTGATCCCTACAGTACCTCACTAGCCACCCCCTGCCATTCTGAAAAAGACCCATTTATCCCTACTCTCTGTTTCCTGTCTGCTAACCAGCTCTCAATCCATGCCAATATATTACCCCCAATCCCACGTGCTTTAGTTTTACACACTAACCTCTTATGTAGGACTTTATCAAAAGCTTTCTGAAAATCCAAATACACCACATCCACTGGTTCTCCCTTATCTATTCCCTCAAAGTTATGCCCTCAAAGAACTCCAGTAGGTTTGTCAAACATGATTTCACTATCATAAATCCATGCTGGCTTTGTCTAATTCCATTGATATTTTCCAAGTGCCCTGTTGTCACATACTTTATAATAGACTCTAGCATTTTCCCTACCACTGAGGTTAGGCTAAACAGTCTGTAATTCGCTGTTTTCCCCCTCCCTCCTTTTTTTAAATAATGGGGCTACATTTGCCACCCTCCAATCTGCCAGGACTGTTCCCTACAGAATTTTGTAAGATGACAACCAAAACATCCACTATTTCTATGGCTACCTCCTTTAGTACCCTGCGATGTAGATTATTGGGCTCTGGGGATTTATTGGCTTTCAGCCTATAATTTCTCCAGTACTGTTGTTTTAGTAATACTAATTTCCTTCAATTCCTCCTTCTCACTAGACCCTTGGTTTTCTAGTATTTCTGGGAAGTTATTAGTGTCTTCCTTCATGAAGATAGAACTAAAGTAGTTGTTTAATTGCCCTGCCATTTCCTTGTTTTCTATTATAAATTCTCCCATTTCAGACTGTAAGGGACCTACATTTGCCTTCACTAATCTTTTTCTTTTTACATACTTATAGAAGCTTTTACAGTCCGCTTTTATGTTCCTTGCAAGTTTACCCTCATACTCTATTTTTCCCCTCTTAATTAATCTCTTGGTCCTCCTTTGCTGAATTCTAAGCTGCTCCCAATCCTCAGATTTCTCTTTGGATCTAATACTATCCTTAATTTTTTTTGTTAACCATGGTTGGTTAACGCTTTTCCTGTTGTGTTTTTTGCGCCAGAAAGGAATGTATAACTGTTGCATACATTTGTTCCTTAAATATTAGCCATTGTCTATCCGCCATCATGCCTTTTAATGAAGTTCCTCAATCTGTCTTAGCCAACTCACGCCTCATACCTTCGTACTTTCCTTTGTTTAGATTTAGGACCCTAGTTTCAGATCAGACTACTTCACTTTCCGTCCTAATGAAGAATTTGATCATGTTATGGTCACTGTTCCCGAAAGGACCCCACACAATAAGATTATTAATTAAACCTTTCTCATTACACAATACCAAATCTAGGATAGCCTATTCCCTAGTGCATTCAGATACAGTGCCTTTAGACTTGGCTTTTTAACATTTTGACATTTTTTTGTAATATGAACCTATTTGCTGCTAGCCCTTGTTTCTTCTGCCTTCCACTTTTGCTTTCTACTTTTCTGTCTTCCATTCCTATCTTTGTTTCCCTCTCTTGTGTCTCCCTGCTCAGGTTCCCACCCTCTTGCCAATCTAGTTTAAACCCTGCTGGTTCCTATTCAGTGACTCTGACACTGATCTGGTGAGGAGAAAATTTCATTCAACTTCTGTATTCAAATGAATTTTCTCACATTCATTGTCTTAAGTTTGCAATTGACCACTGGAGTGAGGCATCACAGGACACCTGGCACCCATTGTACATCATTGGGTGAGAGCACAATGTTTGGAAGGTGAGGGGAATAAAAAGACCACATGCAACTTACAACAACAGTTCAAACTTTTTTTTGCGAATACAAGTTTGCAATGTTTCTCCAGAGTTGGATGTAATATGACAGTAAGCCTGTGAAACATTTTAAGACATTGAGGATGTGATAGGTACGATGTAAATGCAGTTCATTTGTTTAGCTTTCTTCAATTGTCAGTTCCAAAATATGTTCATATTTGCTAGTGTTAATGTGCCAATGAGATTAGAATTTAGATTGGCATGCTGGGAGATTAAAGCTAAAGCAAAACTGGAGAAGATGAGGCAGAACCTGGTTCTGTTGGGACTCCACCGCTTTTTCTGTTCTGCGGAACTTGGGAGGATCTGGTGTTATTTCCATCTCTTCCTTCTCCTCCATGCAGCAATGAACAGGGTGTGCTTGGAGGCCATCTTGAGCTATCCCAGGAATTCTACCTGGCCCTTACATTGGCCCCTCCTCCATCCCTGGAGCCACCCCAATTCTTCTGATGACTCACCAGGTTGGGCACAACTGACTCACACTCACCAATAAACCTTTCTTTGTCATTTGGGACAAGGCCTAGACCCGTTCTCTCCATTAGTCTTGTGCCACCGGCAGTGACTCCACGCAAACTAGGGGCTCTTGATGTTGTGAACTCTTAACTGAGATGGTCCTGAAGACTAAATTGAGTGGGAATGGAGTTCTTACACTTCAGTCAGACATGCAAATGAGAATACGCCTGAAGTTAGCTGTGGCCTAGTTGGTAGCACTCACCTCAGTCAGAGGTTGAGGGTTCAAGCCCCGCCCAAGGTTTGAGTTAAGTTGACACCTCAGTGGGCCCTCACAAGTGCATGTAAAAGATACTGTGGCACTACTCTGAGATGAGCAAGGGAATTCTCCTCGTGCTTCTGACCAATATTTATTCTTTAGCATCGCTGAAACACACGATTCGATCATTAATTTCATTGCCGTTTATGGGAGCTTTGTTGTGCACAAATTGACTGCAATACTTACTACATTAGAACAGTAACTGCTCTTCAAATGTATTGAATTGGCTGTGAAGCGCTTTGGGACATCCTGAGGTCATGGAAAATGCAATACTTAATGCTTTAACGAAACTTCTGAGCCATCTTACAACCACAGTCCTACTCATGACAGGATTAATATTTACAACATCTGCAGTATTTGCTTTTGTATTAATATTTATATTAATATTTATATTTCTGTTTGTTAGGTTACCAGCTGTTGCGACGAAAACGGCAACAAGTGAACCACCATCAAAGGTTTGTTTCTGTCATATTGGTCACTGTTTACTGCTGACAGCATTTTATAAAAACTTTTTTTAAAAAGTAGCAGCATGAAACATACTACTGACATAAGTACAACTAAAATTTAATACTGAAGCAGTTTGAGTGGGATGAATGCAACATATAAAATAATATTTCAAGTTTAAAGATATTTTGGCTGAAAGAATAGAACATTGCAATCTTTTAAACCTTCCCGTGAAGTCATTTTTGGAAAGTACCAGCAGTATAGTCATTCGGTAAAATCTGATGTTTCCGTTCAGAATCATTGTGCAATGCAAAGTATTTTCACCCTCGCAACTGAGTCAGAAGGCTGATATTTCAGCGCAGTGCTGAGGGACCACTACACTGTCTGAGGATCAGTAATCATGTGGCAGGGCACAGTCTGAGGATTTGTACTCGTGAAGCGCTGCACTGTCCGAGGGTCAGTCCTCGTGAAGCGCTGCACTGTCCAAGGGTCAGTCCTCATGGAGCACTGCACTGTCTGAAGGTCAGTCCTCATGAAGCGCTGTACTGTCCTAGGATCTGTACTCGTGGAGCACTGCACTGTCCGAGGGTCAGTCCTCGTAAAGCGCTGCACTGTCCGAGGGTCAGTCCTCGTGGAGCACTGCACTGTCCGAGGGTCAGTCCTCGTGAAGCGCTGCACTGTCCGAGGGTCAGTCCTCGTGAAGCGCTGCACTGTCCGAGGGTCAGTCCTCGTGAAGCGCTGCACTGTCCGAGGGTCAGTCCTCGTGAAGCGCTGCACTGTCCGAGGGTCAGTCCTCGTGAAGCACTGCACTGTCTGAGGGTCGGACCTTGTGAAGCACTGCACTGTCTGAGGGTCAGTCCTCGTGGAGCGCTGCACTGCCCGAGGGTAGGTCCTCGTGAAGCACTGCACTGTCCGAGGGTCAGTCCTCGTGAAGCGCTGCACTGTCCGAGGGTCAGTCCTCGTGAAGCGCTGCACTGCCCGAGGGTAGGTCCTCGTGAAGCACTGCACTGTCCGAGGGTCAGTCCTCTTGAAGCGCTGCACTGTCCGAGGGTCAGTCCCTGTGAAGCGCTGCACTGTCCGAGGGTCAGTCCTCGTGGAGCACTGCACTATCCGAGGGTCAGTCCTCGTGAAGCGCAGCACTGTCCGAGGGTCAGTCCCTGTGAAGCGCTGCACTGTCTGAGGGTCAGTCCTCGTGGAGCACTGCACTGTCCGAGGGTCAGTCCTCGTGAAGCGCAGCACTGTCCGAGGGTCAGTCCCTGTGAAGCGCTGCACTGTCCGAGGGTCAGTCCTGGTGGAGCGCTGCACTGTCCGAGGGTCAGTCCTGGTGGAGTGCTGCATTGTCCGAGGGTCAGTCCTGGTGGAGTGCTGCATTGTCCGAGGCACTGTCTTTTGAATGAGGCATTCAGTGAGTCTGGTGATCTGGTGCACAGATAACATTCTGCCCTCAGTGATTAGTTGCTCATTTGTATGTATGTGACTCCCATGTGCAATTTTTTTTTAACAAGTACATTAAGCATTCTTGTGTCCCTTTTTATATCTCCAGGTATTAATCATAGCATTGGAGCAGCTAAATTTAATAAATCTAATCATTAGTGGGCTAGCACCAGCTGCTAGACTGTGATGTTCTCCAGTGATGGAAACTTGCCAATCTACCAAGTTCCAGTTCTTTCAATGTGCTGAAGCATTAATGTGCTTAGGGCACTGAGGGATAGGCAAGAGGTGCTTCACTAGCATTGCCAACTTCCCAAGGAAACAAGTAATATAGAAAACACCTGGTGATAGCGCGTCCTCCCCACACTGGGTGTTGTGACTGAGAAATGCCTGTGGCAGCTGAGCTTCAGTCAGCAGTACATGGATCTGCTGTTTCAGTCCAACGTGAACTTTCACCATTGCTGCTATGTACAAATTAGGAAATTGCCAGACAACTACACAAGCACAATCACGTACACACATTCGCTCATCATCGTGACTTCCAAACAAATAAAAACTGCTGATTTTTTGATGTGGGCGTTGCTAGCTAGGCCAGTCTTTATTGCCCATCCCTAATTGCCCTTGTTCAGAGACCATTTTAAGAGTAAACCACATTGCCCTGTCACATGTAGGCCCAGATGCCAAAGGGGCATTAGTGAACCAGATGAGTGACATTGGTCATCATCCCAGATTTTTATTGAATTCAAATTTCACCATCTGTCGTGGTGGGATTTGAACCCAGGCCCTCAAAGCATTTCCTTGGGTCTCTGGAATACCAGTTCACTATGCCACCACCTCCCCACAGTTTACCCCACAATGCATAAGAAGCCAAACTGGAGCTCAGTTAATATGTAACAGAAGAGGGTCATGAGGTGAAATGGTTCTATTCTGTTATTTCACTTGCTTGTGAAAACCCCATTAAAGGGTCTGTTCCCTATGTGAATTTTAACAAGTATAAAAGGGGTCATTTCCCCTCTCTGTCAGCAAACCAACATTTTCACTAACATTAGCAGATAATGTGCCCTGTGGTAAATAAATGAGGAATCTCTGATGGTTATCACAAGCAATAATACCAGGGGCCCTGTTAAAATAAGTTAATCTTCATACCGATGTAAATCTTGCTCAAGAGTTTGCATTCTTGATCCTGTTTTTCTGTAACACCATTTGCGTATTTGGAGGGAAAAGGTAGTTTCCAGCGCAAGTGAAAATGCTGCATTGTGATAAGTTATTGCTGGTTCTGTGGATAAGACTCTGCTCAGTGAAACCTTTGCATGAAGATCTGCACGAAATTCATTACTTGGGCCTGAGTTGTCCGAAATCAACACTTGATTTGAGATCCACACACCGCCTATTTTAGAGGGTATTCTTTTGGCGGAGAGCTTTTTTCCTGCAATGAAGCATGCAGCCTGTCAGTATTGCACAACTTTGTTCAACAAAAGCATCATAAACTGCTATTACAGAAAAAGAAACTGTCCGACAAACTAGTGGAGGCTGAGGAAGACTACACCAAGTTCAACCCTAATTCAAAAGAGAAAAAGGTAAGGAACTTCCTCGCTTGACTCTTGCCCCCATCCTTGTTTTGACTGCACTTATATCCAGGATCTGTGGAAAAGTCAAATCTCAAGCATTTCAGACACTTTAGAAAGCATTCCATTTTATTTGAGAATGGTAGGCAGCACTGAGCCACACAGACCAAAGGTCCCAGGTTCCCTTCCCAGTCTATGCCGAGCTGGTCTCAGCAATTGGCCTGAATGCACTTGGGCTAAGGAGACATTTGGCCCATAGTCAGTTTGAATATTAAAATTCTGTTCAAATGTTTTACAACCTCTTAAAGAATTTGTAAAACAGTTTTGTAAACTCCCATGCCTAAATATTAACAAAGGAAAACAACAGACCTTAGAAGCACAGTACAGTCCTTTGCAAAGCACTCTCCAAACTAAATTGTAGCCAAGTTTTATTTTGGTCAAAAAGTGATCTCCATAATCGCAGCTCTTGGACAATGATATTTGATCAGGGTCAGAAAGTGCAGTCTTCTGTTTGTCTGAACATTTGTTAAGGGGGCAGTCAGGACTGAATTGCCATATCTACCTGAAATGTTCTAAATCTGACACCGTCTAATCATCTCCTTCAATATATCACCACATTTTCTACTGGTAACCTTGTCCAAAGTTGCAAAGAATGAAATAAGTTGTGAAAAAAATTAGATTAAGGAATGAGGTTGGCTGGTGAGTGGCAATATTTAATGACATAAGATAAAGAGGATGCTTTCACTCTGTTGGACATGATGCAGGAAAGGGTTTTGGGAGTGATAGTATGTAGGTTATTAAAACCACCAGGTTAATGGTGTTAACAATTAGGTTATTGGGCTGTCTAGCCAGAGGCACAGAGCACATATTTCTGCAAATGAGATTTTGTACATTCTCAACTGGAGTACTGAATACAGTTCTGGGCACTATTACACATCAAATTATCAGAGAGGGTGCAATGAAAGGCAGCAAAATTAATAGCTGGGATTGGGCACCTGATTAATGAGGAGAGGCTATAAATGTTGGGAATGTTTACACTAAGGAGGAGACCTGGAACCATAGAATCTTACAGCACAGGAAAAGAGCATTCAGTGCATTAATCCTGTGAAGCTCTTTAATAGAGCTGTTCAATTAATCTCACTTCCTTGCTCTTCCCATAGCCCTGCAGATTTTTCCTTTTCAAGTCCATATCGAGTTTCCTTTTGACATTTATGATTGTTGCTTTTACTGCCCTTTTAAGGTAGAAAGATATAAGACCCTAGAAACAACATCAGCCACGATCTGTTTAACAAAGAGATATTTTCTGCAAGTGGGCACAGCCACAGGCTTGGAGTAGGAAGAGTGAAAAGACAGTTTAGATTTGATAGCTTTATGCAGAAGGTAAGTGTAGCATGCTTGGGAGCAGCAGGTGACCTTGGACTAAAGGTTCTCAAAGTTCTCCAAAATTGATGGCTTTGCACAGTCGCCTCATGTCTGGTTCTGTTGCATTTTAATTGATAGCGATTCATTGCCATGATTCATCAACAGCAACATAGTTTTTTCCCTTTGCTTCTAGTCAACAGTGTTTGGGTAGAAATGACCAAGATTGCCTGTACAAAACAATGGAACAGCTGGTAGCACATCATGCCTTTACTCAGTTCTTTAGCGGTGTACAGGATTATATTAAATTATGGTATTGTAGAAGTTGCATACACGAGTACATCGTGGATCAGTGCACATTTATCAATATGAATCTGTTGTGGTGAGTAAAGTGCTATTTATATAATTGTTTTGTTCACCTGTGGGACGAACGAATAATCCTAAACACGTTTATCCTTCCTGTTACCTTATTTCTTGATGTCAAACGAGAGGACTGGAGGCTTAATATTCCTGGGTATAAGATATTCATAAAAGATAGGGAACGAAAAAAATCGGATTGGGTAGGTGCAATAGGGTGCAGATTGGTGGCCGTGTTGATCAAATAAAATGTTATAGCATTGGAGAGGGATGATGGAGCAGGAATAATGGAGCAGCCATTATGCTGTGGGGGGGCAGACCAGAGGTGGAAAACCTCAACCTGGGGGCCATATCCAACTTGTGGGAGCTTTTCATCTGGCCCTCCAGCTGATTGTGTTGTTATCTAAGCACCTGATAATGAAAAACAGTAAAATGTGAAAACCTATTAAACTGATATGTGTCAGTGGTTGATTTCACTTTGAAATAAATTCTATCAACCTAAAAATTTTTCGTGGCCTACCGATTTCCTCGGCATACAGCTTGTGTCGTCAGAACTTTAAAGCACTTTGCATGCCTTATGTGGGACGCTGCGAGTGTGACATATTATCCATGTGTGAGATGCGAGAAATCTTGGAAAAACAGCAGTTTGAAACAAGGCCAGTAGCGAGGTTGTTATTTTCTCTTTCAAAACTGAACCCTGCAAAAAGAAAAGTAGCCAGCACCTGTCAGCTTTTCAACAATGGATGGAATGCATGGACCTGAAGGATGTATCTCTGATCTGTTAGGAGACCATCACAGTGTTCAAGGGGTACAATTTGAATTGCCGTTTTTCAACAAACCATCCTAATCATGGCAGCAACTTAACTGAGGAAAGAGCATGAAAAGCTGAGAAAAACTGCTACTAACTAAAAAGCTCAGTGAAACATTTTTGTGCAGCAAACTACAGTTCAGGAAACAGCTACCAAAGCAAGTTATGATCTGGCATTTTAAGATCACTGAACAAAATAAGCCTTATGCTGAAGAGGAGTTTTTGAAAGAATGCGTGGTCGCTGTTGCTGGCATGCTATGCCCCGAGTACCAAAAATAACGTGAGAAAATTAGTTTGTCACTAAGAACGATTACTCATTGTAGAAGTGGTCGATGAAGACTTGGTTTCTGAGTTAAGCAAGAAAGCACAGTGCTTCATGTTGTTTTCATGAGCCCTTGTTGACAGCACTGACATCAAGAACACATCACAGTTCTTGATTTTTGTCGGAGGAACTAATGACAAATTTAAAATCAGAGGAATTTTTATGAATGGCATCAGTGAAAGGCACATAAAAGGTATTGGGTTTGTACGAGAGGGTGTCTGGCTGCATTGAACGTCTGAAGCTCCCTGGAAGTAAGCTGGCAAATTTGACCGCAGGCGGATTGCTAAATTTAACTCGGAATTTTACAAAGAATCAAGGACAAAGTCAAAGAAGAAGATCCCGTGAAAGAGGTCATTCTTCTGCATTATGTACCCTCTGCAAAAATGTCCTGGACATGATGATGTTCGCACGGTCGTAAAGATAGTGAACTACATAAGAGTGAGGGCATTTGATCAGCAGCAATTCTTTTCCCTTCTTGACGATACTGACTCCGAACATCAGGACTCACTTTATCAAACCTTGTCCGCTGGCTTAACGTAGGAAAGGTATTCCAGTGAGTGTGGGGGCTTGGGGAAGAAATGTTCAGATTTCTGGAGGTGCAGGGGAAAGAAAATGATTTCTCTGAATTAAGGAATTCCAACTGGATATGCAACCTTGCTTTTGGTGTGAATATCTTGGCACATTTAAATGAACTTAAGGTGAAGGGGCAGGGCAAGAATGTCTTCATGCATGAATCGTATTCTAGTGTGAAAGCTTTCAAAGTCGAGTTAGTCTTGTTTTTGAAACAAATGAACAGCAAAGAGTTCACTCACTTTCCAACACTGAGATACTTAGAAGCACTGCCGGAGCAGACAGACGTGCAGCAATATTTTGAGTGACAGGCATGGGGAGGTTTCTTGTCAACTCTGACTTTGAGATGGTAGAGAAGACCCTGGACAAAAATAGAATTACCTGGAAAAACTCAGCAGGTCTGGCAGCATCGGCGGAGAAGAAAAGAGTTGACCCTGGAGCCGGTGTCATGCCCACTATTATTTGACTATGAGAAAGCCCTTCAAGAATTACAACTTGAGCTCTTTGATATCCAACATGGTTCCACCTTCAAGGAAAAATACAACTCAGAAAAACTAGACCAGTTTTATGTCTCCTTGAGTGTAACTAAGATCCTAAATATCTGCAAGGTGGCACGGAAAATCCTTGTTTGTTTGGCTCCACCTATGTGTGCGAGCAAACATTTTTCCCCACTGAAATACAGCAAATCTTACCTCAGGTCCCAGTTAGCTGACCAGCCTCGAAGCTCCTCATTGTGATTTCCACAATAAGAATGACACCAGATCTTGATGCCATTGTAAAGAGGAGTGACAAACTGCATTGTTTACAGGAAGCAAAGAGTGTGTGAAAAAGGGAGTAAGTTTGGTTTCATTATTGTAATGCATCGTTATGATGGTATAGTTATTTATAAAGATTTTAAGTTTATTTCTTCTACCAAAATTTATCTATTTTTACTACTTCAGAGTTAAATTGAAATAACAAAGAAATTGCTTAATAACTCCTGGTTTACATTGACACTAAAATAGTTTTAATATATTTTGGTTATTGTTGGTCAAATGGAGAATTACTGATGATTCAACAAAGCTAATTACAGATTTAAATGTAAAATGTAAAGAAGTTATCAATAAACGAGAAAACTACCAAAATTTTATGTGGTGTGCTGTGCACTGAAAAGTTTTAGATATAATAAAATGTATTCGAACAGGAGCAAATCATCTGAGTGGTAAAATCAACAAACTACCTAATGCTGCTATTTTCTAATAGTGCATTGTTTTAAAACAAAGTTGTGTTGCCTTTGTTGGAACATGAATTGTTCATTTCTTGAGTAGTTATGGCCCATCATGCAAGTTACATAGTCAGAGGTGGCCCTCAAGCTGAAAAGTTTGCCCAGCCCTAGATTAAAGGGTCAGTGGCAGTGTGGATACAAAATTAACAGTGGGACAGAAAGCAGAAATGAGCAGCGAGTCAGGCTAGAGGGAATTATACAATGGTTGGTAACAGGACCACTGGTCTTTTTGATATATATTAAAGTTCTGGACTTGGCTATACAGGAAGTAAGTTCAAAGTAAACAATGAGGAGGATAGTAACAGACTTCAGGAGGATGTAAGAGACTGATGAAATGGGCAGACACATGGCAGGTGCAATTTAATGCAGATGTGATACATTTTGGTTGGGAGGATGAGAAGCAATATAAACTAAATGGTACAGTTGTGTAGGAAATGCAGGGACAGGCGCTTGAGGGTCTTTGCACGCAAATCTTTGAAGGTGGCAGGAGAAGGCTGTTAAAAAAGCAAATGGGATCCTTCGATTTATGAATGGAGGTATTGATTAAAAAGCAAGGAAGTTATGCTAAACCATTTTTTGAAAGAAACCCTCTGGTCAGTCCTCCCGCTCTTCAACCACCTTCTCAAGGGCAATTAGGGGTGGACAATAAATGTCGGCCTAGCCAGTGACACCTATACCACGTGAATGAACAAATTTTTAAAAACTGTTGCGTTCAGCTCTTTCACAAGGATAATGAAGCCTTTGAGAGAATGCAGAAGACGTTAACTGGAATGGTACCACGGAGAGGAGACCTCAGTTATGGGAAGAGACTGGAGAAGCTGAGTTGTCCTCTTAGCCCTCTGTACTCTATGGAGGAAATTTGATAGACGTGTCCAAAATCATGAATGGTTTTGGTAGCGTAAAGAAGGAGAAACTGTTTCCGGTGACAGAGAAGGGTGAGTGACCAGCTGACATGGATTTAAGATGATAGGCAAAAAAATTGGAAAACAAAATTTAGTGCATGACATTGTTACAATATGGGATGTGTTGTCCGAAAGGTTGGAAGCAGATTCAATAGTAAAAAGTGAATTGTATAAATACTTGAGTGGAACTAAAAAAACAGCACTGTGGGGAGAAAAAACAGGGGAGTGGGGCAAATTAAATAGATTTTTCAAAGATCCAGCACAAGCATAAAGGACTTGAATGGCCTCCAACTTTGCTGGATTATTCTGTGATTTTTTTCCATTCATCCACCTGCCCAAGTTAACCTTGGATGTTATCATGAGGGTGTATGTTTTCAGGGCTTTTCACTCAGCTGGCATAATTTCAAATTCCATTGTTGATCTCTTTCAAAACACATTAAAATTGAATAACATCCCAATGGCTGATAAAATAGAGACTGTAACTCCTTTATTTAGCGAGCATCAAGCTACAGACCTTTTGAGTCTTGACTTGACTGTGAGGAAGATGTTTGGAACTATGATGGGGTATAACAAGGGTTCATCGGAAGGAAAGTGGATGATTATAAAAGAAAGGGTTCAGAAGGTCCATGTTGTGTTTGATCAATTTCCTGGATTGTTCTGAGAAGGTAACAGATCTAGTAAATGGGGTGAAGTAATGGATACCACACCTTATCGAGTATAAATTAGCCTTGGAGTGGGTACAGTGATGATACATTGAAACGATACCATAGCTTAAAAGGTTGAATTATGAAGATAGGTTGCACAAACTAGGCTTGTATTAGTGAGTTTAGAAGATTGAGGCATAAGCCAATCAAGTTGTCTAAAACCATAGTGATTTGATAGAGTAGATACAGAGAAACTCTCTCTTCTGATGGGGAAATTTAGAACAGATGGCATTATCTTAAGGTTAGAGCCAGGCCATTTAGGAATGAAATTAAGAAGCACTTTTTTCACAAAGGGGAACGGAAAACTGGAACACCCCTCCCCCCTCCCTTACCGCCCCACCCCCATGCCAAAGGCTGTGGATGTTGGGGCCAGTTAAAATTTCAAGGCTGAGATTGACAGATTTTTGTCAGGTAAGGGTATCAAGGGATATGGAGCCAAGGTGGGTATGGGTCATCCATGATCTAATTGATTGGAGGAACAGGCTTGAGGGGCTGAATGGTCTAACCCTGTTTCTAAGTTCCTATTGTGTATGGTTCCATAAATACAAAAGGTAGAAAGTGAATTTGTACAGGACATCGGTTAGCCATAAGATCTAAGTATCTGGGCATTGCATTAAGGGAATAATATGATTGCCATCAAAAGGCTACAGTGACAGTTCACCAGATTGGAAGGTTATAGTGGAAGACAGGTGGGGCGGGGGAGTTTTTTTTTAAAATTGGGGCCTTTTTCACTGTGACAAAAATTATTCTAGATAATTCTAGTCTGTGCCCCCATAAGGGAGGATCTAATACTGTTTTTCAAAGCAATGGAAGGTTGGGAGAGGTTAAATATTGAATGATTTTTTTCCATTGTTTGCCAAAGTAGTAACAAGGGGGCCCAGACTAAGATTATCTAGAAGGATTTTTGCTTTCCAAATGGGGCTGGTAGAACATGGAATGCTTTACCACAAGATGCTATTGAGGCAAAGACCTTGACTTTATTTGGAAGGGCACTGTAAGTATTTGAAAAGGAAGGATATAAAATGATCTGGAGAATGGACGGGATAACAGGATTGGAATGGTCAATCCTGCTGTAAATTTTATAACTTAAATCTCCAAGAGTTGCATTATATAGAACACTTCCAACTGACACAGAAGATAGATACTCGAAACCAACTGATTTTATTTATTAAATAAAATCAACATTAAGCTCAGGACAGGCATGATACTTTTTTGAGAGCTTTAAATAATTTAATTTCTGCAGTATTTTTTTATAGTAATTTTGACTGTTGCTTTGTCCCCTTAGCCCTCCAAGATGACAGCTGCACAGAAATCTTTGGCAAAGGTTGACAAGAGTGGAATGAAAAATATATCCACCTTCTTTACATCAAAGAACAAAGGAACAACAAAGACTGCATAATTTTTAAACAAAATAAAAGTTTTTGTTTTCTTTGTGTTGAGTTGCTTTTTCTTTTGCAGCTTCCTGTGTTATTCTAATTGAAAATAATGCAAACTGGTTTAATATTAACACCTGCTAAATTTTGCTGTATTCTAGCTCAGGCAGATTACAGACACAAAGTCCATTTTTATGGTTTGAATATATCTATTATTAAAAGTTTTGTGTCTTTATCATATGTCTCTGACCGTCTTGCTGTATGATTATAAACTGGGTCTTCGCCCCACCCTCTCTGTTTTGAGGACAGTCATGTGGCTTTGGAGAACTGCTTCTATTTTGCTCCCAAGAACCACTCATCCAAATTCAGCTTCCAAATCAGCCTGTGAGTCAGCACGATTCTGGCTCAGCCTTCAGTTTTACTGTCATTTCCAAGGAATTCCTATATATGATGGATGAGCTCCCTGACCAATTTTTCCACTCCCATACACTGGGGAAACTTCAGTGAGAAATCCCATCTGTTGTGTTTGTGTTGAGCTGATGCTCAGTTCCCATCTTCCTATTAGTTAAATATTTGTCTAACTGTTTGAGATGATAGCATAGTAACATTTACTGCAGGACAGGTACAGAAAAAAAGGCACAAACTTCTTGGGAAAGGGACGCCAAATGGTGCCTCTGCTTCCACAATAGCTCCTACTACCCTGGATTCAAAATACAAGTATCCATCCTACCCCAGTCCTGTACTCTCCTTATATTCAGGATTATGCAGTAGAAAAGGTGTGTTGCTGAAACAAACATGAAAGGGAAGAGAAAGAGTGCTTACTTCAAGGTAAGGATTAGATAGATAGTCTTCAGAATTAAGATAACAGGAGCAAATATCTAGTGAGCAAGAGAATTTGGGAAACATCGGAGCTAGTTGAAAGGTTGGAGAAGGAGTCTTGAGTGGGAAGGTGTAGGAAGAAGGAGGTTACACGTAAATAGTGTGTTTCACCACCTCAGGTTGTCTCAAAAGTGCTTACAGCCAACGTGAAGCACTTCTGAAGAGTAGGCTCTGCAGTCATGTAGGATGAGAGAGGAGAGCATTCAGCATCTCTTGAGAGTGGAAGGGAAAGTTGCTTTTGGGGTTTAGCAGCACAAGTCCCAGTTTACTGGGAATCTCTGGGGAGGCTGGCTCCGACTGCCTGTCTGTGTTTCACAACTTGATGGGTATCAAAGTGACTCTGGAGGAAGATCACACAGTCTCCACTGATACATTCAAGGTCTGAGACTGGTGGGCACCAGGTTACTTATCGATGACAATAGCAAGATCATAATTTAGTTTATTTTAAATTTCAGCATATTTTAGTTGGAGTAGACCATCTGTGACAGCATCATATCAGTGGTTCCTTCCTTTTCAGGTGGGCATTTGCAATGATCTTGTTTAGGTGACATTCATTGGTCTATTTCAAAATAGTCCCATGACCAACACCAGGCCTAACACATTCCGGCTTCAAAAAGGAAAAAATAACCAAATAAATGACCTCCAAATTGGAATTGGGCATAAATCTATCTAAAGTTTTGGGGAGAAGGATTTTTTTTTTTCAGAAACACCCCTCTCTGTATGAAAGTGTTTTATACATATAGATGCATGCTACCAATATTGAAAGGCCCTTGAAATTTTATTTGCCTCCTGAAATCATGTTTCTTTCAGAACAGCTGTGGTTGTGGAGCATCGGCTCTGGGACTTACCAGTAGTGTCTTAGAGCAACTAAATTCATTTTAACTGAAGGCCAGAACTTTGGATGAGCCTGAGAGGCCCATCCAGAGCTCATTTTGCCCCTGAGAGGATTGAGACAGAGACACAGATTTGCCTTTATATAGCACCTTTCAGGTCCACAGGACATCCCAAATCTCTACTAGCAATTAAGCACTTTTGAATCACTCTTGTAGGAAATTCAGAAGCCAATTTGTGCACAGCAGGGTCCCACAAACAAAATTACAATATGTGATAATGACCAGATAATGGGATTTGCATTGGCTCTGGAGTTGGTCTGAAGTTATAAAGAGTAGAGCAGCACCAGTTTACGCTCTCAGCAGTGCTTCAGAGGGAGGCAGTGCTAATGGTACAGGAAAACCTCTACAATCACACATTGACCAAGTATAAAATTAACCCAACTGCAGTGAAAGTATTTCATTTATGGAGTGCCCTTCACAATCAGCAGAGGTCTCAAAGCACTTTGCGATCAATGAAGTACTTTTGAAGAGTAGTTACTGTTGTAATATTTTGAGGGTTATTGAAGCTGGAATGTGTTACTTAGAAGAGTAATTGACTCTAAGGCACTGAAGACTGCCAACTCCATGCTGTAATGGGAAGACTGAAGAGTTGGTAATTTGGAAGAATGCTTCTGGAGCACCTCTGACCTCTATCACCCAGAAGGGCAGGGGTAGCAGGCAGATGAGAACATGATCATCTCCAGGCCACACACCTTCCCAACTTGAATATATATTGGTGTTCCTTCATTGTCAGTGGATCAAAATCCTGGAATTCTGTCCCTAAGAGCACCTTGTAGTACCTTCACCAGACTGCAGTGTTTCATAAAGGCCCACCATCTTCTTAAGGGCAACTATGGATCAGCAATAAATGCTGGCTAGGCCAGTCACAAACTGAGAATGAATAATGATTTTAAAACTGGGTTGGACTGCTTTCATCTACCAAATCAATTTGCGATTGTATGTAGTCTCATTCTAATCTCCGTTTTGGTGATGAATGAAACACAGAACTGTTGGTACAGTCCCCAACACTGAAAGTGGTCCTCTTCTATCCAATGCACTTTACCCCCTGTAAACAATAGATGGTCAAATTGCAAAGTGCGGAATAAAGGCAGTGTCAGCTGCACTGTAGTACCTGACCCAAAACTGCACTGTGGCACAATATTCCAGTAATATCAACAGTTGCCTGCATCCTAAAGAGGAGAATCAGGACAATAAGACTGCCATGCTATGACTAGATCCTGTCGATTAGCCACAGTTTTGCCACACTTCTGGTACAATATGAATGTTTCAACTTTAAAAGGGATACATGCATAGAGAGACTTGGGGGCAAATGGTATATTTGAATGGCAGCACAGGTTCAAGGGGCTGAGGCTACTCCTTTTCCTACAGGCCTGTGACCCATCCTTTTTGCTGCCAACTTGCATGTTTTCTATTTGTTGCTGTTGATATTTTTGATCAGCGTTAGTGGGTGAAACCTCCTTAAATCTCAGATTGTTTCGCTGCCTTCCATCAAGACGGCAGATTATTTATAATGACGCATTTCTGCCAATGGACTTGTTGCCACCAGAAAAAGCCTTCTTGTTTAACAGGGGCAGCGTCATAGAATCTCACAGCAAGGAAAGAGCCCATTCAGCCCATAATGCCTGTGCCCAAAGCTACCTGGGATTGTGCATTGTGAGGAAGATGCAAAGCAGCTTCAAGGGGATTTGGACAGACTTAGTGAGTGAGCAAGAACATGGCAGATAAAATATAATGGGGAAAAATGTGAGGTTATTCGCTATGGTAGGAAGAACAGATGCGCAGAGTAGTTCTTAAGTGGTAAGAGATTAGAAAGTGTAGATGTACAAAAGGACCCGGGTGTCCTCATCAATAAGTCACTGAAGGCTAACGTGCAGGTGCAGCAGGCAATTAGGAAGGTAAATGGAATGTTAGCCTTTACCGTAAGAGGATTTGAGTATAGGAGTAGCTTCAATTGTAGAGAACCTTGGATAGACCGCACCTGGAGTATTGTGTGCAGCTTTGGTCTCCTTACCTTAGGAAGGATATTATTGCCATAGAGGGAGTGCAACAAAGGTTCACCAGACTTGTTCCCAGGATGGCGGGACTGTCCTATGAAGAGAGATTGTGAAAACTGGGCCTCAATTCCCTAGAGTTTCGAAGAATGAGAGGTGATCTCGTTGGAACCTGCAAAATATTTAAAGGGATAGACAGGATATATGCAGGTAAGATGTCTGGGTGGGGAGTCTAGGACCAGGGGACACAATTTCAAAATAAGGGGGAAGCCACTTAGGACCGAGATGAGGAGAAATTTCTTTACTCAGAGCAATGTGAATCTTTGGAATTCTCTACCCCTGGGGACTGTGGAAGCTCACTCATTGAGTATGTTTAAGGTAGAGATGGGTAGATTTCTAAATGCCAATGACAAAGGGATATGGGGATAGTGTGGGGAAAAGTTATTGAAGTGGATGATCAGTCATGATCATATTGAATGGTGGAGCAGTCTCGATGGGCTGAATGGCCTACTGCTGCTCCTATGTTCCTATGCTGGCTCTTTGAACAAGCTATCTAATTAGTCCCACTCCCCTGCTCTTTTCCAATAGCTTCCAATTTTTTTTTCCTTTTCATGTATCCATTCAATTCTGCTTTGAAAGTTAAGAGACCAAGAGATGTGGCCAGCTAAATGTGTTTTGATGTTTTCTTAGTCTAGGAATTTATCCTCTAATTCCTACAGATTGATTTAGAAATTGCAACCTGAAAACAGTTCATGTTGCTGATTACCCTGCACATGAGCAATACTCCTAACCCCATGATCTTGTCTTGTTCCCACATCCCTTCAACCCTTTCCTTCAACCACCCATTTAACCTTTTAAATGTTGGGACACTCTCTGCTTCAATCACTAACACTGGTAGTGCATTCCACAGCCTCACAGTTCCCTGTGTAAAAAAGGTTGCTCCTGCTCTCAGATGAGACCTCTATGATCACCAAACACTAACCATAATACTAACCCTAACACTGGCTTATCCTGATTAGATTCTTCAGTATTCCTGCAAACTGATTTACTTGATAAACATTGATTTAAGGGATGAAACTGTATTGATAATGTGTTGTCTACAAATATTTATGTCTTAATAGCATGTAGTACAGCTGCCCACCCATGCTTTCAGCTGTCAAGGCCCTAAGCTCTGGAATTACTTCCCTAAACCTCTATGCCTATGTCTCCTTCTTAAAGATACTCTTTAAAACCTACTTCTTCCATCAATCTTTTGGTCACCTGTCCTAATATCTTCCGATGCAGCTCTGCGTCAATTTTTGTCCTGATTGCACCCCTGTGAAGCGCTCTGGGACATTTTATTATGTTAAAGGAGCTATATAAATGCAAATTGTTGTTATAAAATAGTTTTGAATGTCATTACAAAAATGCTGTAGCCAATAATTTGTCCAAGTGAATGTTCTGAACCATGATCTCTCCTAGCTAATTGTTGTCATATTTGTTATGTTTCCCTCTAGGTGGCAGGACAGAGACGTCCTAGAAAGAAAACGAGTCTGCAACAGTGACATGTTACACTGATTTTAATACGGCCCAGGGAGTGATGATGTAGAGTCTGCACTGACAGACTTAAAGTGCCGACAGAATCATTTCTACAGTTAGTTTTCCCTTTCAAAGGGATTCCCTAAAAACATTTGTTTTCTTTGGCTTTCGATTGTCAAGTTTCCTCCTGTTTTTGAAGCAGCTCTTCTCCCTGATTTTACATATAGGATCCCAGCCGTTGTGTGAAGGTTTTGCACTTTGCTGACTTTGGTACTATGGCACTACAGAAACAGGCAGTTTCCAAGCACTAATACCCAGACAAAGTCGGCAGGTCCTTTTGCAGACTCCAAAGATGAATCCTCAATTCCATGGGAATGTCGGATTTTACAGGGCAGGAAGAAAACCATTTCAGACTTTTACCAGAGTTCAAAACCAGAATGCACAACTCAAAACATAAGAACATAAGAAATAGGAGCAGGAGTAGGCCATTCAGCCCCTCAAACTGGCCACACCATTCAATAAGATCATGGCTGATCTGCCCCAGGCCTCAACTCCTCTTTTGTGTCAGCTCCTCATAATCCTCAACTCCCTGATATTTCAAAAATCTGTCTGCCTCCTCTTTAAATACTTACAGTGATCTAGCCTCCACAACTCTCTGGGTTAGAGAATTCCAGACATTCACTACCCACTGGGAGAAGAAATTCCTTCGCATCCCAGTTTCAGATGAGTAACTATGTCCCCCTATTTCGAGATTCCCCCACTAGTAGAAACATCTCAACATCTACCCTGTCAAGCCCCCTCAGAAACTTGTACGTTTCAATAAGATCACCCCTCATTCTTCTAAACTCTAATGAATAAAGGTTTAACCTGTTTAGCCGTTCTTGATAAGTTAACCCTTTGTCCCAGGAATCAGCCTAGTGAATCTCTTGAACTGCATCCAGTGCCATTATTTCTTAAATACGGGGGCCAAAACTGTACACAGTACTCCAGGTGTGGCCTCACCAACACCCTATACAGTTGTAACAAGACTTCCCTATTTTTAAACTCCAACCCCCTAGCAATACAGGCCAAAATTCCATTTGCCATCTTAATTACTTGCTGCACCAGCATGCTAACTTTGTGTTTCATGCACAAGAACACCCAGATCCCTCTGTGCTGCACTTTTTTGGAGTCTCTCTCAATTTTAATAATAGCCTGCCTTTTGATTCTTCCTCCCAAAGTGCATAACCTCACACTTTCCTACATTAAACTCCATCTACCAAGTTTTTGCCCACTCACTCAACCTGTCTATATCCCCTTACAGATTCCTTATGTGCTCATCACAACATGCCTTCCCACCTACTTTTGTATCGTCATCAAATTTGGATACATTACACTCTGCCCCCTCCTCCAAGTCATTAATATAGATAGTAAATAATTGAAGCCCTGGGACTGATCCTTGGGGCGCTCCACTGGTTATGTCTTTCCAACCTGAAAAAAACCCATTAATCTCGATCTCTGTCTTCTGTGTGTTAACCAATCCTCAATCCATGCTAATACATTACCTCCCCATATTGTGAGCACCTATCTTGTGCAATAACCTTTTATGTGGCACCTTATCGAATGCCTTCTGGAAATCCAAATACACTACATCTACTGGTTCCCCTTTATCAACTCTTGTTATATCCTCAAAGAACTCTAACAAATTTGTCAAATATGATTTCCTTTTCACAAAACCATGTTGACTCTGTTTGATTGCATTAAGCTTTTCTAAATGTCCTGCTATTTCTTCCTTAATATTGGAATCTAGCATTTTCCCAACGGCAGATGTTAGGCTGACTGGCCTATAGTTTCCTGCTTTTTGTCTCCCTCCCATCTTGAACAGGGGCATCACATTTGCGGTTTTCCTATCCGCTGGGACCCTCCCAGGATCCAGCGAGTTCTGGAATATTTTGACCAATGCCTCCACTATCTCTACAGCCACTTCCTTTGAAACCCTTGGATGCAGGCCATCAGGTTCTGGTGACCTGCCTGCCTTTAGTCCCATTAGTTTGTCAAATACTTTGTCCCTTGTGATAGGGACTGTTACAAGTTCTTTCCTCCCATTAGCTCCTCGCTTAGGATATCTTTGGGATGTTTATAGTGTCCTCCACCATGAAGACCGATGCAAAATATTGGTTTAAATTATCTGACATTTCCCTGTTCCCAGTTATCAACTCTCCAGTCGCATCCTCCAAGGGTCCCATGCTCACTTTAGCCTCTCTCTTTTTATATACCCGTAGAAGCTCTTGCTGTTTGTTTTTATATTTCTTGCCAATTTACTTTCAGAATCAATTTTCTCCCTCTATATTAGCTTTTTAGTCATCTGTTGCTGGTTCCTAAAAGATCCCCAATCCTCTGGCCTACCACTAGTTTTCACCACTTTATATGCCTTAGTTTTTGATTGGATACTCTCCTTGACCACCTTTGTTAACCACGGGTGGTTCATCCTTCTCATTGAGTCCTTCTTTTTGACCGGGATAAATTTTTGCTGAGCGTTATGAAATATCTGCTTAAATGTCTGCCACTGCTCATCCCCTGACCTTCCCCTTAGTCTACTTTCCCAGCCCGCTTTAAACAACTCTTTCTTCATACCTCTGTAATTGCCCTTATTTAAATTGAAGACAACTACAATTTTCAAACATCGTGAAATCAGACCTGACACTAAACTCAAAGTCTATTGGGCAGTGATTCTCTCCACATTTCTCTACCATGCTGAAGCTTGGACAACTTATAGACACTACATCAAGGCCCTAGAACAACATGTTCACTGCTGTTCTAGAAGGACCGTGTGACCCAAGTGCGCGGACAAAAGAACAAACATGAGCTGTTAGGAAGATATAATAATTTTCATGTTATTGGAATTTATTGTTAAGTAAAGTAATAGTGGGGTGTGTGTCTGTGTGTGTGTGTGTGTCTGTGTGTGTGTATGTGCGCGTGTCTGTGTGTGTGTATGTGCGCGTGTCTGTGTGACTTAATTGAATTAAAGGCAGCTGGTCTGCAGGCTTTGATATATCAGTAGATGAGCTAAGTTTGAAATGTTAAGTAGGTAAACATAGGTGTAAAGGGAATATTTGCATTTTTAAATAAACCAGACTAGCTTGAATTCAAAGGAGGGGTGAAATGTTTCACCTAGCCAGGAGGAGTTAAGAAACAGTGTGTTTATTTTTCCCAAAGATTACTTTTAAAATTAGTACTATGATAGATTTCATTATTAGACAGATAATAGACCAAAGACATGGTGAAATAATGGGAATTTGCATTCAAAGGGGAAAATATGTATAAAGGAGAGAAAGCTGTGTGTATGGGGAGGCATTCTAAGATCTAAAACAAGTGTGAAAAGCCTCCGGCATCTAAGCCTCAAGCTGCTGTCTATAAAGAACTGAAGTTAAGAAAACTCACTTTGAATTGGATTGTTCAGGGTATCGTGTTTCTTTGCCTGGCTCTTTTAAAACCTATGTGTCTTACTGTTTCCTTAACAAAAGTATAACTGGGAGTTAGGTTAACTAGGGGATTTAGAAGCTATCATAGTAGTAATTTGTAGATCTATGTATGTACTTACAATCATTTCTTCAATTATTAAAGGTTTAATTTAGTTTTGTAAGAAACCTATAAGACTCAGTGGTCTTATTACTACTGAATTCAAGGCATGCATCTCGAAATATATACAAATTGCAAAACAAGTTATGGCAGTTGTTTCAAGTTTCCCTCTGGGATTTGAACAGCTCAGCATTTACCTTCAGCTGTGCCATAACAGACACAGACATGCCAAGTGTAGAGGCCATGATAATCTCACATCAGCTGAGATGGATGGGACAGGTTGTCAAAATGCCTGTTTCAAGACTGTCCAAACAAGTGCTCTACTCAGAGCTCCACCAGGGAGCTCATTCATATGGGCCAAAGGAAATGTTTCAAAGACAATCACAAAGCCTCCATGATGGTCCGAGATCAACACATGGGAAGCAGACGTCCAATCATGACTAAAATGGCAATACATCATCAAAAATGGTGTCAATACCTTCCGATCAACCAGAGCTGCCACTGAGAGAGAGCAGAGAAAGAGAGGGAGAGACAGAAAGAGAGGGCTCTGCTCAAGGCAACAACCCATCACCAACTCTACCAGCCAACAGCTGGTATCCACACTGTGGGTGACCTGTAAGGTTAAGATAGGGCTCGCGACCCTCCACAAACTCACAGCTAACTCTGACATCTCAGTTCAACCCAGCCATCCACAAGGAGAATTATCCTCAACATGAGGGATTGCTGATAGATAAATAGATCTCCTGGCAGTCCATTCCCAAATAACCCTCTCCCCGCCTGTGCAGTGTTTCTCTATGATCCGATCATTCCCCTTCCCTCCGGCTTACCCTGATAACTTCACACTTCAACAGTACACTTCAGGATAGCTTCCAAAATGTACACACGATGGATGTCGAGCTTATTGGCACAGCCCCTTTACCCTATTTTTAAAGATGGGTGTTTTTTTTCACCTACACCCGCATCACAATAGTGACTATACTTCAAAAGTACTTCCTTGGCTGTTAAGTGTTTTGAGACAACTGGTGGTTGTGAAGAGTGCTGTATAAATGCAGGTCTTTCTTTCTTCTCCAATGTTTCGATATAATTCCCGACTCTAATGGTTCCCTCAGCATCCCCACCAATATCATTAGCCATTTCCTTATGTGCAGGCCATTTGAAGCGGGAGCTTTATCACTTGGTACTCAGTTTCAGGGAATTTAGGGAGCTAGGTAGTAATTTAGCAAGCAGGACCTCAAAAGTAGTAATCTCCAGATTACACTCAGTACCACACACAAGTGAGTATGACAATAGGAGGATAGAGCAGATGAATGCGTTGCTGGAAAGATGGTGTGGGAGGGAGGGCTTTAGATTCTTGGGACATTGGCTGGATGGGTTGCCCTAAATAGAGCTGGGGCTGTTGCTGTTGCTATTGGGGAGGGTTTAAATTAACTTGGCAGAGTTGTAGGAACCAGGAGAAAGTAATCAGGGAGGAATACCAAGGTGCACAGAATACTGGGAGAGATTGATAGCAATAGACTAGGGAATAGTAAGTTATTAGGTGGATTCAGAGTAAGGGAAAAAGTAATAAAGTATAAGTCATGGTTAATTTGCATGTATGTGAATGCACAGAGTGTGGGAAATAAGATTGGTGAGTTAAGATGCAGATTGCCATATGGAAATATGATGTTGGGGTTATAACAGAGATTTGACTCAAAGGGCAGGACTAGATGTTAAATATTCCTGAACAGAAGGTGTTCAGGAAAGGTAGGAAAGGAAGAAAAGTGGGAAGGGTGGCTGTATTGATTAAGGAAAGCGTTGTAGTGCTGGAGAGAGAGAGGATGTCCCAGAGGGGTAAAGGACAGAATCTATTTGGCTAGAGCTAAGGAACAAAAAAGGGTTGAATTATATTGCTCAGTGTAGTCTATAGGCCACCAACTAGTGGAAAGGATGTAGAGGAACAAATTTGCAAGGAAATTACAGACAGATGCAAGAATTATAGAGTAGTTATAATGGGGGACTTTAATATCTGAATATAAACTTGGATAGTAGTCATATAAAGAGCAGAGGGGGTATAAAGTTCCTAGAGTATGTTCAGGAAAATTTTCTACAACAGTACGTGTCCAGTCCAATGGGAGGGGAGGCACTGCTCGACCTGGTTCTTGGGAATGAGGTGGGCCAAGTGAATCAAGTGTCAGTAGGTGAACATTTAGGTGACAGTGCTCATTGTATCATAAGGCTTAGGTTGGCTCTGGGAAAGGACAAAGTACAATCCAGAGTAAGAATAATTAACTGGGGGGAAAGCCAACTTCAATGGGCTGAGAATGGATCTGGGCCGAATAAACTGGAATCAAAGGTTGGCAGGAAAAATGGTAACTGAACAATGGGCTGCCTTCAAAACAGAGATAGTTCAGCACATTCAAGGTATATTCCCACAAAGGGAAAAGGTATGGCAAACAAATCCAGAGCTCCCTGGATGACAAAGGAGATAGAGATTAAGGTGAAGAAGAAGAAGTGTGCTTATCACAGGTGTCAGGTGGATAATAAAATGGAGAACCAGGCTGAATATAGAAGATTCAGAGAGGAAGTGAAAAAGGAAATGAGAGAAGCAAAGAGATATTATGCAAAAAGACTGACAGCTAAGGTAAAAGGGAATCCAAAAGTCTTTTTTGGGCATATAAATAGTAAAGGGGTGGTAAAAGGAGGAGCAGGGCCAATTAGGGACCAAAAAGGGGATTTACCGTGGAGACAGGGAATAGCTGAGCTATTAAATTAATACTTTGCATCTATCTTTAAGGAAGAAGGTGCTACCCAGAGCCATGGTGAAAGACGAGGGAATTAATAAACTTGAAGGATTTAAATTGATAGGGAGGAGGTATTAGATGGGCTGTCTGTACTTAAAAGTTGATAAGGCATCAGGACCGGACGAGATGCATCTGAGGATATTGAGGGAAGTGAGGGTGGAAATTGCAGAGGCACTGGCCATAATTTTCCATCCTTCCTCAGACACAGGGATGGGGACTGAAGAATGTTCAAAAAAGGGTGTAAAGATAAGCCCAACAAGTATAGGCCAGTCAGTTCAATTTTGGGTGGGTGGGGGGAAGCTTCTTGAAACAATAATTTGGGACAAAATTAATAGTCACATGGACAAATGTGGGTTAATTAAAGAAAGCCAGCACAGATTTGTTAAGGGAAAATTGTGTTTAACTACTTTCTGGGTTTTTTTGGAGAGCTAACAGTGTTGATGAGAGTAATGCTGTTGATGTGTTCTACATGGATTTCAAAAAGGCAGTTGATACAGTGCCACACAACAGACTTGTGAGCAAAGTTATAGCTCATGGGATAAAAGGAACAGTATCAATATGGATACAAAATTGGCTGAGTGGCAGAAAACAGAGAGCAATGGATAATGGATGTTTTTCAGACTGGAGAAAGGTTTGTAGTGGAGTTTTGCAGGAGTCAGTGTTGTCCTGATATATATTAATGACCTAGACCTTGGTGTACAGGGCACAATTTCAATATTTGCAGATACTACAAAACTTGAAGCATTGTGAACTGTGAAGAGGATAGTGTAGAACTTAAAAGCACATAGTCAAGTTGGTGGAAAGGGTGGACAATTGGCAGATGAAGTTCAATGCAGAGAAATGTGAAGTGATTCATTTTGGTAAGAAAAACATGGAGAGACAACATTAAATAAGGGGTACAGTGGAGCAGAGGCACCAGTGTGTATATGTGCATAAGTCATTGAAGGAGGCAGGACAGGTTGAGAGAGCAGTTAATAAAGCATACAGTATCCTAGGCTTTATTAATAGGGGCATGGAGTACAAGAGCAAGGAGGTTATGTTGAACTTTTATAAGACATTAGTTAACCTGCACTTTAGGGAGGACGTGTAAGCATTAGAGAGAGAGTGCAGAAAAGACTTAATAGAATGGCTCCAGGGATGAGGAACTTCAGTTACGAAGATAGATTGGGAAAACTGGGAATGTTTTCCTTGGAGAAAAGAAAGCTGAGAGGAGATTTGATAGAGGTATTCAAAATCATGAGGGGCCTGGACAGAGTAGATAGGGAGAAACTGTTCCAGCTCATGAAAGGATCAAGAACCAGGGGGCAGAGATTTAAATAATTGGCAAAAAAAGCAAAGGCAACATGAGGAAAAACTTTTTCATGCAGTGAGTAGTTAAGATCTGGAATGCACTATCTCAGAGTGTGATGGAGGAAGGATCAATCGAGGCATTCAAAAGGAAATCAGGCTGTTATCTGAAAAGGAAGAACGTGCAGGGTTATGGGGAGAAGGTGGGGGGAAGTTGCTCATTTGGACAGCCAGTGCAGACATGATGGGCTGAATGGCCTCCTTCTGTGCTGTAACAATTCCATAACTCTACACTTTCCCTCATTGCTTCTTAAGTGTTTCACCTCTACCAATGGTCCTGTTCTGCCTGAAACTGGTGCAGTACCGTGTTGAAACGGTGGTTGAGCAGAATCCATCTTAACTTTAATAAGGAACTGAATAAATACTCAGAAAAGAAAAATGAATAAAGGTATAAGGACAGAGGAGTGGGACTGAGAGAGCTGGTATGGATGGAATGGGCCAAATAACCACTGGCTGTGCTGTAAACTTTGATGATTAATTTTTAGAGAATATATTTTCACAAATCCTGTTTCACACTTTTATCTAAATGAAAGCTTTTAAGGTTTTGATCCAACAGGGGAGATGAGAATATCTTTACCCAGCTATTTGTTACGATATGGAATACACAGCCTGAAAGGATTGTGGAAGCAGATTCAATATTAACTTTCAAAATGGAATTCAATGTGTACTTAAAGATGGAAAGAATGTGCAGGACACATTGGAAAAGAGCAGAGGAGTGGGAGTAATTGGCTAGCACTTTCAAAGGGCCAGCACAAGCACAACGGGCTGAATAGGCTTCTTCTGTGCTGTGCGATTCTGTGATAATGCTCCTTATCTGCAACACAGTGACCTTTGGTTACAAGAAGGTCATTGGCGGAAACCTCTCAGTATAGATAGCCTGCTGATTTGGTCTGAGGTAGTAAAACATTTTGGGCATAGTTTCAGCTGCTGACGCTGATCAAAAATACCAATAACGACAAATATAAATCGTGTAAGTCGGTAGCACATAGTGTGATTCGTAGGATCTTTAACAAGTAGGAATAGGCCATTCAGGCCCTTGAACCTGGTCTACCATTCAATTGTATCATAGCTGATCTGTGACCTAACTTTACTTCGGATGAGCAGGGGAGTGCAGCAAATTGGATAACTCTTTGAAAGAGCTAGCACAAGGACAATGGACCAAATGGTCTCCTGATTTGCGAAGTGTAGTACACTTTATCACCTATCTCATCCTTTGGTTCACCAGTTACTTTTCTGAATTGTAAAAGGAGTAACTACAAAAATGATGAAAATCTGAAATAAAACGAGGAAATCCTGTAAACGCACCTTGTGTAGGACGTTCTCTGGAATGAGCTTTGCTGAAGGGTTGTACACCCCATTGACTCATAGTAACCTGTTTGTTGTTTTGAGGTATCATACATGGTTGGACACTAAATAATCACCTATTTCAGCAGAGAAACTGCTTCCTTCGGTTAGTTCCACAATGGAGTCGGCATGTTGCTGATCTGTTCTATTGGAAAGAATTGCACAATGTGAATACAACATAGAGAGCACAGAACTCAGTCCATCCACCCAAATCAGCGATGCCAACAGCACCAGTTTACATGGCTCAAAAAACCACTTTGAAGGTACAATAAACACTGATGAAAAACACTTGCCGGAATTTTCCGTGCCCACCGGCGTCGGGCGTGTTCAGTGGCGTGAGCGGACAATAGGGCGCGATCAGTTTCAAGGCAGCGTGAAACCAGTTTGCGATTGCCCGCTCAACCCTCCCCACCATTGGACGTCGGGAGCCTCATTGTAATACATCAACATATCATTGTAAGGCCAGCCCGCCGGACGCATCCTCCCCCTGCTGGATCGTCCACCCATGTGGGCAGGAAAACACGCCGACGTGTTTCACAACAGCGTTTTAGGACGTGCACTTGGTGGGCTGCACTTTGCTCGGGACTTCAAGGTTTGTTTGCCTACCTTGCTTCGGTCAATGCTCACAGTCATCAGCGCCAGGCTTCACAGGCAGCACCACATCACTCTTAGGGACGTTCATATGTAGGTCTCTACCTACTAGATCAGCCATATGTGGGTGGCTTTTCAATGGCTGCAGGGCTAGGGCTTGCTTGGGGAAGTGGGGGATGTGGCCTCAAGCAAGGGAAGAGGCTGCAGGGCGAGGGCTGTTCTGGGGAAGGAGGGTAACCCAGGGTGTGTGTGAGGGGGGGGCACATGTTGATCTGTGCAAGTGGCCTCAAGATGGTGAGGGCTGAGGGGGCACAGTGTGTGTGTGTGAGAATGGGTGGTGATGTCCCCTGAGCTGGCAGTGAGTGAGATGCCAGTGAATGTGTGATGGGCTTGAGTGTGTGAGTTTAGAGTGATGAGATGGTTCCCATACCCTGGTGGCATGGATGAGATCATTCATCCTCTATCTGCATTGGATGGCCAACCTCTTCTGTGCAGCATTGGCACTGATTGCCATTGCCATGTTTACCAAGCCGGAGTGGTAATGTTGCTGCCCCTCCTGTGGCCAGAGCAGGGTAGAGAACATCACAGTGGGGCCTCCACGGTGCCCAAAAGGCACTTGAGGGCTGCAGTCTTCTTGCTTTTCAGGGCCATGTCTTTGCTGCAGCCCTGGGCTGGAAGCACTGAGCGTGGCTGTACTCTAAATGTGGTGCCTGGCGTGAAGAAACAGCGAGGTGATGGTGTGGCAGGCGCTTGAGGGGCCACCACCATGGAAATGGCATGTTTCCCGGGAATGCATAAGTAATGTGGTGGGTTAGGGACAATACGGCGTGAAAACCCACCA
This sequence comes from Cetorhinus maximus, assembly GCF_964194155.1. Taxonomy (NCBI): domain Eukaryota; kingdom Metazoa; phylum Chordata; class Chondrichthyes; order Lamniformes; family Cetorhinidae; genus Cetorhinus; species Cetorhinus maximus. The sequence goes on along the minus strand of NC_135894.1, from coordinate 17,528,804 downwards.
TCAAGGCCGACGGGTGAAATGTTTTATCCACCAGATACCGCACTTAGTGCAAATCTGGGACGATTTCACCCAATGATTTTTTTCTTTAATTGAAGAGTATGGATCTTGGATAATCAGCAGGTTTGTACTGTTCTTGTAGTAGTCTATTGGAAGTGTGGCACTTTGATTGGCATTTGCAGTGAGGCACTGCTATGGGGATAGTGTGATCATCAAACCATTTTGTCATGGCAATACGTTTGTGCAATTCCCACTGGCTATTTTGAGGGAGAGATTAGTTTTGCTGCACAGAACCTAAACAGAGAGGGATTTAATGAGCTCCACAGATGCCAATATTCAAAGGTGTGAAGAAAATTAATTTCCCAGCATTGGTGTCTGTACACCTTCACTTTTAGGCTTTACAAAGTGCTCTCCAGCTCTGCAGCCATTTCAGGGTCCAAGTGCTCTGGACTAATCAACCATGGGGGCCATCGCAGAATCTATTCCATTACCCACACATAGGCATTTTCCAATGGGTGAGAGTGAAGGGGTCAATGGACAGCGATTAAGACATAGGTTTATTTTCCCCTTTGTAACACTGAGGCCCACACCTCCTCCCCAGCTAAGATTAGCTAACGCAACGGAGATCAGGGAATGAACATGAAATGTTGCTGCTCTGTTTATTCCGGGACACGTGACTGTATTTTTACTGCTATGCTACAGTCTGCTTTTACCCACTGGATCATCAGGTGAATTTGACTTCTTGCCCGATTGCCCACAGGGTGTGATCCCCAACTGGATGTGCAACGCCCAATGTCCCAAGCGTCGTTCCTTACCGTAAATTCAGAGGTCAACTTCATTTGCAAAGTGTGCGGGGCCTGGACATTCAATGGTGTCACAACAGCTTTTCAAAAAGGGAGCCTAACACTCCAATATGGTGATTTGGGTGGTACTGATTATAATCCAACAGTAAACACTCAGCATATTGAGAAAGGCAGCAGGAGCACCATCCACTCTCTGAACATTAATTTGCAAATGGAGACTAATACCTGTTTGCAGCTTCTCTGAACAATGGATCTGCCCTGATTGCAGCAGCAACAGGAGGGGGTCATCAGGCGCGGTCTCCAAAATCAATGACAGAGCACGCTCAACTCCCTCCCTCTCTCCCACTCTTTCCTCTTTCACTCTCATGCTCCCGTTCCCTCTTGACCCCCCCTCTCACCACCACCCCTTAACACCCCCCTCTGACCCTCCCCCTCGACCCCCACTCAGGGCCGTGGAGAGTAATCATAGGCCCTGGTGCTTCTCCTGTTTCCGGGACCCTTATTTCCTCCCCCCACCCCCCATTAATCCTTACGCATGTTATTTTTTCTGCTTTCTAACTTCACCAGTCAATTCACTAAACAATGATAATGCCTATCGTTGGCAACTGGTTACAAATATTGTCCAATATATGTACAGCATAAAGAGCAGCAACGATATAATGCAGAGTTAGTCAGTGTGTGCCTTATAGGTGATCCCATCGCAGCTGTTAAACAAACAGGGAGGGAGGGGAGGAGAAAAGGGGACAATCCCATTCACTTGCTGCTGCCTAAGCTCCCTCCCCTTCCCCACACACTGGCACAGCGCTCACTCACCTCGCTCAAGATACATCAGTATCACTTGAAGCAAAATTCCAGTTCCCAGGGTATGGCTTGTGCTGCGGACATGGCCAACACTAGGCCCAGCCTGGCGCAAGGCTGAGCGCCAGCTCCCTGGGCCTGCTCCAGCCTTGTTACCGGTGGAGACTCCCTCCTGTTCTTTCACTTTCTGTTTCTTTCCTTTGGTCCCCCGCATCACCAATCATTCAGTGAGGCTGGAAAACTTTTTTAAATTCATTCACGGGACGTGGGCTTCTCTGGCTGGGCCAGTATTTATTGCCCATCCCTAGTTTCCTTTGAGAAGGTGGTGGTGAGCTGCCTTCTTGAACTGCTGCAGCCCCTGCACCCACAGGAGGGAGTTCCAGGATTTTGACCCAACGACAGTGAAGGAACAGCAATATATTCCCATGTCAGGATGGTGAGTGACTTGGAGGCGAACTTCCAGGTGGTGGTATTCCCATGTGTCTGCTGCCCTTGTCCTTCTAGATGGTAGTGGTCGTGGGTTTGGAAGTTGCTGTCTAAGGAGCCTTGGTGAATTCCTGCAGTGCATCTTGTAGATGGTATACACTGCTGCTACTGTGCATCGGTGGGATGAGGGACTGAATGTTTTTGGATGGGGTGTGAATCAAGCGGGCTGCTTTTGTCCTGGATGCTGTTGAGCTTCTTGATTGTTGTGCGAGCTGCACTCATCCAGGCAAGTGGGGAGTATTCCATCACACTCCTGACTTGTGCCTTGTGGATGGTGGACAGACTTTGAGGTGTCAGGAGGTGAGTTAGTCATTGCAGGATCCCTAGCCTCTGATTTGCTCTTGTAGCCACAGTATTTATATGGCTAGTCCAGTTCAGTTTCTGGTCAATGGTAACCCCCAGGATGTTAACAGTGGGGGATACAGTGATGGTAATGCCATTGAACGTCAAGGTGCGATGGTTAGATTCTCTCTTATTGGAAATGGTCATTGCCTGGCACTTGTGTGGCGCAAATGTTACTTGCCACTTGTCAGCCAAGCCTGGATATTGTCCAGGTCTTGCTGCATTTGGACATGGACTGCTTCAGTATCTGAGGAGTCACAAATGGTGCTGAACATTGTGCAATCATCAACAAACATCCCCACTTCTGACCTTATGATGGAAGGAAGGCAATTGATGAAACAGCTGAAGATGGTTGGGCCTAGGACACTACCCTGAGGAACTCCTGCAGTGATGTCCTGGAGCTGAGATGACTGACCTCCAACAACCACAACCATCTTCCTTTGTGCAGGTATGACTCCAACCAGCGGAGTTTTCTCCCTGATTCCCATTGACTCCAGTTTTGCTCGTGCTCCTTGATGCCACATTGGGTCAAATGCGGCATTGATGTCAAGGGCAGTCACTCTCACCTCACCTCGGGAGTTCAGCTCTTTTGTCCATGTTTGAACCAAGGCTATAATGAGGTCAGGATCTGAGAGGCCCTGGCGTAACCCAAACTGGGCACCAGTGAGCAGATTATTGCTAAGCAAGTGCCACTAGATAGCGCTGTTGGTCACTCCTTCCATTACTGCACTGATGATGGAGAGTAGACTGAGGGGGCAGTAATTGGCCAGGTCGGATTTGTCCTGCATTTTGTGTACAGGATATACCTGGGCAATTTTCCACATAGCCGGGTAGATGCCAGTATTGTAGCTGCACTGGAACAGCTTGGCTAGGGGCGCTCTGGAGCACAGGTCTTCAGTACTATTGCTGGAATACTGTCAGGGCCCATAGTCTTTGCAGTGTCCAGTGCCTTCAGCCATGGAGTGAATCGAATTGGCTGAAGACTGGCATCCATGATGCTGGAGACCTCCGGGGGAGGCCAAGATGGATCATCCACTTGACACTTCTGGCTGAAGATTGTAGTAAATGCTTCAGCCTTATCTTTTGCACTGATGTGCTGGGTTCCTCCATCATTGAGGATGGGGATATTTGTGGAGCCTCCTCCCCAGTGAGTTGTTTAATTGTCCATCACCATTCATGACTGGATGTGGCAGGACTGCAGAGCTTAGATCTGATCCGTCGGTTGTGGGGTTGCTTAGCTCTGTCTATCAGTTGCTGCTTATGCTGTTTGGCACGCAGGTAGTCCTGTGTTATAGCTTCATTAATTCATTATAGCTCCTGGTTTGATGGTAATGGTAGAGTGGGGGATATGCTGGGCGATGAGCTTACAGATTGTGTTCAAGTACAATTCTGCTGCTGCTGATGGCCCACAGCGCCTCATGGATGCCCAGTCTTGAGATGTTAGATCTGTTCAAAATGTATCCCATTTAGCACAGTGATAGTGCCACACAACACAATGGAGGGTATCCTCAATGTGAAGGCGGGAGTTCGACTCTACAACAACTGTGGTCACTCCTACCGATACTGTCATGGACAGATGCACCTGCGGCATGCAGGTTGGTGAGGATGAGGTCAAGTATGTTTTTCCCTCTTGTTGGTTCCCTCACCACCTGCCGCAGAGCCAGGCTATGTCCTTTAGGACTCGGCCAGCTTGGTCAGCAGTGGTGCTACCGAGCCACTCTTGGTGATGGACATTGAAGTCCCCCAGAGTACATTCTGCGCCCTTGCCACTCTTGGTGCTTCCTCCAAGTGGTGTTCAACATGACGGAGCACTGATTGATCAGCTGAGGCCTGGGGGTGTGGTGGGGGTGGGATGGTGGCAGGTGCAGTACATGGTAATCAGCAGGAGGTTTCCTTGCCCATGTTTGACCTGATGCCATGAAACTTCATGGGGTCCAGAGTCGATGTTGAGGACTCCGAGGGCAACTCCCTCCCGCCTGTATACCACTGGGAGGGGATGGTGATGGTGGTGTCTGGGACATTATCTGTCAGGTACAATTTCATGAGGATGACTATGTCAGGCTTCTGCTTGACTAGTCTGTGAGACAGCTCTCCCAATTTTGGCACTAGCCAGATGTTAGTAAGGAGGACTTTGCAGGGTCAACAGGGCTAAGTTTTCCAGGTGGTCAGTCTTGTCGTATTCCTTTGTTGTGACTTTTTGGCTTGCTAGGCCAGTTGAGAGTCAACTACATTGCTGTGGGTCTGGAGTCACATGTAGCCCAGACCAGGTAAGGACAGCAGATTTCCTTTCCTGAAGGACATTACAACAACCAACAGTGGTTTCATGGACTTTTAATTCCAGATTGTTATTGAATTCAAATTCCACCATCTGCCTTGGCAGGATTCGAACCCAGTTCCCCAGAGCATTACCCTGGGTCTCTGGATTACTAGTCCAGCGACAATACCACTATGCTATCACCTCCTGCATGGTGGCCAGCAGGAATGGCCAGAATAAATGCTCCAGCTCCTCCAGTTACAATTCCCTCTCTCCTGCCCTTGCTGCTTCTCCAATCATAGATTCTGTCTCTGGAGGAACCAAAACAGCAGGAGGGAGGGAACCTGTGATTGAAGGAGTTGGAACAACAACTAACTTGAGCACTGAAGTCACAGTCTTGTCTCATTGGTTTCCCCAATAGATTGCATTCAATTGGTCTTAGCGACTTCAAGGGAAGATAACATGAGATCTTCAAAAGAAATCCCTCAGCAGTACACTCACACCTGTTCATATGTTATAACTTGTTCATTTATTTTCCATACATAAAATGAAGTGCATTGCCGGATGACCTATACAGTCCAATCAGCATGAGGGAGAGGGGAATGGACACAACATGCAGAGCCACTTGAAAACCAGCTTGGCAAGCAAACCACCAGAAATCAAAGAACAAAAGGAAGAGCTTGCACATATCCAGCATGGGAGAGACAGAATCTGTGATTGGAGGAGCAGTTCTGTCTTTTCCATACCTGCTGCTTCTCCAATCACTGCTCTGCTGTCAGTTCCCGCTCTCAGCAACTGACAGTTTAAGTTAATGGTTTCTCTTTTTAAAAAAAAAACCCAACAGTTGCTGAGAGCGTGAAAGACCTTCAGGCAGCTCCGTGGTTGACCGGCCGGCTTTTATTAAAAATCAGAACCACAGAGCTACCTGAAAGTTGAAAGCAGCAGTTCCTACTCGCAGCAACTGTCAGTGCAACTGATGGTTCCGATTTTTTTTAAAAAGTCAGTCTTTCAAGTATGAAGCTCTGGCTGCTCAGTCTGGACAATGGCAAGAACTCAATTAACGACAATGAAACTGGGCCCCCCCCTAATCCCCGGGCTCCAGTATTTTGCACCTTATTCACCCCCCTCGCACCCTTCCTTTCATCGTCCATCACCCTTTCCCTAATCCCTCACTTAACCTCCTCCTCAGATCCCTCTTACACTCCTCCTCCATCCCCACTCACCATTCTCCCCTACTCACCCTCCTACTCAACATCTCTCACCCTCCTGCTCGGCGCCCTCCTTCCCCTCTCTCACTTCCACTTGGTCCCCTCTCTCCCTCCTGGCTCCTGCGCTCTTCTCTACTCTTTCTGAGCTCCGACCTATGCGTCGCCCCCCACTCAGAACCTATCTAAGGGCCACTACTGGTGAAGCAGGCATCCCAGGTTAAGATTTGTTCACCATGTGATCTGCCTAGATGAGACCCAACAGCTATCTACAATTCACCAGTATAGTGGGAATGAGGCCTAATATCAGTTGGGCTTTGGGCCCACTATTTCCATTATAGGAAATGCCCACAAACCCAATGGAGCCAGTGAGATCCAGGCAGCGGAAGCACCTCAGCTAAGAGCTCTCCTGTCAGGGCAGTGGGAATTAGCTGCACCTAATAGAATTAAAGACCTTTATCAGCTTAAAGGGACAGGTATCCTGGCCACACATTTGGATGCAAAAGAGAAATAACTCCCTATGCAGTAGGAATTGAGGCAGGATACAGTTGGCTGACTATATTCTTAACTAAAATCCCAGTGGAAACATAGCAAAGTAACCGGGACAGAATATGTAGATTGCACAGAATAGTGAGGCTAAAAGTTTTAGCAGCCTATGTTTTAACTGTTGCATAATACAAATGCAAATCAAATGTGCACATAATTACTGTGGATATAACATTATATTATTGGGCTTCAACTATTTACAACCTATATTAATAACTTAGATGAGAACACTGTTCATAACCTATCTGAGTTTGCTGATGATACAAATTTAGTTGGGAAAGTAAGAGGTGAGGAAGACACAAAGAGGCTGCAGAGCGATATGGACTGATTGGGTGAGTGGGCAAGAACATGGCAAATGGAATACAATGTGGTGAAGTGTGAAGTTAGTTGGTAGGAAAAATAAAAGAACAGATTTTTTTGAATGGTGAGAGACTAGGAAATATTTGCATTCAGAGGGACCTGGGTGTCCTTGTACATGAATCGCAGAAAGTTAACATACAGGGACAGCAAGCAATTAAAAAGGCAAATGGTATACTATCTTTTGTTATAAAGACCTTGGAGTGTAAGAGTAAAGAAGTCTTACTACAATTGTACAGAGCATTGGTGACACTGCACCTGGAGCACAGTGTGCAGTTTTGGTCTCCTTACCCAAATAATACTTGCCCTCAAGGGAGTGCAATGAAGGTTCATTAGGCTGGTTCCTGGGATGAGGGGATTGTCCTAAGGCGAGATTGAGTAAACTAGATCTATATTTCCCAAAGTTTAGGAGAATGAGAGGTAATCTAATTGTAACATATAAAATTCTTAAAAGGTTTGACAGGGTAGATAATGTTTCTATTGGCTGGGGAATCTAGAATAGGACACAATCTCAGAATAAGGGGTCAGCCATTTAGGACTGAGATAAGGAGAAATTTCTTCAATTAAAGGGTGTGAGCCTTTGGAATTCTCTATCCCAGAGCTGCGGATGCTCCATAGTTGAGTATATTCAAGTCAGAGGTTGATAGATTTTTTGGGTATGAAGGGAAATTAAGGGACATAAGATAGCACGGGAAGGCGGAGTTGAGGTAGAAGGTTAGTCATTTAGACCCAATGGGTCAAAGGACCTACTCCAGCTCCTTATATGTTCTTACATTCAGATACCAGTTATAAATGATAAAATAACACTGTCCTATCTATACGGCCTATCCTGTGTAGGCTCAACAATGCAAACAATTGCTGTTTCATTCATAAAAATGTTGGTGGAATACAGATGCTAGTCTGTGACACCGACACAACCAAAGCAGAAAAAAGATAATATAACTTGAACACAGCTTTATGTTTAGCGCACCTAGATGTTCCTTTATAGATGTCGCCCTCTACTCAAAATGGGAAATACTAACTGGCTTATTGAACAGAATACAAATGGTTCTATTCTGGTTGGTTGTAAATATGGAAAATCCTTCTGAGCTGATTGCTAAAGCATCAACCACACCTTGTAACACCATTTTCATTTTACACCGAATCTTCAATTTTGAGTGCGTTCTGCATCATACAGTCAGCATTGGTATGGCAACTGCAATAGTGCTGTACCATCTATGTTATAACTAATAATGACAATAATAGAACCATTCTGGATATTTCTCTCAAATGCATTTATTATTTTTGACATTTAGCAGACAGCTTTATCCAGGGCAACTTACACACTATGTAACTCACTTGTACATTAGGCATATTCCAACATGAGATACTAAAAATTAGGATATTGGGGTCAAGATTCATGAAGCGAGGACTCTCTTGGTGAATTGTTTGCCAGGGTCACAGTACCTCATCCAGGCACTGTGCTTGGAAAGACTGAGGAGCAGATATTCACCCTAGGGTACTGAGTTTTTGTGTGAAACTGTTTTAGCAGGGACAATCAGATAGGGGGAAACACAAAGAAATCTATTGTCTATTGGCGGCTAACAGACAGGGGATTTGTTGCCAATTAACTACCTCAACACACAGCCAGTCACCTTTCACCAGGAATTATCATACTACTTAAGAATATGCTGTACTAATCATGTCTGCCACTGAGAATAACGTCTAATTTATAGGGCTGAAGTATCTGGACTGGTTTACTATATGCCCATGCTTTTACCCTTTCCATCCCCAGCCTTCATTTGGAAGTATTCCTTCACTCACATTCATTCACGTAAGCCTCATATGGAATGTCATTTCCTCACAGCCACCATGGGCCAGATTCCAACACTGCCCCTCACGACTCAAAGTGGGTTTGACTCTTGTATTTTATCAGCCGTAAAGTACTGTCAGACGTCCAGTGGTCATGGAATGTGCTATATAAATGCAATTCCTTCCTTCCTCCCTCCCTTTATCTAAGACAGCCCAGAGCAGCAGGGAGACACCAGCTACAAGTGGAACACCCCACACCAGCCCCAGCCAAACATGTGATCTCCATGAGTGGGAAGCACTACACTTTCTAATGAGGGAATCTATTTTCAAGGGTTTTGGAAATGGGCAAGTTGGAGGGCATGTGCTGGTAAGGGCTTGTTGGGATGTTTTTATTGTATTCTTTAGTAATTCTGTAACATGAAACCTTCTACTGCTCCCTCCTGGAAGTGACATGAGCTTGGCTCCTTAAGAAGCCATCTGAACCTCTCTTTCTCTTGCCCTGCTCCAGCTTTGGTACAAGACAAAGAAGTTGATGTCTTGGCATCCTGCAGTGCCCATACTTTATGTCACAGTCTCACCCACTCTATCCCTCACAAGCTCCAACCCAGAGACATGCATCCACTGGCAAGGGTGAATCTGAGACTAAAGGGAGAACATAGTGGGCCAGACCCACACTTTGGCATTTCATTAACAGTCACTGGATCAACAGAAATGTTCAAGGCTGAGATTGGTAGATTTGTGCTAGGTAAGGGTATTAAAGGATCTGGAGAAATGGTGGGTAAATGGATTTGAGGCATAGATTAGCCATGGTCTATGACTGAATTAACATTTGAGAGGCCAAATGGTCCACACTTGCACTTACATAAAAGATTAGCCTAAGAGTAATGGTGAGGTCTTTTGGAGAAATATTGGGTGGAAGATTTTCTGTCTATTACACCCGCCTGTAAGAATGTGTTTACAGTTTTGCATACCTCAAGGAACTGTTCTTCCCCCCCTTATGGTGATTATTAGTGCAAAGCTAGACAAGACAGCGCAAGGCACTAATAACTGGAAAAAAAAGAGCGAGGCTCCAGGGGAAATGGTGCACAACATAAGAACAAGCAATCATTTATTGCCTATTACAGAAAGGTCCCTAAAGAAGCCTTGGAATTTTGTTCCATCAAGCTGCTGGTTTCAGATCGGAAAACCTGGGATTGAATTGACCTTGTATGTTGGGTATGGATTTTGTTACTTCAATTGCCCTCAGTACGGCTTTAAAAGCATCACATTGATTCCCTTTCTTTCTATTAAGAAGAATAAATATTTGCAGGTTGTGTGTGTGTCTGTTTCTTTTTATGTGTGCGTGTCTGCCTGTATCTATAAACGTGTATATATGTGTGTTCATGTATGTATGTGTGCATTTGTCTATTTGTGTGATTCTACGTGTGTGTGCATGTACATGCCTGTATGTGCGTGCATGTCAATGCTGTTCAGTCACAGGTGTCACCAGATTCAAAGCTAAAAATGTCTGAATAATATCACCCTGGGCATAATGGTCAATTGGAAGAATGCGTACTCTTGCTTGTGTTAATGGCGTAAGTCAAATAGATTTCATTTGCCTGGATATATAAAGTTTCAGAGTGCCAGCCCTGCTTGCCAGGGTGGCTGTGATGGGTGTTGGGCTACCTGTTATTGTACACTGTGCATTCCTGACCCTGAATAACTACTGGCATATTTCACAAAAGGATTCCACTGCTGAGATAGCTGCTATCACAAGGGGATCACTGGCTTGATCTAAACTCAAGCTCTAAACCAGGAGCAGCCTATATGGCTTATCATCTTCAGGTCAGGAATAGAGAGCCTACCCAGCATTGGTGATTTGGGACTTCTATGGCTTGTCACCTGAAACCAGTTCACTGATACAGGAAAGGTTTAAAACATGTCTAAGCATTTCAATCTTAGCAGAAGGCTTCTTCCCTACAAAGGATTGGAGAGAAGGTTTCTCCTGTTCTGGCCTGAGTTTTTAGAGGTCAAAACCAGATCTTCATTGCTAATATTACAACGCACACTATGGTAGTGTAATGGCTATGTTGCTGCACTAGGCATTCAGGGACCCAGGTTAGTAATCCAAAACCTACACTAATAATCCAGACAGCCTGAGCGCAAATGCAATGTTGGCGGTTTGAGGATTTGAATTCAGTTTAAACAAAACACTCATATCAGTAAAAATGATCTTGAAGCTGTTGGATTATCATTAAAGCCCTTTAGGGAAAGAAGCCAACTGTCCTTATCCAGTCTGTCATATATGTGACCAGTCCCACACCAACATGGGTGAGACTCTAAACTGACCACTGAGTGGCCTCACAACTACTCAGCTGGATGGGGGATTAGGAATGGATGATAAATGATGAGCTTTCCAGAGGTGCCTGCATACAGAGAGTGAATTTTTAAAAAATATCACAGTCTGAAACTGCTCTCAACAATAAGGACACAAGGCACCACCTGGCACTGGAGCTGAAATCTGAACCCAAGGGTATATTGCTGGAGAGGTGTTTGAGGGGTAATTCATAGGGCGAGTGAGAAAGCAGGTTCAACGTATCATTAAGTGCAAGTCATGTTTCGAGAAGATTGTGATCTTGGGAGCAAGAATTATAGTTTACCTCTCTGACTGTCTGCCAGTTGAATGTTAATCTGATACATCGCTGTTCTACAAACTATGCTGTCTGGATTGTCACTATGTCACATTAGTACAGGGAATGAGGAGTGAAGGATTAGTGGATGAAATAACGAAAGCTATACAAGAAATTGTTAGTTTTAATATTTCTAGCATGACTGGAAGCATTTGGTCAACAGTGCAAGGCAGAGATAATCTGTAACAATTAACTTCCTCGCCTCTGCTCTTCCCAAACTTTCTCATTGAAGTTCAGTATTTATTATTTTACCCATCCATGAAACATGTGTGAGAGTAAAGAGACCTAAGGACCTTGGTAAGATGCAATGTTGTGGAAATTTGTAAATATCTTAAAATTATTTGGTGAAACGCAATAGAAATGTTTCTGAGGGAAACTCGGTATGAAGTTGCAATGTTCCAAAACACATTATAGACTAATTTCATTTGTATCTTTTCAACAGGGTTCAAGGTGAAAACAAAACTAGTTAAGGTGCAGTGTGAGCTGGATGCACACAGCGCTCTGTTTACAATATGATACAAAACTCTGACTTTCCATCTTCCTTACTGAGACGCTCCTTATTATTCAGGTCCAGTCTTGACTTTGCTTCATCTTCTCCCCTGGAGATAACTGTGTTGTCAGGGCACTTGTTATGCTTGGGTCCATTGGTTTCCTTATCTTCATAGTAAAAAACAAAAAATCTGATATTAAATAGAATCAACTCATCAAATGATATACTCAAAATATAAAACTGAATTGGTTCACCATCCATAGTCATTGTGCATCATTGATGCATTTAATTCCCAATAAATGCCAGAGTACGAGCTGTAGACCATTAATCTATTCAAAGTGCTGCCTCAGGGAGATCGGTTGAAGTTTTAAAAATTTATTAAAGGTAAGAAAAAATTTTCCTGACGTGTCCCCCTCATGTGACACTGTCATGAGCTGGGACATGTCCATTACTTTTATTTAAAAATTTTCCGAACATTTTAAACCCCTCATGAAACCTCATCCCGTTTCATGCTTTTTTGGAAGGCCGCCTGGGCTCTTTGCCTGCCCCCCACAACCGGAAGGTTGGACAGGTAGATCCATTAATCATTTAATTACTTTTTTAATGGCCTTAATAGGCCAGTGACAGATCAGCAGGCGCGCAGCCGAACTGAAAATCTAAATGACGCGGGGTGACATTGGGACACAGGCCCGACGTCACCCCCACGTCATTTTACACGTCAGCGAGCGGGTCCCGCCCTCACTCACCGAATGGAAAATGCTGCCCAATGATTTGCTAGATGGTGGCTATGAGAACACACATTTAAAATTTAATTTCAATATCAAACAACAACAACAACATGCATTTATATAGCCCTTCCCCTCTGCAAGCATCCTAGGTTATCTCAGTTGTTATGAGACCTGATCCATGCCTTTGCAACTGCAAGATTCTGCTATTCCAATTCTATACTGGCTGGCCTCTCATCCTCTCTTCAGTAAACTTCAGTTCATTAAAATATTTGCTACTTGCATTCTATTCCACACCAAGACCCCATCACCCATCACCCCTGTTCTGGTTGACCTACAGGGGCATATTTTAGACTTGCTCAAAAATATGTTATGGACGGGGAGAGATGGCAGGATAACCTTTTCCCTTTGTCCTTTCTTCTCAGTTGTTCACAACAAGATCTGTTCTAAGAAGAAGTATTTTAAATCTTTTTTGTGTTGCAATTTTGAATAATAAACATGATGCAGGCTTTCGGGTAGGTTTAAATCAAAGGAAAGGATAACATTTATTCACACAACATCCTGAAAAGTAAACGTAATGAAACACACTTACCCCCTCACACACACAGACATACACACAAGTAAAGATGGATTCTAGAGACAAAGCATGCACTTAGGCTATTAACCAAAGTAAATCACATATCCAAATTTCAGTCCTTTCAAAAATGCACTAATAGGTTCTCTCTCATGGTTCATTGGACAAATGGGAGTTTGAAGCCTCTGGGTTCCCAGACGAAGTCGTGGCCAAGTTTTGTAGAGGCGAAGCTTTGCAGGTAAAAACAGATGAGTCCCTCTTTCTCACTGCCTGAGTTGACTGGATGTTAGGCAGGGTCCTGTTCTTTTTTCTGGAGCTTGGTCCCTCTTGTCCTATTAGTTTGCAAACTGACCTGCTGGGTTCCCTTGTGGGGTAATAAACCTGTTATCTCCAGCCAGTTTCAGTCACATGATGGCACGTTTCAGTGCCTCCCATTGTCCACAATAATGGGTTGGAGTCGGGGTGATCGATACACAATGGGGGAATGATTGATAACCCATCAACATACCAGCTACAGTTAGCTCACTGAAGGCTTTATTTGATATTCCCTCCTCATGGCCCTGGCAGGTCTGGTAGTCATTGCTTGTTAAATCTGGTGAGGGTGGTCAATTTCCACCTGGGAAAACCTTTTGCATTTGGGGGCTTTCCAGAAGCAGGTTCAGACATGAATTCATTTGTTATCTGTGCAGAAATTACAAACATTAGTCTCTTGACATATTGGGCAACACTTTGATCACTTTTTTTGATCAATTAAGAACATAAGAACTAGGAGCAGGAGTAGGCAATTCAGCCCCTCAAGCCTGCCCCGCCATACAATATGATCATGGCTGATCTCATTTCAGCCTCAACTCCAATTTCCCTCCCTCTCCCCATAACCTTTCAACCCATTACGAATTAAAAATCTGTCTATCTCCTCCTTAAATTTATTCAGCGTCCCAGCAACCACTGCACTCTGAGGTAGTGAATTCCACAGATTCATGACCCTTTGAGAAAAGTAATTCCTCCTCATCTCTGATTTAAATCTACCACCCCATTGCCTAAAACTATGGCCTCTCGTTCTAGAATGCCCCACAAGGGGAAGCATCCGCTCCACGTCTACTTTGTCTATCCCCTTTAGCATCTTATATACCTCAGTTAGATCTCCTCTCATCCTTCTAAACTCTAGTGAGTATAGGCCTAAACTACTCAATCTCACCTCATAAGACAAGCCCCGCATCTCTGGAATCAATCTAGTGAACCTCCTCTGAACCACCTCCAATGCAACTACATCCTTCCTCAAGTAAGGGGATCAAAACTGTGCACAGTACTCCAGGTGCGGTCTCACCAATGCCTTGTACAGTTGCAACAACACTTCCCTATTTTTATACTCTATTTCTTTAGCAATAAATGCCAAAATTCCATTTGCCTTCCTTATTACCTGCTGTACCTGTATACTAGCTTTCAGCGATTCATGCACAAGGACACCCAGATCCCTCTGCACTGAAGCATTCTGAAGTTTCTCTCCATTTCAATAATAAGTCACCTTTTTAGTCTTCCGGCCAAAATGGATAACCTCACACTTATCCACGTTAAACTCCATCTGCCAAATTTTGGCCCATTCACCTAACCTGTCCACATCCACTTCTTATTTCTTTATTACAACTTACTTTCCCATCTATTTTGGTGTCAGCTGCAAATTTAGCTATAGTACCTTCTATCCCTGAATCCAAGACATTACTATAGATTGTAAATAGTTGAGGCCCAAGGACTGAACCCTGAGGCACCCCACTAGTTACAGCTTGCCATCCAGAAAAAGAGCCATTTATCCCGACTCTCTGCTTTTTGTTGGTTAGCCAATCCTCTATCCAAGCTAATATGTTACCCCTAACTCCATGTGATCTTATCTTGTGTATTAATCTTTTGTGCGGTACCTTATCAAAGGCCTTCTGGAAGTCCAGATATACTACATCTACAGGATCCCCATTATCTACTTTGCTTGTCACAGCTTCAAAGAACTCTAGCAAATTAGTCAAACACGATTTACTCTTCATAAAACCATGCTGACTCTGATGGATTGCATTTGACTTTCCAATTGCCCCATTACTACTTCCTTAATAATGGATTCCAACAATTTCCCAACGACAGACGTTAAACTAACTGGTTTAACTGGTTTCCTACTTTCTGCCTCCACCCTTTTTTGAATAAGGACATTACATTAGCATTTTTCCAATCCACTGGAACCTTTCCAGAATTCAGGGAATTTTGAAATATTATTACCAATGCATCCACTATTTCCACTGCCACTTCCTTTCAGACCCTGGGATGTAGGCCATCAGGTCCTGGGGACTTGGATTAAATCCAATAGTTTGCTCAGTACTTTTTCTCAGTAAATTTTCAAAAGTTTGCATTGACTGAAGTCTGTATCTTGAAAGTTAGGAATATATCATCCTTGCAGGCATGACATGACCATCACTAATTTCCTCAAGTCTTCATTCTTTCAGGAAAAGAATTGGTTTAGTATCTAAACTAATCAATCCACTCCTGTCAGCTTCCAGTGAAAGTCCTGAACTCAGCCCCTGATTTCACATCTCCTCAATTCCTGCTCCATCAAGCTGAAACCAGCAGTATATGGTCTTGGTGGCGTCCTCTTTGACTCTGAGCTGAACTTCAAATCTTACATCTCATCCTGTGCCACAGGACCATCCTTTTCCCCTTCTGCAGCATTACTGAGTGCCTCTCCGAATGAGACAGTGTTCAAGAGATTTGATTGTTAAAATGGGATTCACTGTCAATCTCCTATGATAAAATTACTCAAATATGCTTAGCTTTGAATTCATGGTCACTTTCCACCACTTGCAGCTGACCGCACGTCACCTGCAGGAAACCCACATCAAGAACTTTGCTCGGTGGAATAATGACCAATTGGCAATGTGTCAGATTCCAGGCTCCCCACTGGAACACTTGGCTCTCATTTCACTCCAGTGCTTTTTGTGTTTCCTCACAGTGAATTGTTTGTGGATATTATGTTGTCAAGGTGGATCTCCAACCGGTTAAGTTTCCTAATGGGACAGTCCTCATTTGAATGATTAGCTTTTTTTAACCTTCAAATGTGTATCTCATTCCCTTTCTTCTCTAGAGTTGTTATCAAAATACTGGAATATTAAGCCCATCTAATAACATCGATCTGATTCGTTTCCCTGGCTGAACAACAAGACAAGCTTACATCTTAACTATGGCCTTGGGGTATTCACACAACTTACCAGAGGGGTTACC
Organism: Cetorhinus maximus; assembly: GCF_964194155.1. Classification (NCBI taxonomy): domain Eukaryota; kingdom Metazoa; phylum Chordata; class Chondrichthyes; order Lamniformes; family Cetorhinidae; genus Cetorhinus; species Cetorhinus maximus. Next base: position 17,512,515 of record NC_135894.1, on the reverse strand, counting down.
TGTGGGTGTCTGCTCACTATCAGCATATTTCATGGTAACAACAGGCTTCTGATCTTGATCTTCATTGTTATCTTGCTCTGTGAATTGAAGAAGAGGTTGGCTACCTATTCAGTGATGATTTGATGATGATCTGCATTAACCCTGTGATTAGACCATGACTCACCTGTAATCAATATTTTATCTCAGTTACTCATTAACCAGTAATTCAAGACCAGAAAACTTATTGTTTTATCTCAAGATCTCAAGCTTTCTTCTGACGGGTAACTGGTTAAATTATTGATAATAAATAACAATTATTGGTTGAAATTATATTGCATCATATTAGTGGCAAACGTGTTAAAGTGTTATATAAAATTATGTTGCCTTCTCTTTAAATGAAAAGACATTAATCATTACTTTTGAATGGTGCTAGAAAGACAGACAGAGGGATTGCGTATGGATTTTTTTTATTCGTTCATGGGATGTGGGCATCTCTGGCTAGGCCAGCATTTATTGCCCATTATTAATTGCCCTTGTTCAGGGGGCATTTAAGAGTCAACCACAGGGCTGTGGGTCTGGAGTTACATGTAGGGCAGGCCAGGTAAGGGCAGCAGATTTCCTTCCCTAAAGGACATTAGTGAACCAGATGGGTTTTTACAACAATCAGCAATGGTTTCACGGTCATCATCAGACATTTTAATTCCAAATTTTTTTTATTAAATTCAAATTACACCATCTGCCATGGTGGGATTCAAACTCAGAGCATTACCCTGGGTTCCTGGAATACTAGTCCAGTGAAAATACCACTATGCCATTGCCTCCCCATGATGCAGTGGTAACACATTGCTTAGCAATATCGCACAGTCTCTTTAGGCTGTTGAAGGTGTCATTCAGTCAATGATTCTTCTCAAAAAAATGTTTCAAGGCCATGGAGTAGCAGCTTGACATCTGAAAGTGTCCTGGCATGAGGTCCTGGGTCAGCAGCAGGCTAGATTATTTTTGTGGGATCCAGGAGTACACTAATGCTGCTCAGCAGCCCTCAGAAATAACTGAATACTAATCTTCATTAGGTGCCTTCTTTTCCATTATACGTGTGTAGGATCGGAATCCCTCCAACTGAGAAATTTATGGAGTATAAAACCCAAACCATGGACATGTTTTGACCTCATGTTTTCTACCACAATACAGAAACCAAGCTGATGCCAACAGCGCAGGGCTGGGCAGCAAGGGGTTAATTCAGACATTTCGTAAAAGACAGTGGCTCATGAAAAGGGTTTGGACATTGACGGATTGCTATTGTGGAACAATAGTACCAGGGAAATGCCATTACCTGCGCAATTAAGAGACTGATTACCTGATACAATGGCACAAGGAATAGGCCATTGATATTCAAACTTTCACCGACCTTATAGCCGGGCGCTGTACTGCCTTAAACCAACAGGAGCATTGTTTAAACAATGGTACGAGCTGATCACATTCATCTGGGATATATTTTCCATGGAACGACTGTATTGTTTCAACCAGCATGAGCTGATCATATTCGCCTGGACTATGAGTAGAATAAACTAAGTGCTAACTACTGGACATTGAAATGAGTTGGCCTGACCAGCAGCAGAAATTGTATAAGTGGGGACAGAAATTGTCGGACACCACTGTTTTCTGCAGGCTGTTAAAGAAGTTGGTAGAGTCTGGTCAACTCCACCGAGGGACCTACAACATCATTGGAAGACCAGCCGAGGGGTGATTGTCAGTACTAAGTTAGGATCTAAAGATTTAAGTATTAAGTTAGGAACAATGTGGGGGCTTTAGCCTCTGATGGGACAGGGTTCTGGGTAACTAATTGTGACTGTATTTTGTGATTGCTGAATGCAGCCCTTCTCTGAGGGCTGTGGGTAATTCAATGAAGTGACTGTGAATTTATCAGGAGAAACTTGTCTCGCTGGTCATTCTGTTCAAGCCATACACTTGTGAATCTGGTGTCACGAACTTGAGTGTGGGGAGAGTCTCTGAGGGAGAAAGGGAACAACCTCTACACTTGTGGAGCCTGCACTTTGTAGGCTTCAGCCAATCCCGACCTAAATGGTAAGCGAGGTCCTATTAGCCTCACAGGACTTCGATACAGGGCATCGATTTCCATATTAAATTGTTATTAGTTCCCTGTTAAGAACAGGCAGAGGAGGTCTTGTGGTGCAGTGGGTTATGTCCCTGCCTTGAGTCAGACGCTCCAGATTCAAGTGCCTGCTTCAGGACTTGATGGAGTCCAGGGCTTCATGGGGTCATAACGTGGCCAAACAGGTTGAGTATCAACTTGTAAATCCACCCAACATACGCTAATGACATGCAGTAGGTGTGGGAGAGATTCCTGGTCAGCTGTGGGATGGAAAGAAATTGGAGCCTCTTCCGTCACTATCCATGTAAAAGCGTATGTTGCCATAGCAGCTGAGACTCGGTGGGGTGGGTGTCTGTTGGCTCTGTGGGCTGGGAGGCTGGTGTGGAACAGATTGCTGCCAACAGCATAAGGTTTGATCCCCGTTCCAGCTGGGGTGGATTCAGGACCTGCCTCCTCGCCTCTACTGGCGACTGGGTCGGACTTGCCTTCAGGCAGAGAACTCAAGAAGAAGGAGTTGCAGTGACAATCGAGTCCGGTAGGTTACCTACTGATGATAACCAGTCCACGGCTTTGCTGCTGGTGGGAGGTAGCTTAGAATTAAAAAAGGGAGGAAAATTAATCGGCAAAGGGAATCATCAATTTTGTAGTCAGGTCAGGCAAATACATCTTTTCATGTGGCTGTATTTGACAAAGCGAATGTAAACTATCAAGACAGCCAATAAGTTCAGATTGGGCTGGTACTTACAGCAGGATTCACAGCAAACAGTCTATTTTACAACGAACAAAGTCTATATACTAAGAAAACAGAGTCCATTTATGCAGCATATTCCAACAGTCTACAGAGTCTATTTAAAGTGAGTATCTACAAACTAGAGCAAACAAAATCCTGGTCAAAACTACACAATTAAACTCAAGATGATTTCTCCAGCAACCTGCAGTGAGTAGAGGACAGTTACATGGCAGGGTTCAGAAAGATAAATAAAAATTGTAATAATTGGTGCATTAAACCTTTTCTAACGCAGCCCCTATCACTGGCACTTTGCACTTTGCTGTTAATTTTTATCTAGCTAAGTAACACTACTTATGCCTCACTAGTGCTAACTGCAATTATCACCTTTGAATTCTAGTTGCAATAAATGCCTTATAATTGCCAAAGTTGTATTCTCCTCTAATGAAACTCACCATTCTGCTTACAATGTTCAGATTTCCACTTGCTGCCATTGTTGCATTGGTTGGGGTCTCCTCCATTGCCCATTGGTGGCCTCCCCATGATGTCATCTTCGGTGGCATACAGATTCTGAATGAGAAAGTAGGTCATCATATTCCCTTTGCCTTTCACATTGATTGCTCCCCTCTCCACTATTTCAAAGCCTTTGTTCTGTAGGGCTCTGTAAGACAAGAGTACGGTTGTGTTAAAGTATACTTTTATAATAATATAAATAGAGGCTGCAGTCTTTGTCTATTTACCATTCATTTAGTGCCTTTCACAACCTCAGAATATTCTAAAAGTGCTGTTGACATGCAGTTGCTTTAGTAATGTAGGAATGCAATAGCCAATTTGTGCACAGTAAGGTTTCTATGAAATAGATTTCTTTAGAAGCACTCGAGCTTGACAGTTTCACTCACAGTCTTGCTCTTATGTTTTGCTTTCACATAGTGCTGACCCTTGTTCTGCTATTAACACATTCTGCATTTTGCTATCTTTATGCCACTATCAGCGCCTTCTTTAGTCTTAAACACTACCATAAACACTCCCTTTGTCTTGCATCCATGGCATCTTTGTCAAATTTCTCCTGAGCTCCCACCTATCCCTGACCATCTATTTTGTACCATCTGCTCCACCCCCTCTTAAACAGTATAAAATCCACCACATTTCCACTTCTCTTCAGATCTGAAGAAGGGTCATATGGACTCGAAACGTTAACTCTGTTTCTCTCTCCACAGATGCTGCCAGACCTGCTGAGCTTTTCTGGCATTCTCTGTTTTTATTTCAGATTTCCAGCATCCGCAGTGTTTTGCTTTCAGTTCAGTAATCCAAAGGCCCAGGCTTATGTCCTGGGGACATGACCTCAAATCCCACCATGGCAGCTGATGGTATTTAAATTCAATTAATAAGCTCTGGAAAGCTAGTCTCAGTAATGGTGACCATGAAACTATCGTCGATTGTTATAAAAACCCATCTGGTTCACTAATGTCCTTTAGGGAAGGAAATCTGCCGTCCTTACCTGGTCTGGCCTACATGTGACTCCAGACCCACAGCAATGTGGTTGACCCATAACTGCCCTCTGAAGTGGCCAAACAAACCACTAAGCAAAGGCAATTAGGGATGGGCAACAAAAGCAGGCCTTGGCAGTGAAGCCCACATCCTATGAAAGAATAAATTTTTAAGAGTAGTCCAGAATTAGAGGAGCATTGAGATCTGAGGGTTGTAGAGCTGGAGTAAACTACGGAGATAGGGATTTGAAAACAAGCATGAGAATCTTAGAATGGAGGTGTTGTCAGAGCGAGAGACATTGTAGGTCAGTGAGCACAAGGGACAGTGGGTGAACAGAACTTGGGGCAGAGTGTTTAGCTGGACGTGCGGACGCGTGCCCAACCTGCTCGAGCGTAAAATAGCGCGTTATTTCAGTGGGCGGGTGCGCGCAAAAGAATTAAGAGGGAAATTAAGCCCATTGAAGTTCCAATTGTCCCCGATTTTTCGTGGTCCATCCAACCTTACGGTTGGTGGATGGGCAAATCTGCCAGGCGGGCTTTGCATTTTGATGAAACCTCATCCAAGGGTGGGATGTGGTTTCCATTATTAAATTTTAAAAAAATAAAAATCTATGGACAGAATTTTCATTATGCATATGTTCAGGTGACTGATTCTGATGCGTGGACATTTTTTCTGGATTTTAAAATCTTTATTTATTGGGTTTAAATTCTTCAGCTCCCTGAGGCAGCTCTCTGCCTTCAGGGAGCTTTCATTCCGCGCTCCCCCGCTCCCGTGTTTATGTCAGCACCCACCCTCCTCCTGCCCCCACCCCAGCAGCGCTGAGCATTTCAGCGTGTGTTTCACGTTAATTGGCCAGTCAGCGTAAACTCGCGGTTGGAGACTGATGGTGGATTGTGGCCCATTCCCCAGCTGCTCCCAGGCCCGCCAATCGCCACCGCGCACTGACCTAAAAATCCTGCCCTGGTTGTGAGTTAAGATATGGGATCCAGAGTTTTGACAGGTTCAAAACGGGAAACAGCAAGATAGCATTGGAATGCTCAGCTCTGGAAGTTACAAAGGCATGGATAAGTGTTTCAGCAGCAGCTGAGCTGAGGCAAGGTGGCGTTAGACAGAATTCACTACCTGTTCGCTGTTGGACTGAGGTGGATTTTGCCTGGCACTCCGTGGCTCTCCATCCTTGAGGCAGTATTAACTGTGTCACCAAACAGACCGTATCTGGGCATCTTCTCTCCAACCACTCCAGCCAAAACCGGTCCAGAGTGTATACCAACTCGGATCTGATTGTGGAAAAGAAAAGAGTCATGTCAATTCATCGTAAGAACCCACTTTCTCATATGTCAGTATTTTTACATTGGCTTTACAGCTGTGTTAAAAATAATCCTCCTCCGCTCTTCAGTTATTGGCATCTGAACACTAAGACCCTGCACAGATTCTCCTGCTCTCCTAGTAACTCCCACAGGTGATTAAAGGAACGCCACACCTTCCCCCTTACCCCGCCCCCACCCCCCAACACCCCCTCCAACCCCGCCCCAGGTTACTATGTGAAGAATGAAAATGGTCATTTAAGTTGTGGCTTCATTGTGGCTTCTGCATTTCTCCTGTTGGAGATCAGGGGCAGAATTTCCCCGCACGCCCACGCATAAAATGACGCGCGGTGACATCGGGCGAGCGTCTTGACATCACCGCACGCCATCGCAATATTTGGGAAGGTGGGCGCGCTATAAGTTCGGATGCGCGCCCACCATCAATCAACGGGTCAGTTAAGACCCTTGAGGCAGCAATTGATCTCAATTTTTCGTAGCCCGTGCGATCTCCAGGACATCAAACGGGCACAATGGGCAGGCGGGTAGGATACATTTGTGAAAGTTACTTACACTTGCCTGTGTGAGCAGGAAGGCTTCAAAACTCCTATCAGTTGTTTGGACAGGAGTAAAAGCCTTGGTCTGGGCTCTACAGTAAAGATCCTTTTTGGGGCCTGCAGCTTTCAGGAAGCCTTCCCTTACCCTGGGAATGGGGATTGTGCTCTCCACTGGAGGCACCTCCTCTGAGGAGGAAGGTAGGGCCAGAAGCGGGAGGAGGCCAGGAGTGCACATTCAGCCTCCAGGGGAACTGCCTTTGGGAGGAGAGACGCAGGCACATTTTATTGTGAATTGGTGGACAGGAATGTTCCCACAAAAATGGAGCCAAAATGCACCAATCACATTAAGCTCAGAAGTTCAAAGCCTTTGGTTTTTAATATTTGATAGGATGCTGTTTCTGCTCCGTCACATTCTCTGATATTGGTTACATTCAGTGGTAAATATTTCTGAAATGACATTAAACTACCAATTGAAATAACTACTGGGCCCAGATCAGATTAAACAAGGCCCATTCTCTGATATTACGCCTATGTTTCGCTTGGGCCATTTTAATTGTGGGGCTAATTTTTCATCTCCCACACTCCTGCACAGAGATGTGTGTCAGTCAGAGCATGTCTGGGGGTTGGACCTGACCATCCACAACCCCACACTCATTCTCAGGTTGCAGACATCACTGGCAAGGTCAGCATTAATTACACATCTCAAGCTGATGACAGCAAGTTTTGGTGGGACTTCTTCCGAAACTGAATGGAGATTTTCCTCTATGTTTACCATGGTTGCAACAAAGGGTTGTTAGTTCAGTGGCAATAGCTCGGATCCTGACTGGTTTTTATAACCAAGCATTACTACATTGACTAAGGACACTATTAGATTATATTATTGACCGACTGTGATATATTAAATGACAAGGTGACATGCTCAAAGTTCACTAATGTCCTTTAGGGAAGGAAATCTGTCATTCTGACCCTGTCTTGTCCACGTGACTCCAGACCCACAGCAATGTAGTTGGCTCTTAACTGCTCTCTGAAATGGCCGAGCAAGCCACTCAGTTGTATCAAAATGCTGCAGAAAAATCACAAAGGAACAAATGCCGGATGGACCACCTGGCTTGACCTAGGCACCGGAAAGGTTAACGGCACATTGTGCCCAATAGACCCCGCAAAGTCCTCCTTACTAACAGCTTGGGGATTGTGCTAAAAGTGGGAGAGCTGTCCCACAGACTAGTCACACAGCAGCCTGACAAAGTCATACTCACTGAATCATATCTCACCGACAATGTCCCAGACATTGAGGTGGCAGCTCAGTGGTATATAGTCAGGAGGGAGTTGCCCTGGGAGCCCTCAACATTGACTCTGGATCTCATGGCATCAGGTCCACATGTGACTCCATGGACAGATGCATCTGTCCACGACAGTATCAGTAGGAGTGACCACCCACAGTCATTGTGAAGTTTTCATACCTTCACATTGAGGATACCCTCCATCGTGTTGTGTGGCACCATCACTGTGCTAAATGGGATAGATTTTGAATAGATCTAGCAACTCAAGACTGGGCATTCATGAGGCGCTGTGGGCCATCAGCAGCAGCAGAATTGTACTTGAACACAATCTATAACCTCGTGGCCCGGCATATCACCCACTCTACCATTACCATCAAGCCAGGGGATCAACCCTGGTTCAATGAAGAGTGCAGGAGGGCATGCCAGGAGCAGCACCAGGCATACCTAAAAATGAGGTGTCAACCTGGTGGAGCTATAACACAGGACCACTTGCGTGCTAAACAGCATATGCAGCAAGTGATAGGCAGAGCTAAGTGCTCCCACAACCAACGGATCAGATCTAAGCTCTGCAGTCCTGCCACATCCAGTCGTGAATGGTGGTGGACAATTAAACAACTCACTGGAGGAGGTGGCTCCACAAATATCCCCATCCTCAATGATGGAGGAGCCCAGCACAGCAGTGCAAAAGATAATGCTGAAGCACTCACAACAATCTTCAGCCAGAAGTGTCGAGTGGATGATCCACCTCGGCTCCTCTGGAGGTCCCCAGCATCACAGATGCCAGTCTTCGGCCAATTCGATTCACTCCACATGATATCAGGAAACGGCTGAAGGCACTGGATACTGCAAAGGCTATAGGCCCTGACGATATTCCAGCAATAGTACTAAAGACTTGTGCTCCAGAACTTGCCACACCCCTAGCCAAGCTGTTCCAGTACAGCTACAACACTGGCATCTACCCGGCAATGTGGAAAATTGTCCAGGTGTGTCCTATACACAAAAAGCAGAACAAATCCAACCCAGCCAATTACCGCCCCATCAGTCTACTCTCCATCATCAGTACAGTAATGGAAGGGGTCATCAACAGTGCTATCAAGCATCACTTGCTTAGCAATAACCTGCTCACTGGTGCCCAGTTTGGGTTCCACCAGGGCCACTCAGCTCCTGACCTCATTACAGCCTTGGTTCAAACATGGACAAAAGAGATGAGAGTGACTGCCCTTGAAATCAAGGCAGCATTTGACTGAGTTGGCATCAAGGAGCCTTAGCAAAACTGGAGTTAATGGGAATCAGGGGAAAACTCTCTGCTGGTTGGAGTCATACCTAGCACAAAGGAAGATGGTTGTGGTTGTTGGAGGTCAGTCATCTCAGCTCCAGGACATTACTGCAGGAGTTCCTCAGGGTAGTGTCCTCAGCTCAACCATCTTCAGCTGCTTCTCAATGACCTTCCTTCCATCATAAGGTCAGAAGTGGGGATGTTCACTGATGATTGCACAATGTTCAACACCATTCTCAACTCCTCAGATACTGAAGCGGTCCATGTCCAAATGCAGCAAGACCTGGACAATATCCAGGCTTGGGCTGACAAGTGGCAAGTAACATTTGCACCACATGAGTGTCAGGCAATGGCCATCTCCAACAAGAGAGAATCCAACCATTTCCCCTTGATGTTCAATGACATTACCATCACTGAATCCCCCACTATCAACATCCTGGGGGTTAAACTGGACTGGACTAGCCATATAAATACTGTGGCTACAAGAGCACATCAGAGGCTAGGAATCATGTGACAAGTAACTCACCTCCTTACTCCCCAAAGCCTGTCCACCATCTACAAGGCATAAGTCAGGAATGTAATGGAATACTCCCCACTTGCCTGGATGAGTGCAGCTCCCACAACACTGAAGAAGCTCGACACTGTCCAGGACAAAGCAGACCACTTGATTGGCACCACATCCACAAACATTCAGTCCCTCATCCCACCGACGAACAGTAGCAGCAGTGTGTGTACCATCTACAAGGTGCATTGCAGTAATTCACCAAGGCTCCTTAGACAGCACCTTCCCCCACGAGCACTACCACCTAGAAGGACAAGGGCAGCAGATAGATGGGAACACCACCACCTGGAAGTTCCCCTCCAAGTCACTTGCCATCCTGATTTGGAAATATATCTTCGTTCCTTCACTGTCACTGGGTCAAAATACTGGAACTCCCTTCCTAACAGCACTGAGGGTGTACCTACACCACATGGGCTCAAGAAGGCAACTCACCACCACCTTCTCAAGGGCAACTCGGGATGGGCTATAAATGCTGGCCCAACCAGCGAAGCCCACATCCCTTGAATGAATAAAACAAAGGTCAAACATGGGCAAGGAAACCTCCTGCTGATTACCACCTACCATCCCCTCTCAGCTGGTGAATCAGTGCTCCTCCATATCGAACATTAATTGGAAGGAACATTGAGGGTAGCAAAGGTACAGAATGCACTCTGGGTGGGGAACTTCAATATCCATCACCAAGAATGATCCAGTAATACCACTATTGACCAAGCTGGTTAAGTCTTGAAGAATATTTCTGCCGCACTGTGCCTTCAGCAGGTGGTGAAGGAACCAACAAGAAGGAAAAACCTACTTGACTTCACCCTCATCAATCTATCTGTCGGAGATGCATCTGTCCATGGCAATATTTATCGAAATGACCACTGCACAGTCCTTGTGGAGACAAAGTCCCAACTTCACACAGGAGATACCGTCCATTGTGTTGTGTGGCACTACCATTGTGCTAAATGGCATAGCTTCCAAAAAGGTCTAGCAGATCACATCTGGACATCCATGAGACCTGTGGGCCATCAGCAGTAGCAGAAATGTATACAACCACAATCTGTAACCCCATGGCCTGGCATATCCCCCACTCTACCATTATCATCAAGCTGGGGGATAACCCTGCTTCAATGAAAAGTGCAGGAGGGTATGCCAGGAGCAGAAGCAGCCATACCTAAAAATGAGATGCCAACCTGGTGAAGCTACAACATCAGATTACATGTATGGCAAACAACAGAAGCAGCATGCAATAGACAGAGCTAAGCGATCCCACAATCAACGGATCAGATCTAAGCTCTGCAGTCCGGCCACATCCAGTCATGAAAGGTGGTGGACAATTAAACAAATCACTGGAGGAGGAGTCGTCTCCACAAATATCCCCATCCTCAATGAGTCCCAGTAAAATTGAAGTCAATGGGAATCTGGGACAAGGAAGATGGTTGTTGTTTTTTGGAGATCAATCATTTCAGCAGTCAGTGCCTCACCAATAATGAACTGGGACCCCCAGCTGAAAGTCAGTGTTAGTGCCACATGAGTGGGAAAGCAGCATCTTAAAGATAACATCAGAGATCACAGGGGGAAATTTAAATTCCCAGTTCGGAAAGCAGCTCAGCGAGCATGCGGCCTGCCCAGGACAACGGGAAGACCGGCCGATTTTGATGACTGGTCATCTTGCCAACCAGAAAGCCAGGAAATCAGCGGGAAAAGGCTGCCCTACCATTGAAATGAGGCAGATTGGAGGCTGCCAGCCAGGGACTAGGGATAAGTGCGGGGACGGGGATTCTGGGCTAGTAAATGGTTTGGGAAGGGGAGTGAAGGGAATTCCAGGCAGGAGAGGCCCACCCTTCCTGTGTGGGACTTACAGGAGCATTCCTACTCCTCCCACCCCATGAAGGGATGAAATAAACTCACCTGGAGGGCTCTCTTCACCTGGTCCCCCTCCTCCCACCAGCTTTAGCCTATTGGGTGGGAAAGGTTAGTCTGTCTCAGATTAAAATGGCTGTCCAATCCCAACGATGTCAGTGGGACCTGATTTACATATTTAATGAAGAGCCTCCCCATACCCCCACCCTGCCTCCTCCTTGCCTTTGTGTGAGTGTCTTTGCTGCCTGAAATTTAGGCCACGGGTAAGCCTCCCACTTTATTTTAACTGCCTTTCTGTTTGATTCCAACAGGCCAGGGGAGTTAAAATCCCCCAAGGGCTACAGGAGATTTATAGTCCCACATGACCCTCTATACTTGGAGGTCCATCTCCTACATTTGAGATGGGCAAGTTGATTGGAGATTGGCCAAGGCATCGAGATAATCACTTTAAATACACCTGTATCATCCTGCCACCAAATGTGTGATTTTTGAATTGCATTGGAAATATCTGACTTCAATTTTGTAATAATATCTTTGATAATTTGAGCTCCAAGAAAGGAAACAATGTTGGGATCTTGGTGAGGGCTAGAGTAACATAATGGGGACATCGTCTCACATTGACTGGATAAACATGCCTGCAGTCTAACAGCAACCTCACCGTCCGCAGCCCACCAGAAGTGGCAACTATTCTTTATTCAGCAACTGCACACCTTCTAGACCTCATCGTGATAGTCATGCCTAGTCATCAACCAGCTGTCTGTCTATATGACAGGTTGTACCTGAATAGGGTCTCCAGTAACTGGATTCTTCACACTTCTTGCAGCCACCCTCATTCCCAGGGCAAAGTTGGCGACTCTCTCCGCATGGCTTGCAACAGGAATGGGCACGCCTCCGACCACCATGTAGGCATCTCCAATGGTCTCAACCTATACACAGCCCAAAGTGCATTCGCTTACACATCAAACCAGAAAGAGAGCTTTGTACCTCAGTCCTTATGGAACAGGTTCCATTTCAAGACGGGGAGGACCACAAACAGAAGAACATGAATTTACCATCCTCCCCAGCCTAATCGTGGACCAGCCCATGTTTTGTGGGTCTTTCCTCGCGCAAAGTTCTGTGTCATTCAACATCTTTTCTCAAACTTAGCATTGATGATTCAAACAAAAATAACCAGTCCGTACAGACCAGGCAGGTCACCCGAATAATTGAAATGAGGCCTGAACACCAACTGCAGGCTGATCTTGGCTTGGGTTGCCAACCCTCCAGGATTGGTCTTGAGTCCCCAGGAATTGAAGATCCATCTCCAGGTCACAGCTGTGTGCAACCTTGGAGAAAAAAATCATCAGGGCATTCAAAAAGGATTTTTTTTTTCATTTTCTTTGAACATTTCCCTTTACCAGATATAAAAATATTGAAAATGGGAAAAAAAAAAGGCTGACAGTCAAGCACCATCCAATTGGGGAATGAGACTTTTTGCTTTCCAATTGGAGTGGATCGTGACGATGGGTATTTTGGCTGAATAGCCTGAGTGTGGGGGCAGGTCACGTGATGAAACCTCCAGGAATACATTGGCAACCCTACCTTGGGCCTCCTGGTTGGGGTGTGTGCGGAGCCTGCAAACAGACCTAGACAAAACTCTAACCTAGTGATACTAAACGCTACTGACCACTGGCACCATGTGCCTAAAGGAAGCCGCATGTAATTAGAGTTTCCACTTTTATTTTGAGTATTATTAATTTGGTGTCAAATCCTCACGTACATAATCGTGCAAAGGCCAGATTGTGTTAGATGTTATAAAACCAGTTGACGGACTGAGGGGCTAACTCCTAACAACACATAGGTGTCCTTTCATGGGAAGGATCACTGGCGGCTCCTGGCTGGCATGGCTTGCAGAGTTTTGATGGCTCCCCTGCACCACCACCCAACTCCCCTGACAGTCAACGGTTCATCAAGTAAAATAAATATACTGCTAATGCTGAAAAGAGCAGACTAAAGGCTCTCAGACCAGGTCAGCCTGGGTGGAGGGAACAGACAATTGATCCCTAAGGCTGCTAACCAGAGATGAAAAGGAAAGTGACTTTGGGGTTGGATTTTCCTCTACGACACTGCCCACTACAGTGTAGCGATGGAAAACTGGGTAGGGAGATCCACTACCAAAACTGCCAAAACTTTTGCACAGGCCCTAAAAGAACCAGATGGGAGATGGTGAGAATAGTTTTTTTATGCACTGAGTCGTTGTGATCTGGAATTCACTGCCCAAAAGGCTGGTGGGAGCAGATTCAATCGTAGCTTTCAAATCACATAAATGTTTGAAAAGTAATAAATTGCAGGACTATGGGGAAAGAGCTGGGGAATGGGGCTAATTACTTAGCTCTTTCAAAGTGCTAGTATAGGCACATGGACTGAATGGCCTCCTTCTGCACTCTCTACGGTTTCAACAGGCCTCTACTTCTAGCTGGAGATCTTGATTTTCAACGAACCAGATGGGAGATGGTGAGAACAGGTTTTTTATGCACTGAGTTCTCCAACACTTAGGTTGGTTCGTGGGTGCAATCGACAGGCCCAGGAGCTGCCGGGGAACGGAACACACCCCACGATCGGCCCCCGACTTGCCAATTAACGGCTAACCAGCGTGAAATGTGCACTGAAAGTCTCAGCGCTGCCGGGATGGGGACGGGAGGAGGGCGGGCGCTGATGTAAGCGCAGGCTCCGAGAGGAAGCTCCCGGAAGGCAGAGAACTGCCTCAGGGGGCTGAAGGATTTAAAACCAATAAATAAAGATTTTAAAATCGGGAAAAAAAACGTCCACACATCAGAATCAGTCACCTGAACATATTCATGATGAAAACTCTGTCCATAGATTTTTTTTTGTTTAATAACGGAAACCTCACCCTGCCCTTGGATGAAGCTTCATCAAAAATGCAAAGTCCGCCTGGCAAATTCACCCCTCTGCCAACCATAAGATTGGACGCACCACGAAAAATTGGGTACAATTAGAACTCTACTAGGCTTAATTGTCCTCTTAATTATCGGGGGGGGGGGGGGGGGGGGGCGTCATTCCGACTTCTGTGTGCCCCCGCCAACTGAAATATCGCCCAACATCATCATGCGCTATTTTATGCTTGAGCGGGTCAGGCGCGTGCCCGGATGCTGAGCTAAAAATTCTGCCCTATGTTTTCTGCCCAATCTAACATCTCGATTGTTTACAGCGATGGGCTGGAGGTCTCCATGTTGAGGCCTTCGCTTTAGTTGGGTGCTAATGGTGCATGACTCACCTTGTAAACATCATGGACTGTTGTTATACGATCAAATCGGGAGTACATGGAGTTGAGCATGTGGACAATCTGAATAGGCTCACAGGCGGCACAGATATTGGTAAAAGTCACTACATCGCTGAAGAGGATGGTGCATTCTTCAAAATCTCCTAAAGCAAAGCACAGACCTGTGTCATCACATCATTCACCCCCCACCTGTGTCACCACATCATTCACCCCCCACCTGTGTCACCACATCATTCACCCCCCAACCTACTCAGAGACTGATGAGCAACTTCCATTTAAAATATAAATACATCACTTCAGGAGAAACATCTTTACCCAGAAAGTGGTTAGAATTTGGAAATCACTAGCACATGGTGTAGTTGAACAGTATAGGTACATTTAAGGGTCAGCTAGGCAAGCATATAAGGGAGAAATGTAGAGAAGGTTACACTGATAGGTAAGATGAAGAGGGGTGAGAGGAGGCTTGCATGATTATAAGCACTGGCATGGGCTAGTTGGGTTGAATGGCCAGTTTCTGTGCTGTAAATGCAATGTGATACTATGTAATCAATGGAATTTGGTGTAGGGTGCATTGGTGATGTTAGATTCATTCTCAACCACAAGGATGAGGGTGTCTAGTCATTCTGGACTGTCTCCGACTCTCCAGGAATTAAGGATTGGTATCATGGATACTGCTACAGACAACCCCAGCAGAAAAGTCATGAAAAATATTTGTTATTTTCCATTTTCTTTGAACACTTTTCTTTATTAGTTCTAAAGGTAAGAGATGCAAAAAAAAGGCTATTTGATAGTCAAGAATCACCCAATTGGATAGTGAAGAATCTAGTCATATTTCCATTGGTGGGGGAAAGTTTAGATATGTCAGCTGGCCAATGGTAGGGGTTTGGGGACAGGGTGGCTGGAGGCCAGAGGTCTGTTGACGAAACCTCCTGCCAGAGTGGGCGACCCTAGTTTGCCTCGGCATGTGGGGGGATGGAGAGGGAGGCAGTTAGTTTGCTGCATACTCTTATTTAGACCATTGAAACTATACAAACTGACCTTTCACTTCTTGGGCCGAGGTTCAGGGCCAGGTCAGACCGTTGGGGATGAAGATTTCCTCTGGCAGCCGTGAACAAGGTGAACTGAGTTTGTGTTGGGCCTGAGCCTAAAGCACAGAACTGTTCACTATTCAATACTGAATGGCAGCCTCACCCAGAGAGGCTGCAGGACAAAAGAGACAGTAGTGAGGGGGGAGGGGGGTCTGAAATGGAAAATATTCCATTATCCAGCACTAAAATCCCAACAAATGCATAAAAATATTAAAAATTGCAAAACCATGGCCCTGATAGAGGTAAGAAAAGGGACACCTTGCATTTATATAGCACCTTTCACAACCTCAGGCTGTCTCAAAGCTCTTTACAGCCAATGAAGTACTATTGAAGGGTCGTCAGTTTTGTAATGTGAGAAACACAGCAGCCAATTTGTACACAGCAAACTCCCATAAATAGCAATGAGATAATGACCAGGTAATCTGTTTTAGTAATGTTGGTTGAGGAATAAATATTGGTTAGAACACTGAGAAGAAACCTCATGCTCTTCGAAATAGAGGCTGTAAAGTGCTTTAGGATATTCTATGGTCATGAAAGGAGCTATAAAAATTCATAATCTCTTTTTGCATGAAAAATTGTTACTTCAGTTTTACTCTGCATATTAAAAATTCATAATGAGCATTAAGATGGGCAAAATGCAGACTTCCTATCCACCATTTCCTGTAGGATAAAAACTGGATCACAGCCAGGTTTCCATCACGTGTGAGGACAGCAGTGGGAGAGGGTCAGAGGTGGATTAATCCAATAGCCTGTTAATGTGATGAAGATGTTCTGATGAAGAGTCATATGGACTCGAAACGTTAACTCTTGTCTTCCTCTCCACAGATGCTGTCAGACCTGCTGAGTTTTTCTAGCTATTTTTGTTTTTGTTTCAGATTTCCAGCATCCACAGTATTTTGCTTTTAGCCTGTTACTCTGCATTGCCATAAATTCTGGATTAAATCATCCACCCATGATTGTGCCATATGACACAATGCAATAAATGAAAATGGCACATGGGGACAAGGAAAGTTGCAGATTGCTGGCCCTGAGCCTAAACGCAGTGTCTAAATGGAGTTCAATCCAATTTCAAAGGAGCAGTACTTAGCAGTGACTGTATTCTGATTTATCAGTGACTGGATTCTGATTTATCAGTGACTATATTTGAATCAGCAGTGACTATATTTGAATCAGCAGTGACTATATTTGAATCAGCAGTGACTGTACTCTGAATCAGTAGTAACTATATTCTGATTTAGCAGTGAATGTATTCTGATTTAGCAGTGAATGTATTCTGATTTAGCAGTGACTGGATTCTGATTTAGCAGTGACTGGATTCTGATTTAGCAGTGACTGGATTCTGATTTAGCAGTGACTGGATTCTGATTTAGCAGTGACTGGATTCTGATTTAGCAGTGACTGGATTCTGATTTAGCAGTGACGGATTCTGATTTAGCAGTGACTAGATTCTGATTTAGCAGTGACTGGATTCTGATTTAGCAGTGACTGGATTCTGATTTAGCAGTGACTGGATTCTGATTTAGCAGTGACTGGATTCTGATTTTTCAGTGACTATATTCTGATTTATCAGTGATTCTGTTCTGAATTAGCAGTGACTCTATTTGAATTAGCAGTGACTATATGCTGATTTAGTAGTGATTGTATTCTGAATTAGCAGTGACTGGATTTTGATTTATCAGTGACTTCATCCTGATTTAGATGTTAGCCATAATTCAATGCTAGCACACTTCCTTCTGAATCAAAAGGTACTGGACTCAAGTCCCACTCCAGAGAGTTGAGCTCATTTCCAGGTTGACACTTCCAGAACCGTCTGAGGGAATGTTGCTCTGTCAGAGGTGCCATTTTTTATAATATATGTTAATCCAAGGCCTAGTCTACTCTGTCAGGTGACTGAAGCTGTCCATGTCCAAATGCAGCAAGAACTGGGCAATATCCAGACTTAGGTTGACAACTGGCAAGTAACACTAATGCCACACAAATGTCAGGCAATCACCGTCTCTAACAAGAGAGAATCTAACCATCTCCCCTTGATATTCAACAGCATCACCATCATTGAATCCCCCACTGTCAACATCCTGGTGGGGGGGTTTTCTATTGAAACTGAACTGGACTAGCCATATAAATACTGTGGCTACAAGAGCAGGTCAGAGGTTAGGAATCATGTGATGAGTAACTCATCTCCTGACCCCAACAAAGTCTGTCCAACATCTACAAGGCACAAGTCAGGAGTGTGATGGAATACTCTCCACTTGCCTGGATGAGTGCAACTACAACAATTCTCAAGAAGCTTGACACCATCCAGGACAAAGCAGCCTGATTGACTGCCACCCCATCCACAAACATTCACTCCCTCCACCACTGATGCACAGTAGCAGCAGTGTGTGTACCATCTACAAGATGCACTGCAGGGATTCACCAAGTCTTCTTAGACAGCACTTTCCAAACCCATGACCGCTACCATCTAGAAGGACAAGGGCAGCAGATAGATGGGAACACCACCACCTGGAAGTTCCCCTCCAAGCCACTCACTTGGAAATACATCACCGTTCCTTCACTGTCAGTGGGTTCTGGAACTCTCTCCCTAACAGCACTGTGGGTGTACCTACACCACATGGACTGCAGCGGTTCAAGAAGGCAGCTCACCACCACCTTCTCAAGGGCTATTAGGGATGGGCAATAAATGCTGGCCCAGCCAGCGACACCCACCTCCCATGAACTAATATGAAAAAAAGTAATAGGCCCTATGACATTAGTTGAAGAAGAACAGGGGAGTTCTCTCTGGTGTCAAAGCCAATATTCGTTACTAAAACAGAGTAACTTACCAGCTCACTGTTTGTGGGACCGCACATTGGCTGCAGCTTCTTCCACATTTCCACAGTGACAACACTTTAATAAGCGTTTCACTGGCTGTGATGTGATTTGAATCCTGAAAGACACTATAGAATTGCAAGCTCTATTTTGTTTTGTCTTCCTGCAGAACCTGCCGTGTTGAAGTTGTATGAGACAGTCCTTACCTGCTTCTACCCGTTTGCCTTCCTTCAGCAGATTGGCCACGTGTTCAGGGAGCATGGCGTACAGTAGCAACTCGGTTTTCTTCTTTTCCACTTCCAGGTTCTTGGACAGGATCCTCAGCTCCTCCTTCTTGCGTTCAAGCTGATTGGACAGCTCGATCTCCGCCAGCCTCTGCTGGTTGAGGAGGATGAGGTCTCGGGTCGTGTCATGTTGGGCAATGTCAGCAATGTACATCTTCCTCTCCTCCAGTTCTTGGAGACTGCGCAATTGTGGCGAGCACAGGTAAATCATGCATTGGATTATTCCCATCCACAACATCTGTCCTAAAAGAAAGAGAAAAAAATACATCGTGGATCAGAATTCTACCAACGGCAAAACAATGAAACATTTCTTGTAAACTGTAACCTGTAATCCTTACGTTTCTCACGATAGATGGCTATGCCCCATAGTTCTGTAGGTAAGGTTCCAGTAGTTAGGTTGAGTATCACACCCTCCGGTACTGACCTTGCTGGTGTCGTTGGGAGGCCATCTCATTTGCCTGGGGCAGGCTGGCACAAATACCACATTGGGCACATCTCCAGCCCTTGTCTACCATCTCCAGCAAACACCCTCCGCTCCCACCCTAACACACCTAGCAGTCTTTGACCAAACTCTGGGTGGTCTTTGGGAGTTCTCGCTGGCCTGGATCCCGTCAGATTGGTCTACATTCTGAGAACAGAAGAAATAGCAGCAGGAGTAGACCGCACAGCCCATCGAGCCTGCTCTGCCATTCCATACGATTGTGGATTATATGGGCTTGAACTCCATTTTCCCTCCCACTCCCCATATCCCTTATTTCCAGGAATTTTAAATTCTTAATTAATGTTTAATATATTCATTCTCCGACAGCACTTACAAGGCCAACATTTATTGCCAATCGCTAACTACCCTGAGGTTATAGGTTTGATGCAACTCCATTTATTAGCTGGGCCACTTCAGATGTCAGGCCCGGTCATCAGAACTGATGAAAAGTCAGCGTCCTGAAATGCTGGCTCTGTTGCTCTCTCCCCAGATGCTGCCTAACCTGCTGAGTATTTCCAACGCTCTGTTTTACCTCAGGATTATAAGCCCTTGTGAAGGCTGCTAACCCTCTATTCACTCAACATTCTAGCCCCCACGACAATTCCAAGTCCTGGCTGAGGAACTGGTGCAGGAATCCTTGGCTGAGGGAGTCCCCTTCGTGGGCCCCACTCCCTTCCCAACATTTGTCTTCAAAGGGTTGGGGAGGAGCTCTGCCCCCCTTGCAGGAAATGGAGGTGTAACCGTGTTGAGTTGCCATCTTCCAAGGAGTTCCAGCAACGTCCTGCCAGAGTTTAGTGATCAGCTGGCAAAATGATATTTGATGAGCACAATAGGAGCTTAAAATCTACTCTGGGTCTGTACAGGTAAGCTAAGGACTGGGCGGTACCTGTACAGGCGAGATAGAATCAGTGTACCACCTGTACAGTAAGGGCTGTGCACTGCATATAAAAACACATTATCTGTACAGGTAAACATAAGGGCTGTGCACTGCATATAGAGATAATTACCTGTACAGGTAAACATAAGGGCTGTACACTGCATATAGAGGTAATCACCTGTACAGGTAAACATAAGGGCTGTACACCGCATATAGAGGTAATTACCTGTACAGGTAAACATAAGGGCTGTACACTGCATATAGAGGTAATTACCTGTACAGGTAAACATAAGGCCTGTACACTGCATATAGAGGTCCACTACCTGTACAGGTGGGCTAAGGGCTGTGCAGAGTATTAAGGTTCCTGTGGTACCTGAACGGACCCTCAAAGCAACTGCTCTACTCGGAACTCGGTCTTACCAGGAGAGTCCCAGGAGTACAGCGGAAACCCTGTAGTAATGTCCTGAAAGCATCCCTGAAGGGGTCCCAAAACCCACCGATCCCTGGGAGACCCTGGCTTGTAACCAACTGAAATGGAGAAGGTTCATTTGGGAAGGGAGCTAAGGCTTCTGCAGTCCCTGTGAAGGTGGGCTGAAGCATGATATAGGAGTTTAACACAAATTCACATGCTATTCAGCTAACGGTTCTGAATGTACCTCGGAGTTGCAGCATTGGTTGAGTTTTCCAAGACTCCGGCATCATTTCTCTCCGTGCTTTGAGTACAAACTGACTGTTGATAAATTTCCTAATGCTGGAAATGGTAAATGGCACTGCTGGATGGGTGATTGTGAAGTATTCATCAACTCGAACGTTCATTGTTTGTAGTCCTGGCACATGCTTCTGGATATTCACCCCCGCCTGCTTGACCTTTAACTATAGCAATAAGAAATTAACTTTAGGCAGTATTTTCTGGGATGGAGAAAACGCCACAACCCTTAGTCAATACTGTCACAAAGGAGGCTTCCAGGATAACTCCGCAACAATGAAATCATAGACAAGTATATTGATTGTGTCTCATTACTGGCATCAGACTTTCACAGAACCACAGTGCAGAAGAGGCCCTTCGGCCCATCGAGTCTGCACCGACACGTGAGAAACACCTGACCTACCTACCTAATCCCATTTACAAGCACTTGGCCCATAGCCTTGAATGTTATGATGTGCCAAGTGCTCATCCAGGTACTTTTTAAAGGATGTGAGACAACCCGCCTCCACCAACCTCCCAGGCAGCGCATTCCAGACTGTCACCACCCTCTGGGTAAAAAGGTTTTTCCTCACATCCCCCCTAAACCTCCTGCCTCTCACCTTAAACTTATGCCCCCTTGTGACTGATCCTTCAACTGCTCCCTATCCACCCTGTCCATGCCCCTCATAATCTTGTACACCTTGATCAGGTCACCCCCTCAGTCTTCTCTGCTCCAACGAAAACAACCCAAGTCTATCCAACTCTCTTCATAACTTAAATGTTTCATCCCAGGCAACATCCTGGTGAATCTCCTCTGCACCCCCTCCAGTGCAATCACATCCTTCCTATAATGTTGCGACCAGAACTGCACACAGTACTCCAGCTGTGGTCTCACTAAGGTTCTATACAACTCCAACATGACCTCCCTACTTTTGTAATCTATGCCTCGATTGATAAAGGCAAGTGTCCCATATGCCTTTTTCACCACCCCACTAACATGCCCCTCCGCCTTCAGAGATCTATGGACACACACACCAAGGTCCCTTTGTTCCTCAGAACTTCCTAGTGTCATGCTGCTCATTGAATACTTCCTTTTACTTCAATTTAAATAAGTTGATATTTAGCTGTCAGCCATATCTCAGTGGCAGCACTCTCACTGCTATAGTCAGAAGCTCATGGATTCAAGCCCCACTCCAGAAACTTAAAAACATAATGTAGGCTGACACTCCAGTCAGCACTGAGGGAGTGCTGCACTGACAGGGATGCTGTCTTTTGGATGAGGCATTGAACCAAGATCCCGACTGCCCTCTCAGAGGGACGTAAAGGATCCCACGGCACTATTTCGAAGAAGAGCAGCAAAAATGTCCCTTTGTGCCTGACATTTATCCCTCAGTCAACGTGGTCATTTATCTGATTGTGGTTTGTGGGGCCATGGCATGAGCAAATTGTCTGGTCATATCCCTTCATGACAACAGTGGCCACACTTCAAAAAGTATTTCATTGGCTCTGACATGCTTTGGGATGCAAAGATTGTGCAAGGTGCTATATAAATGCAACTCCTGCTTTGCTTCATCACTATAACCCCTCATCTCTGGTGCAAATAAAAAATTGCTGCACCAGTATCAAGCATTCAGTATAACTTTGGTATTAAATGAAATTAAAACTCTGAAGAAGGGTCATATTGGACTCAAAGCATTAAGTCTCTCTCTTTCTCCACAGATGTTGCCAGACCTGCTGAGCTTTTCCAGGATTTTCTATTTTTATTTTATAACTTTAGTATTAGTTTATCTGAACTTAGAGGCTAAATTTTTTGACTCTGTTGCAGTATTAGCTGTGTTATTCATTTAACTATCTGACAGTTTTCAAAACATAGGATAACATTTGGGAGAAAGACTCATTAGCGCAAGTTTTGTTTGTGCAGGGAGTCAACTAATGCTCCCAGAGTACATTAATCAAAATCACGTTTCATAATCAACGGTAATATATTTGACTTCAAAAGAAATAAAGAAAGACGTGAACTTAACTTTCATGACCTCAAGATGTCCCAACACGCTTTACAGCCGGTAAAGTACTTTTTAAGCGTAATCACAGTTGTAATGTAAGGGATGCGAGAGCCAATTTGCACAAACAGAAACGTGATAATTTTGCAATGTTGGCTGAGGGATAAATATTGACCTGAACACCAGGGAGAATGCCCCTGCTCTTCTTCAAAGTGGTGCCACGGGATGTCTTAAGTTCACCTCGTCCAGAAGACAGCACCTTCAACATTGGGGCACACCCTCTCTGCGGCACTGTAGTGTCAGCCTTGATTTTTATAAGAGAGAAAGAGCAAGGGAGGACAAGTTAGTGAGACAAAGACAGGAAAAGACTGTAGCTTCAAATCAGCACAGCTGACACAATCCAATATTTATGTTTTCAGGTGCAGGTACATTGGGCTGGATTTTCATCCAAGAGGCAGGTTGCAGGAGTTGGGAAATGTTCTGGCTTGGTGTACCCACTTTGAGAGAAAGTGCCTGCAAAAACGGGATTTTCATTCTGGAGGGGCAAGAGGGGCCAAGGATGTAGAATGAGGCTTGGCTTAGACCCCAGACATCCATTAGTCTGTTAAAACAGCTGCACCCCAGGGAAAACATTGCTTGATTTACAGCTCCTTCTCTGTGATCTATTCTGTCAATTGTACAATGTTTATTTACACAAGATAAAGAGTGCCAAGTGCTTGAGTTTCTGCTATTGAAACGTTAAAGGGTAATTGACAATTTTATAGGGCTATAGTACAAGTAATTCTTTTTAAGAAAATAGAAAATTGTGAATGAATTACTAGTTTTTAAATGCTTTTTCACATGCTATTGTTGCTATAAGATTCATTGGTTCTGTACAGAGTGTCTACTGGGTGAATGGGCATGGAAGTGCCAAAGGCATGGAGGGTATGAGGAGCCATGGGAGGGTGGGTGGGGGGGCATAAGTTGGCATAGAGGGTATGAAAGACCATGGGGATGGGTGGAGGGACATAAATTGGCAAGAGAGCATGGTAAAGATCTTTTGAACTTACCTCATCTACACTATGGTTCACGACTTCTCTGAGGGACTGTGAGCCATGGCTCCTTGAAAAGCTGGCCCAACTTCACGAAAATTGCGGGGAACTGGGAGATGCCTAACGCTGCATCTGAGTCCGTCAGGTCAGGAGTGCGGGATGTGGGCTTGTGACCTGCACCAGCCTGCACTCTTATCCTGCACTGCTGAAAATTGGGGGCACCAGGAATGGGGCCGGGAATCCTGGAGTCTATTCCCGGCTGCCACTTATAAAGGGTCCACGGAGCCGCCCTGACTCTGCAAAAATCCAGTCCATCTTATAAGGACCTCAAAAGTGACATGTTAGTTGATTTGTCCCATCTTCATCAAAATGTTGGCACTGAGGAATAGAAAAGAACATATCTTTCACACACTATCTACGTAAACTACACCCAGGTCAAGTGTAAAACAGACCAACGCACACCAAACCTTGGCTCTTGGTTTACATAATTAAAAAATAATAGTCTTTTTTGAATAAGAAAGTACAAATTGATTGAATGTGAGGGGTTTGTATTTCAATTTCATACAATTTCCAGACATTCGGTCAAGACCTCTCGAGTTTAACACCAGTGAGAGTGCTTTGATTTGTGCTTCACTGGTCATTCAGAGTTTCATACGGAACAGAGTAAAGTCTGAACATGTACTAGGCGAACTGATATTTCTGTTATGGGACACTGTGGGTCAGCTAGTCTGGGCTTTATTTTGGTTTATTGTGAAATTTTACAATGAGGTGATATTTCGAGATTTGTCCTTATTTTGCGGCCAATAAACCCGAAAACGTTAGCTGGTTGATGAAATCAGAAATGTAAGCAGAAGAACAACAAAATCATACTAGTGATTTGATAGGCTCCAGGCAACGTGGGCAGCTTTAAGGACATTAGAACACCATTATGTTCTCTTCATGGGCTAATTCCTTTACTTCTGAAAAAGGTCAGAAAATAAGTTAAGGGGAGTTGTCAATTGTAAAAACCAAGCCTTGTAATTCCCTTCCCCAGTCATCTTTCTCTTGAATATGAATCTAAAGTTTTCTCTTTCATTTCCACATCCAGTGAGCATCCTGGGTGCTGATCACTCCGCAGGAAGAAGATCTTCCCTACGTTGACCTTTCACCTGTTTGGAAGTTGCAAAGCCACTTACTTCCTTCTTCTCCTCCTTCTTCCTTTAGCTTTCCCATGTTACATATGAGTCGCCATAATGCTGCTTCACATCAACCATTCATTTTTGGATTTGGTGGGTGGTTCTACAGCCGAGTGTCCTTCCTGTCGCTAACCTTCCCCATTTGTCCAGGGCTGGGAACTGAAGCATGGCTGACCAGGAGTTTCTCCCTCTCTTACCAGCAGTCATAGGCATGTTGGAAGGATTTACAAGTTGACAATCGACCTGTTTGGCCACGTTATGAACGCACGGAAGGCTACTTACTTTCATCTCCGCAAAATCTCCTCCTTCTCCCTAAGCTCCTCCTCCTCTGCTCCTGCTGAAAACTTTACTTCTGTCTTTTCATCTCCTGACTCGATTTCTCCAATGCTTCCTTCACCCACCACCTGAGTGAGCTTCACCCTACCCAAAGCCACCACTTCAATCCCATCCCACCTTAAATCCTGCACACCTTAAAACCCCTTGTTCTCAGCAACCATACACCAGCACATCGATTTCAAAATGTTCCGCTTTCTCTAAATATTGCTCCACTTTACCACTACAACCTTCTCCAGGCTTGCCCCAATTCACACTTTTTCCACCCCTGGCCTTCTTAGTATCCCTGCTTCACTATCGGAGGTAGGACCTTCAGCCATAATGTCCCTGCACCTTGAGGCATTTCACTGTACTAAATTCCAAGTTGTATTTGAGAAGTGTGGACTGTATCTTTTAATTAAGGTATTTCTCAACATATACCCTGCTTTTCCAGCAGTGTAATTTAACATTCTGTTTGCAGTGAAGGCCCTGTCACTGTGATTGATGTTATTTAAATGACCCAAATTCTTTTTCATTTCACGTTCAGTTATTTCTGCACCTGCAACATTCATTTTTTGTTCCAGTTATTTTTAATTTATGCTGTGGATATGAACAATGTTGGCAATGTCAGCATTTATTGCCTATTCCTTGATGCCCTTGAGGTGGCAGCTCTGGGCTTTCTTTGTGAATCACTGCAGTCCATGTGGTGTAGGTACACCCACAGTGCTGTTAGGGAGGGAGTCCCAGGATTTTACCCAATGACAGTGAAGGAACGGCGACATATTTCCAAGTCAGGGTGGCGAGGGGCTTGGAGGGGAACTTGCAGGTGGTGGTGTTCCCATGGGCTGAATTTCCCCCTGTTGTGGGGGGGGGGGGGGGAAAGTTGAATGGCGGACGCACAAAGGTGCGCTTCCGATCAGCGCCCCCAATTGGAGGCGTGGCACCATTTTACGTGGGCGGGCCAATTCAGGCCCGCCCAGCGTGACGTCCGCACAGAAACGCTATGCACTCCGTGTGTGGGCAGTGGTGGGGGGGGGGGGGGGGGTGGAATCCCAAAAGCGAGAGTGCGCTCCTTCATGCATGCGCACAACAGAGCGCACTCATCCCCAGTGCAGCCTCAGGTAGATCAGCTAGAAATGTCAAAAAGATTAAAATAGAAAAATAAAATTCCCCCAACTTGTCCCCTCATATGACAATGTCACACGAGTTGGGACATGTCCATAATTTTCTCAAGAACTCTATTAAAAATTTTTAAAAGCTACACGAAACCTCATCCCGCCCGTGGATGAGGTTTCGTGCTTTTTCTAATTCCCGCTGGGGCTCCTGGCCTGCCCGTCAACCTTAAGGTTGGACAGGCAGGTCCTTTAATTACTTAATTAACCCTGTCAATGGCCTCAATTGGCCATCGGCAGGTCGGCGGGTGCGCAGCTGATTGCGCTGCGTCCCCACCTTCCTGGAAATTTAAATGGGGCGCGGTGACGTCGGGAGTTCCCCCCGACATCGCCGTTCGTCATTTTATGCGTCGGCGAGTGGGCCCCGCCCCCACTCGCCAACGCATAAAATCCTGCCCCATGTGTCTGCTGCCTTTGTCCTTCTAGGTGGTAGTGGTTTGGAAGTTGCTGTTGGAGGAGCCTTGGCCAGCTGTGTGCTGGTGGTTGAGAGGGTGAATGTTTAAGTTGGTGTGTGTCCATTATGTCACACTTGCCTGTACTGACCTCCGTCTCCCATTACTGAATCCATTTACAAACTCCATCAAGCTGTTTTTGCAGATCTCGGACTTCTGCCTCCAACTCAACACTGTATTCCCCTTTCCAGTTTAATATTCTCAGGGAATTTCAACATTCACTTTCTGAATTCAAGCCAATAAAATAACTCGAGCAATAGCAAAGAAAGTTTTACCTCATCATCAAAGACTATGTGGAAAGGAAATGCATCACAGAAAGCTTTTCTGTCTATCCAGAGCCTCTCCGGATAAACTGGCTCAAAAGAACTTGGCAAGTTACCTAGTAATAGGAAAGCATTGAGTAATTAGTGAACTTTTCTGCACAATTCCAATGACTTTTTTTTTTATATAGGAGAACTAAATACGAGTGGAAAGTCATTATGAAAAGACTAGTATTTGGTATTTGGTAGGTGGACTGATAGCCTGCTCTTTAATTCAGAGTCAGCATTCTCAGCTTGGAGTTAAAAGTGGGGTTTGAACCCAGCACCAACCTGAATCTGAGGTAGGAAGCAGACCACAGGGGCAAGGGCTCCCATTCTAATGACTCAGAAAGGTCATCAAAAATCTCACGTCACTCCTTGAACTAGAACAGGGAGTTCTCCCAGTGATAAAAACAAAAAACTACTGCGGATGCTGGAAATCCAAAACAAAAACAGAATTACCTGGAAAAACTCAGCAGGTCTGGCAAGTTCTGCTGAAGGGTCGTGAGGACTCGAAACGTCAACTCTTTTCTTCTCCGCCGATGCTGCCAGACCTGCTGAGTTTTTCCAGGTAATTCTGCTTTTGTTTTGAGTTCTCCCAGTGCTTCGGTTAACTTTTCTGCTTCAATTCCAACATGCCAAAATACAGGTTCACTGACCATTCATTCCTCTCAGTGCCATGGACAAAATGGTTGCCATCTTTGTTGATTTAACAACAGTGGTTGGACTTCAAAAAGTAATTGATTGAATTTGAACTGTTACCACCAGCCTGCGATGAAGAGATCCAAATCCAGGGGCATGAAAAGTAGGGTCACTTTCATTGGAACAAAGCAAGATAAGGAGATTTGATTGATGTGTCTTAAATTATGAAAGGATGGGTGTAGATGGAAGCAGACCGTTTCCAGTAGTTTAGGGCTTAAGAATGAAGGGTCATGGGTACCTGATTTAGAACAGAGGCTAGGAGAAACTTCCTTACACAGCGAGCTGTGAGACTGGGCAATTCACTTTGAGTTAGTGGTTGAGGTAGGAACTATGTCAACATTAGATAGGAAAAGACAATGGAAACCAATTGAAATTATCGACTGAAAGTGACCAAAACAAATGGTATTTCTAACTGGGCATCAGAAATCAGTTGGGATTCCTCGTTCTCCAGTTGGCACCAATATCTTTCAGCCAACTTTAATGTTCATCTGTTAACTGGTTCAACTGGAGCCAGTTGGAAATAAGTGGAACCAGCTGACACGATAACTGGTTCAACTGAAACTTGATGAAGCCAACTGGTCAGTTTTACTAAACCAGTACACCAGGGAAAACCAACTGAGACACTCACTCTATCCCTCAGTTATCTCTCTCTTTCTCTCTTTCTCTCTCTCTCTCTCTCTCTCTCTCTCTCTGTCCCCACTGGGCTTCTCTCTTTTCTCCCTTCCCCCTATTGTCTCTTTATCACTCTTTCTCTCTCTTCCCACAGTCTCTCTCCCCAGTCTTTCCCCTCGTCTCTCTCCCCCAGTGTCTCTTTCCCCCACTCTCACCCCCCAGTGTCTCTCCGCAGATTCTTTCTCCCCAGTCTCTCTCACCCCCAGACCTATTCCCCCCAGTCTCTCTTCCCATCTCTTTCCCAGTTTCTCTCCCCAGTCCCCTCCCCCAGAACCCTCTTTAGACTCTAACCCCAATCCCCCTCCCCTCCAGTCTCTCTCCCCCCCAATCTCTCTCCCCAGGCCCCTCAGTCTCCCTACCACCATCTTTCTCTCCCCAAGTCCATCCCACAGTCTCTCCTCCTTCTCTCTCTCACCAGCCTTCCTCATTCCCACCCTCCCCAATCTCACCCCAGTCTCTCTCCCCCACAGTCTCTCACTCCCCCAGCAGTCACTCTCCCCCTTCAGTTTCTCCCCAGTCTCTCTCCCCCGCAGTCTCTTGCTCCCCCCCATCTCCCCCCAGCAGTCACTCTCCCCCCTCAGTCTCTCCCCACAATCTCTCTCCCCCAATCTTTCTCCCCCCAATTTCTCTCCCCTAGTCCCTCTCCCCCATCTCTCCCTGCCACACTCCCCTCCGTCTTTGCCCCCACTCTCCCTTCCCCCAATCTCTCTCTCCCCTAAAGCCTCTCCCCCATCTCCCTCAGTCTCTCCCCCATTTCTCCTCCAATCTCTCTCCCCTCAATCTCTCCTCCAGTCTCTCTCCCCCCCCCCCAGTCTCAATCTCCCCTAAAGTCTTTCCCCATCTTCCTCCATCTCCCCAAATCTCTCTCTTCCCCCAATCTCTCCCCCCACAGTCCTCCAGTCTCTCTTCCCCCAACCTCTGTCTGCCCCAAGTCTCTCCCCCAGTCTCTCTTCCCCAAATCCCTCCCCCCAGTCTTCCACCCTGCAAGTGTCTCTCCGCCCCCCAGTCTCACCCCTCACCTCACCCTGTCTCTCCAGTATGAAGAGAAAAGGGGTAAAGTCTGTAGAAACAGAGCCAGGTAAATGGGATTGGGAATATTTGCTCATCTGGAGAATAAATTTGAACACAGGGCCAAGAAGCCAGCTCCCATGTTGCACTTAATCCCATTCGGGTTAATTAATGACCTGAGTGTTCTTTAACCAAAGGATTAAAGCATTCCTGGATATTAACAGTTGGGAAATATGAGCAATATAGCAAAAGGAAGGCCTTCCCTAAGGAATTCTGGTGCCCTTTAAGTGCTCTGTCAATAAACAATATCATTTAAAGCATAGTTATTATATATAATGAAACATACTTTGGCCAAATTTCACAATGTTTCTGAGAATGTCCCAGTGTGTCCTCTTGACTGAGCAGTGCGACAGTGCGTGATATTTCTCCTTCATCTTATGCAAATACCTCTCAATCTCCTATGGTACAAAGTCAGAAAGGAAATCAGTTTCTGAGGAGATGCATCTACCTTCCCTGGTGGTGAGTCTCAACTTGAACAGAAACCAATGAAAGTGAAACCAAGTGGGCTCCATAATGGGTCGGTAATCTTCTCAGCCAGGTTACCCCTCAGCCAGTCGACTGCCAACCCTGCAGGAGTAAAGATTCGACCCAAGGGCACTGGAGTGAGCAAACTGAAATAAAATGGTCAGGGCTTTGAAAAAAAAAATGACATTTTGTTTAAATTTTCTTTGAACACTTATTTATTGGCTATAAAAATATTGGAGATGGGGGGAGGCAGCGGAAGAGGCTGTTTTACTGGCAGTCAAGAATTATTCATTCAATCAGGTAAAGAACAATCTGTTCACTCTCCACTGTGTGTGCGAAGGTGGGGGCGGCACAAGAATGGACATGTCGGATGACTAATGAAGGAACGTGGGGGTGGGGTGGTTGGAGGTGGGAGGTCAAATGATGAAACCTCCAGCTATATGTGAAATGAGAGTTAGAAACTCTATTGGCTGGAGAAGTGGAACATTTCCCTCTACATATACGGCAGATAAATAAAACAATGTACAAAGATGTTAGTAGTAGAT
Organism: Cetorhinus maximus; assembly: GCF_964194155.1. Classification (NCBI taxonomy): domain Eukaryota; kingdom Metazoa; phylum Chordata; class Chondrichthyes; order Lamniformes; family Cetorhinidae; genus Cetorhinus; species Cetorhinus maximus. Next base: position 17,481,994 of record NC_135894.1, on the reverse strand, counting down.
TTCTGCTATCAGTTCACCCTGACTAATACGCGCATGCTCGATATTCAACGTGCTTTTTAGGTATTGGTCTTGGCTCAGTTGGCAGCACTTTTGGAAGAAATGACTGACTTCCTAAAAGAGGCTTTTGCCACCCAGCAGTAGGCCCCTTTTAAAATGGCGGCAAGCACATCGCTGGCACTAAGGGGGCCGTAAAGCTGTTGGCCCTGTTCTGAGATTATTATACCCATTAACTCAAATTGAAATCAGTCCCACAGAATCACATAGCATTGAAGGAGGTCTTTCAGCCTATCACACCTGTTGAACAATCTGAAACAACTGTGCATTCCCATATTATTTCCCCACACTACTTTAAAATAGTTATCTACTTCCCTTTTAAAAGGCGTACGAATTTTGCTAACACCAAGGTTTCTGATTGGCATTTTGCGTCCCAATAACTCTTATATAAATGAACAGATTCCTCCTTCCCCTCTGAACACGATATTAAACATCCAACTCTAACAGCCAGTCCTGGCCATCACCCCACATCCACTGTATTCACAGCAGTTCTACCATGCAATGTTAGGGTGTTGATGACTCTTAATGCCATCAATGCTGTTATAAATGTGGGGCTTTACAAAACAATAATGTTTTAAAAAGTCTCCTTTAATTTAAAGTGAAAGAGAATATTCTAGAAAGGGGGATAGTGAGCTCACACTAAACATCTGTCCATAGAAAGGCCAATGTGATCTGGTTGTCATGGGGAAAGAAAGCCAAACCAAAATGTATTGAAATTAAACGACAGTTTTCACATCTTGACATGGAAAGAGGGACAGCTGCTTTTTGTAGACCGACACACAGAAACATGGAAAGAGAAAGGGACAAAAGGAGCTACTACTGTGAAGAGCAGGAAGCACTGTTTTTGTGTTATCAACCAAGCAGGATGCTGATGAGACCTGGTTCTCTGTTTGAAGAGAAGAGGATGGAATAGATGAGACTTTTGGAGATTTAAGGAACAAGGAGTCGCCCAGGCGGCTTTGCTGGTGGAATGATTTTCAAAGGACACTGGAAGATTCAACCTGGCATGGTAGGGACAAGTGAGCCTGCTGGAAGGTTGGGAGTAACTTGGGACATAATCGTTAATGCTGCATATCCGCCAGAAGTGTGGCGTAGAGTAAAAACATTTCATATGACATACTTTGAGTGCATTGCTTGGTTAATGCAAATGTTCCTTTTCTTTAGTTTAGAGTATTAGTTGCCTATTGGATAATGTTTAGTCTGTGTTGGTTTTAGTTTTTTGTTACAGTAAACATCATAAAATGTGAAATCTTGTCTTTCGGTTATTTCCTTCGGTCGCTGGGAAATTAATCTCTTTTTAAAAGTTATCGGTCTCTACAGGGATCATAATGTACAAAGCTTTAATGGATTTGTAGCAAATTCCTCTCTGCTGTTTTAAAGGAAGAGTTATTCAATGTACATATGAGCAGTTATGGTGATCAGCAATGCACCATCTGTAAGGCTGGTGAAAACAGATTAATGGTATCTTTCAAAAGGAAATTGAAAAGGAACATTTTCAGGGCTAAGGGAAAAGAAAGGGAGTGGGACTAACTGTGTAGCTTTCCCAAAGAGGTGGTACAGGCATGAAAGGCTGAATGGCCCCACATTTTGCTGCATCATTCTATGATTTAAAAGAGTAGAGGATTTGGAAAGTCTTGAGAAGTGACCTTGGCAGTTGGTACCCTCCAAGCCTTGAAGATTTGACTTCACTGACCTGGAATCTTGCAGAATGTGTAAAATCTACCTCTTTATCCAGCTGTTTTCCCTTGGACTGCATGCTTGTCTCTGGCCTCTCCCTCTGCCGCTGTGACAGCTTCTTCTGGACAACAAGAAAAACCACATGCTCCATCTTTTCCGTGCATTCTTCCTCTTCCGACTGGTCAAGGATTTCCATCTCCACCTCTGTATCAAAGAAATCTTTGGCTACAGCTTGTATTATCCCTGGAGTATAGACATTTAAGGAAAGAGTGATATAGTTTCATTGGATCCCACTGGGGATGTGTCGATGTTCAACTTTGTTGCCTTCAGCATGAGGGATCATCCGGGAAGAGTGTGGAGAGGAGAACTGAACAGGGAGGACGACATACTTAGAACCCATCTGATCTTCCTTCCCAATTTGAGTACATAATCTAGGCTAACACTCCACTACAGTACAGGGAAACTCAGTTAAAAGCAAAATACTGCGGATGCTGGAAATCTGAAACAAAAACAAAAATAGCTGGAAAAGCTCAGGAGGTCTGAAAGCATCTGAGGAGAGAAAGACAGAGTTAACGTTTTGAGTCCGTATGACTCTTCTTCAGAACTAAAGAGAAGTAGAAATGTGGTGAAATATAAGCTGTTTTAGAGGGGGTGGGACAGGTGAAGCTGGATAGAAGGCCGGTGATAGGTGGAGGCAAAGGAGAGATTGTCAAAGATGTCATGAACAAAAGGTGGAAGGGGTGTTGATGGTGGTGATACTGGCTAAAGGAGGTGCTAATGGTGACAATAAGAGTAGAAAGCAGGATGAGCAAGTGACAGATGGCCCTAGTGGGGCTGGGGTGGGAGGAGGGGACGGTGTGGGAGAAAAGATCGAAATAGGCTAAAAGGTGGGGATAAAACAATGAACGGAAATAAATTTTAAAAATATAATAATAGAAATAGGTGGGAAAAATATATATATGTATAAAAATTAAAAAATAAATATTTGAAAAAAGGGGATCAAAAAGGGGTGAGGATGGAGGAGAGAGTTCATGATCTGAAGTTGTCAAACTCAATGTTAAGCCCGGAAGGCTGTAAAGTGCCTAATCGGAAGATGAGGTGCTGTTCCTCCATCCCATTCTCTCAGTTCCTTCACCTCCGTCACATCTGTTCCGATGATGCCACTTTCCAAAACAGTTCCTCTGACATGTCTTCCTTCTTCCTTAACCGAGGTTTTCCACCCATGGTGGTTGACAGGGCCCTCAACCATGTCCGGCCCATCTCCCGCACATCCGCCCTCACACCTTCCTCTCCCTCCCAACCATGATAGGGTTGCCCTTGTCCTCACTTTTCACCCCACCAGCCTCCGCATTCAAAGGATCATCCTCCACCATTTCCGCCAACTCCAGCATGATGCCACCACCAAACACATCTTCCCTTCATCCCCCCCCCTATCGTCGGCATTCCGTAGGGACCGTTCCCTCCGGGATACCCTGGTCCACTCCTCCATCACCCCCTGTACCTCAACTCCCTCCCCTGGCACCTTCCCATGCAATCGCAGAAGGTGCAACACCTGCCCCTTTACTTCCCCCCTCCTCACTGTCCAAGGGCCCAAACATTTCTTTCAAGTTTCACTTGCACTTCCCTCAATTTAGTCTACTGCATTCGCTGCTCCCAATGCGGTTTCCTCTACATTGGAGAGACCAAACGCAGACTGGGTGACCACTTTGCGGAACACCTTCAGTCTGTCCGCAAGCATGACCCAGACCTTCCTGTCGCTTGCCATTTCAACACTCCACCCTGCTGTCATGACCACATGTCCGTCCTTGGCCTGCTGCAATGTTCCAGTGAAGCTCAACGCAAACTGGAGGAACAGCACCTCATCTTCCGACTAGGCACTTTACAGCCTTCCGGACTGAATATTGAGTTCAACAACTTCAGATCATGAACTCTCTCCTCCATCCTCACCTCTTTTTGATCCCTTTTCAAATATTTATTTTTTAATTTTTATATATATATTTTTTCCCCCACCTATCTCTATTATTATATTTTAAAAATTTATTTCCATTCATTGTTTTATCCCCACCTTTTAGCCTATTTTGATCTGTTCTCCCACACCATCCCCTCCCTCCGCCCCCCCGACCCCTCCGTGCCCCCCCCCGACCCCTCCGTGCCCCCCCCCCGACCCCTCCGTGCCCCCCCCCCCCCACCCCCACTAGGGCCATCTGTCACTTGCTTATCCTGCTTTCTACTCTTAGTATTAGCACCTCCTTAATACCCCTTCAACCTTTTGTTTATGACATCTTTTGCAATCTCTCCTTTGCCTCCCCCTATCACTGGCCTTCTATCCAGCTTCACCTGTCCCACCCTCCTTAAACAATATATATTTCGCCACATTTTTACTTCTCTTTAGTTCTGAAGAAGAGTCATATGGACTCGAAACGTTAACTCTGTCTTTCCCTCCACAGATGCTGTCAGACCTGCAGAGTTTTTCCAGCTATTTTTGTTTTTGTTACAGGGAAACTAAGTGTTTGTCTATCTGTCTATATATCTTTCCCTCTGAGTTCAGTTAGGAACAAGTTTCCTCTCTGTGCACTATCCAGACAATGACTAACATCCAGGCATACAGACAAATATCCATCCCACAATAACTGGTTGATTTCATAAACATATCCAGTAAGTGTACATCAAGACCATCAGTATTAGCACAGCTGGAGAGCATTCACGCCATGTTGCTTGAATATGAAAGTGCACTGAACGACTCAACTGATGGGCCCTGTTTCACATTGCTGGCACAAAATTATATTTTGTACACTCAATCGAGAAGACCCATATGGAATAACAAACAAACGGGGTCTCTGCCTCTCTTCCGCCGAAGTTACATTAAGTTACATTCTGTGGAGCCAGAGCAGCTTCGAGGAAATTCGGAGCCAGGCCTTTACCCCACAAAAAACAGTGGAAAAGTAACGTGAAGAAAAGGGGTGAGTTACAAGAATCATCTGCTCTGGGAGCCACCTGCCCTATCGAAGTACAGATCAGCCAAAATCTGACTGAAGGATAGGTCAGGCTCAAAAGGTTGGATGTATATATTAGCTAGAGGTGATTCACCTGTACAACAAATAGAAAATGCTTACAAACTTTCTTATCAATTGAAAGACAATTGCCAGCTAATAATGCAGTTTGTACCTGGGACTATATGACAGAGCCCTCTTCTGTCAGAATAGTAATGAAGCCACATCTCTCCACCTTCCCTCTTCTCCACTCGAAAAGATGGTGCTTTCATCTCCTAATAATCAGATAATACAGAGCCTTTTATTGGTTGACATATTCATTTTGGCAAGTATATTTTGGTATTTGCTTTCAGAGCTGAAACATAAAGGACTATAAAATTTTGACCCTGTGCCCCTGGTTAGAGGGTCTGGAAGCAGGTTCAATAGTGACCTTCAAAGGGGAATTGGATAGATACTCGTAAGGGAAAAAATTGTAGAGCCCTGAGGAAGAAGCTGAGGAGCGGGATTAATTTGATAGCTCTTTCAAAGGGCCAGTTCAAGCATAATGGATGAATGGCCTTCTTCTGTGCTGTAGGGTTCTATGGTTCTATCTGCACTACCACCAGATGAGGCTCTCCATTGTCTGTATGAAGTCAGAGAATTACTAGGCTAATGGAATGTTGGCCTTTATATCTAGAGGGCTGGGATGCAAGGGTGTAGAAATCACATTTCAGATATACAATGTCCTGGTCAGAGCACACTACATGATTGGCTGGCTGATTGACAGGCGAATTGACAACCTGATTGACAGTCTGACTGACAGGCTGTCGAGCGAGCACTCTTACAGAAAGGGCTGTGGAGGTCAGTGGCGGGGGGAGGGTAACAGGTTCCACTTCCTGGAACTGGGGGGCAAAACAGCCCTGCTCTTACTGACCCAGACACTGTTATAATGGTAATTATGTTTCTTTATTCTTTCATGGGATGTGGGTGTCGTTGGAAAGGCCAGCATTCATTGCCCATCCCTAATTGCCCTTGAGAAGGTGGTGGTGAGCTGTTTGGTTGTTCAATACAGGCAGAGTGCAGACCTTACTCAACCAGCCTGCTCTTGCAAAACCCAAAATGCCTACTGTTAGATATGATTCCACCATTGGGTAGCACTTGTTGAACAATCTTGAGTGTGTTAATAGCTACACTCACAATCAAGTTAAGATAATCACAAAATCTTAATGGCACAGAAGGAGTCCATTCGGCCCATCATGTCTGCATCAGCTCTCCAATTGAGTATTATGACCTAGTGCCATTGCCCTGCCTTTTCCCTGTACCCATGCAGATGGTTTCTATTCAAATTATCATCTAATGCCCTCTTGAATGTCTCGATTGAACCTGCCTCCACCACACTTCCAGGCAGTGCATTCCAGATTCAAACCACTCGTTGTGTGAAAAAAGTTTTTTCTCACGTCACACTTGCTTCTTTTGCAAATCACTTTAAATCTGTGCCCTCTCATTCTTGATCCTTTTACGAGTGGGAACAGCTTCTCCCTATATAGTCTGTCCAGCCCCCTCATGATTTTGAACATCTCTATCAAATCTCCCCTTAGCCTTCTCCTCTCCAAGGAGAACAGTTCCAACCTCTCCAATCCATCCTCATAGCTGAAGTTTCTCATCCCTGGAACCATTCTTGTAAACCTCTTCTGCACTCTCTCCAATGTGTTCACATCCTTCCTATAATATGTTGCCCAGAACTGTATACAATAATAAGTTGAGTTTGTAGCATAGCTCATTTACACTCGTTGGAAGCAACATACATTCATACACAGGAAACTCTTCTCCGCAAACAAAAGGAATATGCTCAACCCTTGCATCTTTTTTGAATTACCCAGGAGCTTGGGAACCTATCGTTCTCCATTGCTTTCTCCATGGCAAATGCCTCGGCCAATCAGGGATGAGTTGCCAACCAATCAGCATCTATTGTAGTATAAATTGTTTGATCGTTTGAAATTTGGCATTCTTGCATTTGTCCTAACACGTGCAAGATGAAAAGCTTCAGAAACATGTCTGTCTTTTCAGCAATAAAGGTTAATCAATCTGAAAAATCGATCGGCCAACTCAACTAACCTCTGTTGCCACAGAGATGAGTTATTCAAGAAGCAGCCTTGGTTGGAATTCTGAGAAGTTGACGATGGAATTTTTTCAGATGGTCTTTGGAGTTGAAGCTGAAAGTACCCAGGTTGCTGCGTGTAAGCCCTGAGTACAGCTGGCAGAGAAAGAAAGCCTTCTAAAAGCTGAAAAGCAGCTGTAGACCAGAAACAAAAGGGTTATCAGAAACCAGGGGTATTTCTTAGTTAGAGGCACTCAACAAGGGTGCAGGGAGGCTCAAGTTTGAGCTAAGAAGTCCACAGTCATGAGATGCTTATGGAATGTTGGAGGATCACTTAGCCATGGAATTATCCCCATGAAATTTCACATCTCAGAGAACAGGTGGAATACTGAGGAGAAATTGAAGTGAATTCCTGAGAACTGTAGCACTTTGGTTTGGTCCCTGGAATTGAAGGAACCTCCAAGAGCCTGACAAAGAGTTTCTGTGGGGGGAAGTGAGGGTGGGGGGGTGTGCGGTAGAAGTCATAAGGAAAAGGGGAGGCTCCTTTAAGAATTTTAGTCTAAAGTATGTGATTGTGTTTTATTATGCTTTTTGATGTAAAGTATAAGTATTCACTTAAGACAGTGTTTATTTAGTAGTGTTTGCTTTACTTGTTTCTTGTATAGTAAAACTCATTTGTTTTAAACTATGTAATCTTGTAGCATAATTTATTGCAATTGATCATTGGGTGTTCGAATTTCTCTTTAAACATTAACTGTCTCAACAGGGATTGTAACAAACCGCTGCAGTCCATGAGGTGTAGGTACACCCACAGTGCTGTTAGGAAGGGAGTTCCAGGATTTTGACCCAGCGACAGTGAAGGAATGGCGATATATTTCCAAGTCAGGATGGCGTGTGACTTGGGGAACTTGGAGGTGGTGGTGTTTCCACATGTCTGCTGCCCTTGTCCTCCTAGGTGGTGGAGGTCGCAGGTTTAAAAGATGCTGTTGAAGGAGATTTGGCAGTTGTTGCAGTTCATCTTGTAGATGGTACACACTGTGCATTGGTGCCGGAGGGAGCAAATGTTTAAATCAGTGGATGGGTGCCCATTAAGCAGGCTACTGTGTCCTGGATGGACCAACCTACCTTAAGGTCCAACAAGAAGGAGGCATTGCTGGATTGGGTTCTGGGGAATGAGTGGGTCAAGTGATGAATTATCAGTTCATGGAAAAGGTAAGGCTTGTGGGCCAGGAGAATCAGTGGTGCTTCAGCCCAGTGTCCATAAGCTTACCTGCTTCACTGTCCATGATCCATCCTTCCCACCATGATCACGGAAAACCACCAGGATCAGTAACAATCCCAACCCTGGGATCAACCCCCTTCCATCTTCCCACCAGGATCAGTGACCACATCTCCCCCACCCGCTCACTCCAGGTAAGATCCTCTGCCTCCACCCTACACCCACAGGCATCGGCTCCCCCTGCCCCTGGGATAGTGACCATTGACCACCTGGATACAGACTACTCCCCCACACCTCCCCTTCAAACTCACTCAGCTGCAGGCCCTCTACCTGTTCCTGGGCCTGCAGTCTCCTCAGGAGCATTTTCCATCTGGAAATCCCCAGGCCAGGAACCAGCTGGAAAATAAGACGCACATTGTGAGATTAAAATGACACAGTCTGTAGGGAAACCTGGACCTCTGCATTTCCTGACCAAATTCCCCACCCCCCACTCAATCTGCTCACAAAAACCGCAGCTGTCAAGATTGGGGTCTCTGCTTGACTCCACACATCCTGTCTGATCTGCTGAGAATGTTCTGCATTTCCTGTTTTTATTGTTAATTAAACTCTGCTGTCTAGTTCTACTTATCACCTGTGCCTCAGTGATAGCACTCTCACCTCTGAATCAGCAGGACATGAGTTCAAACCCCACTTAGAGCCTTGTGCCCACCATCCTGACAACATTCCAGTTCAGTTAGTGAGGGAGTGCTGCACTGTCAGAGGTGCTAGCTTTTGGGTGAGTTGTGAAACCAAGGTCCTATCTGCCCTCTCTGATGGATGTAAATGAATCCCTCTCCATATTTCGAAGATGATGTTCTGGTCAATATTTAACCCACAGCCAACATTGCTAAAACAAGCCACCTGGTTATACATCATATAGCTGTTTGTGGGAGTGTGCAAGTGGGCAGTTGTATTTCCATTACAACAGTGACTAACTTCAAAAGCACATCATTGGCTGTAAAACATTTTGAGACATCTTGGGGTTGTGAAAGGCACTATTTTAAATCTATAACTGTAATACCCTGTCAGTCTTTCCACCCCACCCCCACTAGAGCTGTACCTTGAGTGTCCTGCCATCCATTCTTAATTAGCACATTCTCTTAGATAATATCACCACCTTCAACACCTCTTTGTTCCTTTTGTCTGTGACATCTTTTGATTATTTGCTCCTATCACTGCTTGCTTGTCCCTACAACCACACGCCCCCCAACTTCTCTCCCCCTCTCTCTCTCTCTCTCCCCCCCACCCCCCACCTTAAACCAGCTTATATTTCACCCCTCTCCTAACTTTACTCAGTTCTGTTGAAGGGTCATGAGGACTCGATACGTCAACTCTTTTCTTCTCTGCCGATGCTGCCAGACCTGCTGAGTTTTTCCAGGTAATTCTGTTTCTGTTTTGGATTTCCAGCATCCGCAGTAGTTTTTTGTTTTTATAAAAATGCAGGCCTTACAGTCCCTTAACTTGTACGTTTATTTCAAATCTAAAAATAATCTAATTATAGTAAAAGTTGAGCCACTACAATGAATTACTGGTAGAACTGTATCACTACAGTTACCATAGCCTACCCTCAGGTTTTATTAAGCACTGTGTATTTTTCAGGAGAGTTCAGTTACCTGGTATGACAGGGCAAGGTAACTGTGAAGCGCATCCAAGTTTTCAATAAATTCCATTAGCGATCCTCCCAATGTTCGCAGCATCCTGTCATACCCAGACACCTTGCAGAAAGTGAAAAAGTATCCTCCAAAAAGTTTCAGGACAGCCTCAGCAGGCACATCTGTGTGGCAGCGGAAGAAGATTCAGTTAATCACATTGACTCACACCCAGCTACTTGACAAGTTGCACAAATGAGCACTTAACAACTCCGATTTTGAGAAAATCATTGAGGAATTCGCATTCTAACACATCCCAACAAATACAGCCAAATCTCACTAAGAATTGGAGTGTGATTAATTAGTAGGACAGTTGTTAGAACAGCCATTCTTTACCAAACAGTGATTTTCCAATCGTCCAAGGAGTTGAAATTGGTTACTTGACATCCTACTCTCCTAATTATAGCTGAATACTGCAAGTATCTACCATGGAGGCTAAAATCAGTGGGAAGCCAAATTAATGTCTGTGAATTAGTAGACATTCGCATGGATATAAATTAGTAAGAAATAGGCAGGCGTGAAATTAGTGTACAATTCACAGATGCAGATGAGTAAAAACATGTGTGTAAATTAATTGGCAAGTGCATGTTCATAACTGAATAGATAGCATATGTATGTAAATTAGTAGGCGATCTACTTGTATGTTAATTAGTAGGTAACCAACATGTATGTAAATTGGTGAGTAATCTACATGTATGTAAATTGGTGAGTAATCTACATGTATGTAAATTGGTGGGTAATCTACATGTATGTTAGTTGATAGAATACCCACATGTAGGCCTCTGAGATGAAGATGACTGGTGTTCACCATCTGGTGGGTATGCAGGTAACTGCTAAAGCTGATCTGTGTCCGGAAGGTTCTGCTGCAAATAGGACAGGATCCTGTGGACGATCGAGTTGCTGGCTCGGGATTTCCTCCCCTTGTGTTTTCTCTCTGTCTCTGTTATGTGTTTGCTTTTGAAGGAAGCCACACCATTTTGTTATTTGGTTGCGCCAGGTGCAGCGATCCTGGGCAAGCTTCTCCCAGGATTGGAAGTCGATATCAAAACCCCTAAGCGAAGCCTTCAGAGCGTCCTTGTAGCATTTCAGAGCGTCCTTGTAGCATTTCAGAGCGTCCTTGTAGCATTTCAGAGCGTCCTTGTAGCATTTCAGAGCGTCCTTGTAGCATTTCAGAGCGTCCTTGTAGCATTCCCTTTGACCATCATGAAAGCCCACTCCAGACTCGAGCTCTCCATAGAAGCTTTGGTAAACAAGTGTCTGGCATTCTGGCTACATGACCAGCCAATTTGGTTGTGACTGGTTCAATATGTTGAATATCCAAGGGTACTCAGTGTTTTGGAAGGATAGGCAGGAAGGAAGAGGAGATGGTGTAGCTTTGTTAGTAAAGGAAGAGATCAGTACTATAGTAAGGAATGATATAGGCACTGGAGAGCAAGGCGTAGAGTCAGTCTGGGTAGAAATAAGAAATAGCAAGGGAGAGAAGTCCCTGGTGGGAGTAATCTATAAGTCCCCAAACAGTAGTTCAGCAGTAGGGCACAGTATAAACCAGGAAATACTGGGAGCATGTACGAAAGGCACGCAATAATCATGGGTGATTTTAATATGCATATAGACTGCACTAATCAAATTGGCGAGGGTAGCCTCAAGGGAGAGTTCATCGAGTGTATTAGAGAATGTTTCTTGGAGCTATATGTTGTGAAACCAACCAGGGAGCAGGCTATTCTGGATTTGGTTTTGTGTAATGAGATGGGATTAATTAATGATCTCAGAGTAAAGGATCCTCTAGGGAAGAGTGATCATAGCATGCTAGAATTTCAAGTTCAGTTTGAGAGCGAGAAACTCAAGTCCCACACTAGTGTTCTGGAGTTAAACAAAGGTAACTACATAGGCATGAGGACAGATTTGGCCCGGGCAGGAAGACTACAAGGTAGGACAGTTGATGAACAGTGGCAGGTATTTAAGGAGATATTCAATTCTTCCCAGTAAAATATATTCCAAAGAGGAAGAAAGATGGTAAGAGGGGGAAAAAGCTTCCATGGCTAAGCAAGGAAGTTAAAGATAACATAAAGGCAAAAACTAAGGCATACCAAATTGCAAAGGTCAGTGGCAGGCTGCAAGATTGGGAAACTTTTAAAGATCAACAAAGGGTTACTAAAAAAAAATAAAAAAAGCAAAGGTAAATTATTAAAGAAAACTAGTGCAAAATGTAAAATCTGGTTGCAAAAGCTTCTACAAGTATATAAAAGGAAAGAAAGTAGCTAAAGTGATCGTTGGTCCCTTGGAGGATGAGACTGGGGAGTTAATAGTGGGGAACGCAGAAATGGCAGACGCTTAATCAATATTTTGCCTCAGTTTTCACGGTGGAGGACACTAGTACCACCCCAATAGTAACAGGTAGTGCAGAGGGTATAGAGAAGGAGGAACTTAGAACAATCACCATCACTAGAGAAAATGTACGAGCAAATTATTGGGATTAAAGGGTGACAAGTCCCCAGGACCTGATGGCCTACATCCCAGGGTCTTAAAAGGAAGTGACAGTGGAGATAGTGGATGCATTGGCTATAATATTCCAAAATTCCCTGGATTCTGGAAAGGTTCCAGTGGATTGGAAAAATGCTAATATTCAAAAATTGGAGGAGGCAAATACTATAGACCAGTTTGTTTAACATCTGTCGTTGGGAAATTGTTGGAATCCATTATTAAGGAAGTAGTAATGGGGCATTTGGAAAGTCAAAATGCAATCCATCAGAGTCAGCATGGTTTTATGAAGAGTAATTCGTGTTTGACTAATTTGCTAGAGTTCTTTGAAGATGTGACAAGCAAAGTGGATAAAGGGGATCCTGTAGATGTAGTATATCTGGACTTCCAGAAGGCCTTTGATAAGGTGCCGCACAAAAGATTAATACACAAGAAAAGGTCACACGGCATTAGGGGTAATATATTAGCTTGGATAGAGGATTGGATAACCAACAGAAAGCAGAGAGTCGGGATAAATGGGTCTTTTTCTGGATGGCAAGCTGTTAACTAGTGGGGTGCCACAGGGTTCGGTCCTTGGGCCCTAACTACTTACATTCTATATTAATGACTTGGATTCAGGGATAGAAGGTACTATAGCTAAATTTTCAGATGACACCAAAATAGGCGGGAAAGTAAGTTGCAGTGAAGAAATAAGAAATTTACAAATGGATATTTGGACAGATTAGGTGAATTGGCCAAAATTTGGCAGATGGAGTTGAACGTGGATAAGCGTGAGGTTATCCATTTTGGTCGGAAGAATAAAAAGGTGACTTATTATTTAAATGGAGAGAAACTTCAGAATGCTTCAGTGCAGAGGGATCTGGGTGTCCTCGTCCATGAATTGCTGAAAGCTAGTATGCAGGTACAGCAGGTAATAAAGGAAGGCAAATGGAATTTTGGCATTTATTGCTAAAGGAATAGTGTATAAAAATAGGGAAGTGTTGTTGCAACTGTACAAGGCATTGGTGAGACCACACCTGGAGTACTGTGCACAGTTTTGGTCCCCTTACTTGAGGAAGGATGTAGTTGCATTGGAGGTGGTTCAGAGGAGGTTCGCTAGATTGATTCCAAAGATGCGGGGCTTGTCTTATGAGGAGAGTTGAGCAGTTTAGGCCTATACTCGCTAGAGTTTAGAAGGATGAGAGGAGATCTAATTGAGGTATATAAGATGCTAAAGGGGATAGACAAAGTAGATATGGAGCGAATGTTTCCCCTTGTGGGGCATTCTAGAATGAGAGGCCATAGATTTGGGCTAAGGGGTGGTAGATTTAAATCAGAGATGAGGAGAAATTATTTTTCTCCAAGAGTCGTGAATCTGTGGAATTCACTACCTCAGAGTGCAGTGGATGCCGGGACGCTGAATAAATTTGAGGAGGAGATAAACAGATTTTTAATTAGTAATGGGTTGAAAGGTTATGGGGAGAGGGCGGGAAATTGGAGTTGAGGCCGAAATGAGGTCAGCCATGATCATATTGAATGGTGGGGCAGGCTCGAGGGGCTGAATTGCCTACTCCTGCTCCTAGTTCTTATGTTCTAATATGGTGTGGATGTTTGGCATGCCAGCTCGGGTGAGTCTGGTATTTTGTTCTGACATCTGATCTTCAGAAGCTTCTGAAGGCAACTCAAGTGAAAATGGTTGAATTTCTTGGCACAATGCTGCTACACAGTCGTCATCTCATCCTGCCAACCCTCTTCTTCAGCAGAGTGCAGTATTGTGGATGGTGTCTCGGAGTATGTTCCATTTCTCTTCTGCACTCTGTGTAAGAATGCTGGAGAGCAGCTGTTCAATTGGGTTCCTAAGCTGTGGTGACTAGAACTGGATTCAATATTCTGGACCTAACCAGGGCTTTATAAATCTACAGCATAACTTCTCTGCTTTTGTACCCAATCCCCCTTTTAATGAAGTCCAAGATCCCATTGCCATGGACAGAATGTATGTCCTCTCTTAGTGCCCACGATCAGTATGTTTGTATGGGAAAATGTGTGCCTTTTCTTACCTTGTTTGAGTGTGTATCCCGATTAAATAACTCAGCAGCAAGCTTTTGTAAGTATAAAAATAAAGAAGTTTATTTATTCTTGCATGCTTACCCCAAATTAAACATATCAGACACACTCGTTCTCACACAGACACACATACACAAAGATTAGACACAAATAAAAGTCATGAACTTTTACAGGGTACAGTGGTCTCAGTCTCTGGTTTATGATCTCCAGTCTCCCATGTGATAGGCCTGTAGTTTCTTGGATGGTTTTGATGTTTTAAAGTTGAAGGGAGATTCTTGCAAAGCAAAAGGTTCACAGAAGATTGTGAGGTTGCTTGTAGTTGAATTTTGAGGAGGTTGGTTCTCAGGCGAACATTAACTGGAACAGGTTACACACTCTGTCTAAAAACGGAAATGCTGGAAAAGCTCAGCAGGTCTGGCAGCGTCTGTAGAGCGAGAAACAGAGTTGATGTTTCAAGTCCACATTGACTCTTCATCGGAACACAAATCCAAAGGGTCATATTGTACTCGAAATGTCAACTCTGTTTCTCGCTCTACAGACGCTGTCAGACCTGCTGAGCTTTTCCAGCATTTCCTGTTTTTGCTTCAGATCTCCAGCATCTGCAGTAAGTGGTTTTATTTTACATACTCCGGCTGCCTGATGACTCACAGCTGGTTTCAAGTCTGGTTTACAGACTGGCTGAGCCGATGGTTCAATGGCTTTATGTGGAACTAGCTGCAAACAGCTCCTAGCCAATCTTTTTAAACAGGCAAAGACAACATGGCTGCCTCCATGTGGCTTTTCCCAAGTTTAAAGTCTTTTTTCAAATAAGGTAGGGGGAGGTTCAATGTTGTGTGTTGTGGGTTAATACCCCTGAGCGTTTGAAACAGTCAATGTCTTTGTTTTAGAATGACCCACTCAAATCAGATAACACCTCTTTGACTGATTTCAGGGAAGGGCATTGACTCAGCAGTCTGGAATGTTCTTTGATTCCCGCTTGAGACAGGGGAGTTGGTCTAATCCACAAAAGGAGTCAGGTGTCCCTTTGGGCAGCCATCTTTTCCTGTCTTTTTGTCTAGTTTTTTAAAAATATGAAATTAGTTTGAAGTTCAGAATATGACATAGCAGTACTGGGCATGGCACCATAATCTTCGCTAAGCACTCTCTCAATATGTCCTATCGCCTTCAAAAATCTATGCATATGAATGCTTTGTCCCTGCACACTCTTTAGAACTGTGCCATTAAGTTAATATTCCCTTTCTCAGACTGTTCATTTCCAGTTAACAGCACAAAGTGTTCTTATTGTTGTCATAGTAATAGTTTACATGTATCTTTTCTTTGTTTGGATGAGTGACAGAGGAAATGCACCCAGAGCACTGATTGGAATTAATTAAAGTCATCTGACATCATAAATTTTCTTTTTCCATTGGAACTTTCAGTTCTTTAATTCCATCTCTGTCCAGTTTTACTTTTTAAACAGCTTTATGTACACCTGACATATTGCATTGCATTGTATTGTATTGTATTGTGCGATTAAACATGTCGATTCAGGCAGGAAAATTGTACCTTGAAAGTAAAACCGAAGCAAACAGTACTTACTGAGCATTTTAGAAGCTGCCTGGACAAGTCTCAGTGTGATAGCATCATCATAGACCTGGTAAGTCATGAACGTGTCCTGAACTTCAGCTTGCGCTCTGAGAAGAGAAAGGCTAATTTTAGGTTGTGAGAAAGGAAAGCAAACAGAAAGACCGAAAAATTCAGCAGGTCAGTGGAAATAAAAATAAAACTGTGGACACTGGAATCAGAAATAAAACAAGTAAATAATGGAAATACACAGCAGGTTAGTTAGTAACTAAAGGAGCCCAGTTGATGCCAATCTGATGAATGGTTTACACCCAAAATTTGACCCTTTTTCTTTCCGAAGCTGTCTGTTTTATTGTCCACCATTTTCTAGTTGCATTTCAGCATTGCATGTAATTTGGACCAATTAACAAAGAATGTGTTTGTTTCTGCTAAGTTTCTGTCCTGGTGCAGTTCCTGCAAACAGATAGAAGCAGCAGTGACAATGATGCAAATTTCATCAACTATTGGTGGGCAGGATCCATAGTTCTGATCGATCATGAGGTAGAAACTTTAAGGCCAGTCTTACTTGTTAGTCATGGTTCAATGGTAACACTCTCATGTCTAAGTCAGAGGTTGTGGGTTCAACTTCCATTCTGGAGACTTGAGTACATAACCTAGGCTGACACGTCAGTGCAGTACCAGGGGAATGCTGCACTGTTGGTCGAGCCATCTTTCGTATGAGACATTAAACCAAGACTCCATCTGCCCTCTCAGGTGGCCGTAAAAATTCCTACGGTACTGTTGAAAGAAGAGTAGGGGAGTTCTCCCCAGGGTCCTGCCCAATATTTAGCCCTCAACCAGCATCATCAAAATGAATAAAAACAAAAAATACCTGGAAAAACTCAGGAGGTCTGACAGCATCTGTGGAGAAGGACACAGTTGACGTTTCGAGTCTGGATGACCCTTCACCAGAACTAAGAGATTAAAATGAATACCTAGTCATTAACCTCCTTGCTGTTTGTGAGATTTGCTGTGCACAAATCGGCCACTGCATTTCCCACATTACAACAGTGGCTACAATTCAAATTGGTTGTAAAGCACTTTGGAACATCCTGAGGTTGTGAAAGGTGCCTTACAAATGTAAGTTGAACAGGACGCGATTTCAGTTTGTAACAACCTACAGCTTGGCATTCTTAGCAGTGTCCGTACTGCTCATATATCTGTGTGTCTTTCCGCTTGTAACTGGAATTGATAATGGCCACTATGTCACACCAACAGCGAAGGCCTGTGGTCAATTAGCAAATGAATATATTTATAAACAGTATGAATTTGTTGCAACATCTCTGATACTGAGCAGCAGAATTGCATCTGTGCAAATCCCACAGGTGGTGGTGATTTGGTCATGGGAAGGGGGTCTGTACTCATTCCAAAATACAGAACATGACTTAATTCTCAATATTGTGACATGCATTAAAATGAATCTCTATTCTATAAAAATTCTATCACTGTGTCACACTACACGCTTTTCCCGAAAGAGACTCAATCAGGCTGAATGGCCTCTTTCCACATATGAACATTCGAATTCAGAGCAGGAGTAGGCCATTCAGCCCCTTGAGCCTGCTCCAACATTTGATAAGATGATGGCTGATCTGATTGTGGCCTCAACTCTGCCTCCTGTTTACCCCTATACCCATTGGCTCCCTTATCGATCAAGAATCTATCTAACTCAGCCTTAAAAATATTCAATGGTCCTGCCTCCACTGCTCTCTGGAGAAGAGAATTCCACAGACTAATGACTCAGAGAAAAAATTTCTCTTCGTCTCCATCTTAAATGGGAGACCTCTTATTTTTAAACTGTCCTCTCGTTCTAGTTTCTCCCACAAGGGGAAACATCCTTTCAGCATCCATCCTGTCAAGTCCCCTCAGGATCTTATATGTTTCAATAAGGTCACCTCTCATTCTTCTAAACTCCAATGGATACAGGCCCAATCTGTCCAATTTTTCCTCATAAGATAGCCCTTTCAACCCAGAAATCAGTCAAGTGAACCTTCTCTGAACTGCTTCTAATGCAATTATATCCTCTCTTAAGTAAAGAAGTCAAAGCTGTACACAGTATTCCAGATGTGGTCTCACCAACTGGTTTGGTACAACTGTACCAAAACTTCACTACTTTTATATTTCATTCCACGTCCACCCTGTCAAGACCCCTCAGGATCTTAAAGGTTTCAATTAAGTTGCCTCTTATTCTTCCAAATTCCAGTGGATACAAGCCTAATCTGTCCAGCCTTTCCTCATAGGACAACCTGCCCATTCCTGGTATTAGTCTTGTAAACCTTGTCTGAACTACTTCTAACGTTAGTAGCAGGCAGTGGGATTTTATTGAAGCATGTCAATATTCCACAGTGCGATTCCACTCCGTTAAATCATTAGTTCCTCTACAAGCCAGTCAATGTTTTTATTCACCTCTGCATTACAACTACTGACTCAGTCACTCTGTTTCTATCCTGAATGTCATAGGAACAAACTATCCCTTAGCAGAAGTATTCATTAGCAACCAATATGTTACATGGCATGAAAAGTTAAAAAGAAGAAAATTGGGAATGCACACCAGGAACAATAAATGTACCAAATATATGACTCCAAGTACGGTACTGCTCGCAACAGTAATCCAGAGGCCTGGGCTAATAGTTCCAATGAAGCGAGTTCAAATCCCATTGTAGATGTTTGAGAATTTGAACTGGAAATAAAAAGGCTGGTACCAGTAAAAGTGATGGTGAAGCTGTCGGTTTGTCAATAAAATCTAACCGGTTCCCAGATGTCCTTTAGGGAGGGAAACCTATTGTCCTTACACAGTCCAGTTTATATGTGACTCCAGTCCCACACCAACATGGTTGACTCTTAACTGCCTTCCGCAAGTCACACTGTTGCATGAAATCACTACAAAAGGTCACTTACAGTGGGTCAAGAAGGCAGCCCATCAACATCTTCTCAAAGCAGCTAGGAATGGGCAATAACTACCCACCTTGCCAGCAATCCCAAGAATGAGTGAAATAAAACCTGTGGTCCGGGAAAGATATAACGCAAACACTAATAGTTTCTACAGGTAGATTCATTATTTGGAAAAGGTGACATTAATAGCAAGCACGGAATGTAAATGGGGGGGAACATGACGAGCCCATCAGTTGTATCGTTCCTGATAGTTAGCAGCACAGGGTGTTGTTACAAGTACAGGTCACCATCTGCTGATGTAACCCTCATCCGTGCCTTTGTCACTGGCCCAAGACTCGACAATTCCTGCGGTCTCCTGACCTGTCTCATTCTCAAATTGTCCATACGCTTCAACTCACTCAAATCTCTGTTGCCTGTAACCTAACTCGTGTTAAGTCCTGTTCACCCATCACCCTTGCACTTGCTGACACACATTGGCTCCCAGTCGCCGAATGCCTCAAAATTTAAGATTCTCATCCTTGTGCTCAAGTCCCTCCCCTATCTCTGTAGCCTCCTTGAGCCCTAAAAACCTCTAAGAAATCTATGTTCCTCCAATTCTTCCCTCATGTGCATTTCCGCTCATTTTTCCCCACAACTGGTGACTGTGCCTTCAGCTGCCAATGCTCCAAGTGTGGAATTCCCTCCCTAAACTTCTCTGCCTCATTACCTCTCTTCCTTAGGGACACTTCTCAAAAAACTAGCTCTTTAATCAAGCTTTTAGTCACCTGTCTTAGAGCCCCCTTCTTTGGCTTAGCATCTAATTTAGCCTGATTACTCTCCAATGAAAGCTGAATGTTCTTCAACATTAAAAGGTGCTATATAAATGCAAGTTGTTCTAGTTGTTGTTGAAGGTTGATTCTCATTGGCTCTATATCTGCTTTCTCTGGTTGTTTATTTGTTTGTGGGATGTGGGTGTCGCTGGCTAGGCCAGCGTTTATTGCCCATCTCTAATTGCCCTTGAGAAGGTGGTAGTGAGCTGCCTTCTTGGATCGCTGCAGTCCATGTGGTGTAGGTACACCCACAGTGCTGTTAGGAAGGGAGTTCCAGGATTTTGACCCGGTGACAGTGAAGGAATGGCAATATATTTCCAAGTCAGGATGGTGAATGGCTTGGAAGAGAATTTCCAGGTGGTGGTGTTCCCATCTATCTGCTGCCCATGTCCTTCTAGGTGGTAATGGTTGTGGGTTTGAAGGTGCTGTAAATTAGAAAAAAGTGTAATATTTTCAAACAAGTAACTATACACTTGATTTAATTGAGAAGCACCAGGGATAAGGGAAATTTAGGGCCAATATAATAAAGTAATATAAATAATCCAGAGTAGAATAAAGTTAATGTAAGGGAAGTAGTGAAGACATGGTAGGGCAGCTTAGTCGAGTGGAATGCGTGCCCTGTAATATGTGGGAAGTCATGGACACTACCGGTGTCCTAGATGACCACATGTGCAGGAAGTGCTGTCAGCTGCAGAAACTTGACCTCTGGGTTTCAGAGCTCGAGCAGCGGCTGGAGTCACTGTGACACATCCGGGAGGCTGAGAGCTACGTGGATAGCACATTCAGAGAGGTGGTCACACTGCAGCTTAAGGGCCTGGAGACAGAGAGGGAATGGGTGACTACCAGGCAGTCCAGGGGAAGTAGGCAGGTAGCGCTGGAGTCCTGCTCACAAAGCGGTTTTCCATTTTGGAAGCTGGTGAGGGTGCTGGTTCTTCAAAGGAGTGCAGTCAAAGCCAAGTTTGTGGCACCACGAGCGGGTTGGCTGTACAGGGTTGGAGGAAGAATAAAGTAAGTGCAATAGTGATAGGGGATTCATTGGTTAGGGGAACAGGCAGATGTTTCTGTGGCCGTAGATGTGACTCCGGGATGGTAAGTTGTCTCCCAGGTGCCAGGGTCAAGGATGTCAGAGTGGCTGCAGAACATTCTTCTGGGGGAGGGTGATCAGCCAGAGGTCGTGATCCACATTGGGACCAATGACTTAAGTAGGAAGAGGGTTGTGGTCCTGCAATCCGAATTAGGGAGCTAGGTGGAAAATTAGCAAGTAGGACCTCAAATGTAGTAATCTCTGGATTACTCCCAGTACCACGTGCCAGTGAGTATAGAAATAGGAGGATAAGGCAGATGAATGTGTGGCTGGAAAGATGGTCCAGGATGGGGGGCTTTAGGTTCATGGGACACTGGGGCTGGCTCTGGGGGAGATGGCACCTGTACAAGCCGGGACCGAGTTCCTTGCGAGGTGTTTTGCTAGTGCTGTTGGGAAGGCTAACTAACTTAGCAGGGGTGTGGGAACCAAAAGAAAAGATTAGAGAGGAATTCCAATGAGCACAAAGTACTGGGAGAGACAGATAACACTAATGTAGAGAATAGTAACTTAATAGGGGAAGTCGGGGTGAGGGAGAAATTAACAAAATCTAAATCAGGGTTACTATGCATGTATGTGAATGCACGGAGTAGAGTAAATGAGATTGGGGAGTTACAGGCGCAGATTGCCATGTGGAAATATGATGTTGTGGCGATAACAGAGACCTGGCTCAATGAAGGGCAGAACTGGGTGTTAAATATTCCCGGGTACAAGGTGTTCAGAAAAGATAGGATAGGAAGGAAAGGAGGAGGAGTGGCGGTATTGGTTAAGGAGAACATTGCAGTGCTGGAGAAAGAGGATGTCCCAGAGGGTTCAAGGACAGAATCAATTTGGCTAGAGCTAAGGAACAAAAAGGGGCAATTATATTGCTCGGTGTAGTCTGTAGACCGTCAAATTGTGGCAAGGATGTGGAAGAACAAATCTGCAGGGAAATTACAGAGATGCTGGCATTATAGAGTAGTTATAATGGGGGACTTTAATTACCCGAATGAAGACTGGGACAGTGGTAATGTAAAGGGCAGAGAGGGGCAAAAGTCCCTAGACTGTGTTCAGGAGAATTTTCTACAGCAGTATGTTTCCAATTCAATAAAAGACGTTGGGCCTGGTTCTTGGAAATGAGGTGGGCCAAGTAGATCGAGTGTCAATGGGGGACCATTTAGGAGACAGTGATCATTGTATTGTATGTTTTAGGATGATGATAGAAAAGAACGAAAGGCAATCCAGAGTAAGAATAATTAACTGGACAAGAGCCGACTTCAATGGGGCAAGAACGGAGCTGGGCCAGATAGACTAGAACGAAAGATTGGCGGGAAAAACAGTAGCTGAACAATGGGCTACCTTCAAAAAAGAATTGGTTCTGGCACAGTCAAGGTATATTCCATGAAAAGGGAAAGGTAGGGCAAACAAATCCAGAAATCCCTGGATGCAAAAAGAGATAGAAATTAAGATAAAGAAGAAAAAGTGCACATGACAGGTATCAGGAAGAAAATACAATAGAGAACCAAGAGGAATACAGGAGATTCAGAGGGGAGGTGAAAAAGCATATTAGAGAAGCAAAGAGGGATTTTGAGAAAAGACTGGCAGCCAACATAAAGGGGAATCTCAAAGTCTTCTATAGACATAGAAATAGTAAAAGAGTGGTAAAAGGAGGAGTAGGGTCGATTAGGGACCTAAAAGGGAATTTACACATGGACGAAGGGGCCATGGCTGAGGTATTGAATTAATACTTTGCATCCGTTTTTACCAAGGAGATAGATGCTACCCAGGCCATACTGACAGACGAGGAAACTCTGTCACTAAAAGGGTTCAAAATTGATAAGAGGAAGTGTTGAATAGACTGTCGATATTTAAAGTTGACAAGGCACTGGGACCAGACAAGATGCATCCATGGATATTGAAGGAAGTGAGCAGGAATTGCAGGGTTACTGGCCATAATCTTTCAGTCTTCCCTAGACTCACGGGAGATGCCAGAGGACTGGAGAGTTGCAGACATTATGCCCTTGTTCAAAAAAGGTTGTAGGGATAAGCCCAGCAACAACAGATCAGTCAGTTTAACTTCAGCAGTGGACAAGATTCTAGAAACAATTACCTGGGGTAGAATTAGTAGTCACATGGAAAAATATGGGTTGATAAGGAAGAGCCAGCATGGATTTCTAAAGGGGAAATTACGTTTAACTAACTTGCTGGAGTTTTTTGAAGGTAGCAGAAAAGGTCGATGAGGGTAATGCTGTTGATCTGGTGCACAGGGACTTTCAAAAGGCATTTGAAATGGTACCATACAACAGACTTGAGAGAAAAGTTGTTGCTCATGGAATAAAAGGGACAGTAGCAACGTGGATACAAAATTGGCTAAAAAGTAGGAAGCAGATGATAATGGTCAATGGATATTTTTCGGTTTGGAGGAAGGTTTGTAGTGGAGTTCCCCAGGGGTCGGTATTGGGACCCTTGCTTTCCCTGATATATATTAATGATCTAGATCTTGGTGTTCAGGGGACAATTTCAATGATACGAAGCTTGGGAGTGGTGTGAACTGCAAGGAGAACAGTGTAGAACTTCAAAAGGACATAGGCAAGTTGATGGAGCGGACAGATAGATGGCAGATGAAGTTCAATGTGGAGAAGTGTGAGGTGATGCATTTTGGTAGGAAGAACATGGAGAGACAATATAAAATAAGGGGTGAAAATTTTGAAGGGGGTGCAGGAGCAGAAAGACCTGGGTGTATATGTGCATAGATCATTGAAGGTGGCAGGACAGTGGAGAGAGCAGTTAATAAAGCATATAGTATTATGGCTTTATTAATAGGGGCATGGAGTACAAGAGCTAGGAGGTTTGCTGAATTTATATAAGACACTAATTAGACCTCAGCTGGAGTATTGTGTACAGTTCTGAGCACCATATTATAGGAAGGATGTGAATGCATTGGAGAGAGTGCAGAAGAGGTTTACAAGAATGGTTCCAGGGATGAGAAACTTCAGCTATGAGGATATGTTGGAGAGGTTGGGACTGTTCTCCTTGGAGAGAAGGCGGCTGAGAGGAGATTTGATAGAGATGTTCAAAATCATGAAGGGGCTGGACAGAGTAGACAGGGAGAAGCTGTTCCCACTCGTAAAATGATCAAGATCGAGAGGGCACAGATTTAAAGTGATTTGCAAAAGAAGCAAATGTGACATGAGAAAAAATTTTTTCACACGAGTGTTTTGGGTCTGGAACGCACTGCCTGGAAATGTGGTGGAGGCAGGTTCAATCGAGGCATTTAAGAGATGATTATTTGAATAAAAACAAGGTGCAGGGGTACAGTGAAAAGGCAGGGCAATGGCACTAGGTCATCATGCTCATTTGGAGAGCTGGTGCAGACACGATGGGTCGAATGGCCTCCTTCTGTGCTGCTGAAATTGTGATTCTGTGATTAATGTAGAAAAAAAAATGCCAAGATGTTTTACAGGGGTGTAATCCAGCACAATTTATCTGGACCACATAAGGAGAATGCAATCTAGACCTGATTTTCACATCTCACACATGGACTGCTTCAGTCTGGTGAAGGCGGACCAGGGTAACACTAGGCAGGGCAAAATTTAATTCAGTCGGCAAAACATTGCATAACACTCTGCAGAAAGGAAGTTACTTGTCACAACCTGCACAACTAATCAAATAATAACCACTCAGGTTGGGTAGTTTAGCTTTCCCTGAAAGCACAGTGTACTAGCTTGATCGACAGTGACTCACTCCCTCCACACACTTTCACCACTGGACTGACATTTTGGGAGCTAATTTATTTAAGAACCTGTCTCTCTCTCTCTCTCTAACCTGACCCACGGGGATCAATGTGTTTTTTTTAAACACCAAGGTGCCCAATGTCTTCCTGTTGCAGCTATTGTTGCAATCTGTGCAAAGGAACTACGCATCCCACACCGAATTCACTCCTCCTTCCCCTGTGGATGGTTGGCTGATCGTGCCACTGTTTGAGAACATGATTCTCTTCCAGGCAAGATTCTAGCCCAAAATGCAAATTAACGTCACTTATGCCCAAGGATTTTTCATGAGAAAATCACCTCAAAAATTCCAAACTGAATACTGGGTATTGTTGCCAACAATATGCTCATCTACAAAAGCTAAGTACTGGAAATCTAAAATAAAACCAGAAAATGTTGGAAATACTAAGCAGGTCTGGTAGCAGCAGTGGGGAGAAAAACAGAGTTAACAACATTTCATCGGAACACTAGGAAGCCCATTTTTCGGGAATATTTCATCTACATTGTATGGGGGTAATGTTGACTGGATGATCGTGTAAATGAGTGATGTTGGATCAGTCAACCTCATTACATCTTACTCTCATTTTTGAGTTGCATTGACTTTGAAGTCCAAATGGACACCCATAACAATGAAAAAGCCCCTTCAAAATCTTCAACAGAATTATTAATACACACCTCAGGGCCTCCCAGGTGTCTTCACCAAACTTTTCCACCACCAGAGATTTCAGGCAGGTATTAATGAATCCATACTGAAAGATAAAAGCAGATTTAAGTGCTGTTCTATTACTCTGCTCATGTTGTAAAAGGGGATCAAGAGAGCACACAAAGCTCCAAACACCTCATCTGCCGCACTCTTCAAGCACCACCTGCCCTGCCTGTGGCAGAGGCTGGAGATTGCACACTGGACTCATCAGCCATCTCAGAACCCACTGAACCCAAAGGACCCTCAATCCCAAAGACTGCCTAAGAATGAGACATACCTATTGCATTGACCGCTCTCACCATGGGTTGACACTTATCCAAGCTCCTGTTTATGTCCTCCACACTTCTTACAACAGGAACTTGATCCTCTTCTATTTGGGACCTCCCATCTGTGCCATCTCATTGACTTGTTCTGTTCTGTGGCTTAGCATTGCCACGGTCCAGGATTGCCCTGGGTCTCCAGGAATTAAAAATGAATTTCCTGGACACTGCAGAGAGCAACTCTGAAGAAAAAGCATTGAAGCGGTAAAATAAAATAGTGCTTTTTTGTTGTTTATTGGAGATGGAGGAGGGGGTGTTTGACTGACAGTCAGGAATCATCCAATCGAGTAATGAGGAATCTGTTCATTTTCTGATTGGCTGCAATAGAATGAACATGTTGGCTGACAAATCGACCAATGACAGGAGTGCAGAAGCCGGTTAGTTGGAGGTGGGGGATTAGTGGCGAAACCCGCCCTCCAGGAATGCACCCAACCAGAGTTGGTGACCCTACTGATGCTGGGCCACCTCTTGCAGGTTTTGAGCACCTATTGGCCAATTCAAGAATTGGCCTCTCCACCTTTTGATTGCTGTTGCCTCCATTCCCCCTTCCCCCATCCACTGGACAGGGCTATTCTGACTTTTGAACTTTCCAAACAATGCTACAAAGCAGAGAGTGGACCATAACAAAAATAGAATTACCTGGAAAAACTCAGCAGGTCTGGCAGCATCGGCGGAGAAGAGTTGACGTTTTGAGTCCTCATGACCCTTCAGCAGAACTGAGTAAAGTTAGGAGAGGGGTGAAACCATTGCTGTCCTAATTTTGCTTGAATGATTTTCTTTGCTTATAGGGTGTTGGGAGTCTGGAACTCTCTCCTGTGGATCTCGGGGCTCGGCTGGAGTTTGAAAGGCTGAGGTTGATGGATTTTTGTTGCCTAAGGGTTATCAGGGGATATTAAGCTAAGGCAGGTAAAAGGGGCTGAGGTAGCCATTAACTGTATTGTAATTGAATGTGGGGCATGCCCCAGGGGCTAGATGGCTTCCCCTTGTTCCTGTCTGCTAATAACCTCCTAACTGAATGAAGCAAGCCCTCCACTTGAAGCGGGGTAGGTATTACAGTTCCACCCCGGATCTCCAACAATGCTCTCCCCAGGGTGTGGCTCCTTCAAGTGGCAGTGTGCTGGTTCCTAGACTCATTCCATATGTTTGGAAAAAAACTGCAAATGCTGGCAATTTGAAATTTTTTTAAAAATAAGTAATGGAAGCCACACAGGCGATAACGGGAATATTTGGAAAGTAGATGCTGCTTCTGATGAAAGGGGCTGCACCAGAATTCAACCCAAGTGTTTTAGGTCTTTGGTTGAGTGGGGAGTTTATGTATCAAGGGAAGAGTTTGTCTTTGTTTTCACAAGTGATCGTGATTTGCTTGATGTGAAAACCTCTGGTTGTAACGCTCCCCATTCAAATTCTTGTACTTGTAACTTTGGGACAATTTCCAGATTAAAATTGTGAACTGTCCTTGGCTTTAATACTAAAATTGGTTTTGTAAATTAACCTCATTGTGTCAATAAAGAGATTAACTACAAAAAAAAATAAATAAAAATAAACAGCCATCCCAGAGCAAACATAAGCTGCAGTGTTGGTGTGAATAAAGCAATAGGGAGAATGTCACTGACTCTCCATAGGAGGGTAAAGGAACCCGTTTACTTGTGGGAACAAATGTGAGTTTTCGACACTTCACACAGATGCCTTCCTGAAGCCAATTTACAGCAAATGTGGTCTCCAGTTAGCTCTAATTTTCATTACATGAAATGCTGAAGTAGGTGCAGTTTTTAACTCCCATACTTTCCTCCCAGGGACTGGTGGGTTAAATATCTCTGGTGACCGATGCTCGCGGCGAAGAACAGGACTTCGGACTGTCTCTCTCCTTTTCATTGTGACCTCCTCTGTTTGACCAGCACATTGATCCTATCTCCTGATAGGAAAACAATTGAAGCCAATTCGCTGCGAATGTAGGAAGACACAGAAGTGCAACTTGGAGAGAGTGAAAGAGGGAGCAGTGGAAGAAAACAGAAGAAATCAGGAGTGAAATGAAAAGGTAAGAGGGGTCCCTGAAATGTGGGGTAAGGGTAAAATCAGAAGCTGAGAGTCGCCATTCACTTACCATGTCCACAGCTCTCGGTGGGTCCGTTATCTATTTCAGTGTTAATGCCGTTTAAGGGCTCAGCACTAGGTGGCTGGGAGCTGCTCCTGAACTAACAGCTCCCACTAGCTCTGACTCCCCCTCAAGCCTGTCTGTTTAGCTTGTCACTCCCGCCCTGGGACAACCCAGCTGAGAGAGAACTGTCCCAAAGCAGGGAGGAATTTTTTTTAACATTCGCTCCTTTATTCTACATCAAAGAAACAGCCCCCCAAAAGTATTTCCTTGGTCCTTTCATCTTCAATTCTTGCCAAAATTAGCATATAAAATCATGCAATATTAATCAAACACTGCCATCAAACATCATAATACTAAACAAATGTGATAATTACTTAAATACTATCAGCATGCAGCCAATTACAGATATCACACGGATGTAATAACAGTGAAATGCTATCTTCAAACACTGCAATTATAATACTAAGCAAATACTTGTGTAATACTGCAATAATACTGCCAAACACCAATCAAACATTGTTACAATATGCAATACTATAATCATACAATCAAAAGCTACAATTGAACAATTACAATTAAATACCACAGTAAAACAATATGCAATTGAATAACTCAACAATCGTGTAATGTTATAATCAATTAAATTATACTAGTGAAATATAGCTATGGTAATGCACTACTACAGTCCCTCAAAACTACAATTGAACAAGACTATAGTCACACATTGCAGATGCTACTAATGTAGCAATTATATAATTGAAATAATATCAATTGAAGATGCTTTACGTTTAATTGTTCAATTATATACAATAAATTGCAAATGTTTTCGATATTAACTGCTAATACAATATACAAAGTATAATTGATCTGATGTAAGGCATTGGCATCCATTTGCGGTTATACCACCTTACAGTGAATGGTTCATTCCCCAAACCTTCGGAGTAAACTTATATATAGCTCCAGCTCTCAGCAGCACCTTCATTTTTCTGTTTTATCACAATGGATCATATAAGATTTTCCCCAAGTGACAAAAAATTCTGCATTTTTGCAGGAGCCCTTTACTTTTCAAATGTGCTGCCACCATGTGTTCAATGTTTGGAAGCGCAGGGCAGTGCAATTCTGGGCCCTTTTCCTCAGGTGTTGCTAACTTGAGCATTGGCTTTGTGGCATGTGGGAAATGACATGCTTGCCACCGACGTCCATTTGTTTAACGGCAAATTCATCAATTCTCTGCTCCCAATGTGGTCCCAAAACTGGCACCAGAGTCGCACTTCCACACCTGGTTCCTCCTTGAGAATGCAGGATTGTCAAAGTTATGTAAATGGCCATTAATGGCAGACCTCAGTAAGTGCTGAGATGTCCTGAAGGGAAGCAGGATGGGCAATGTGTAAATCAGCAGAGGAGAAGAATTGGAGCCTGAGTCCTGCCTCAGACTTGGCCATGTTTAGGAAGATCTGACCCTGATTGACTAGCTTCACCAAACAGATAATCCCTGTGTTATGTTGAATGTTGACGCCTGAATTGGAAGGACCCTCACTTGGGTCACCACCTGCCCTGATTTGGAGCTTTGAGTCCCATTTTCCAACCAAACCTTGTAAGAATCTTCATGTGCCCCAACTTTAGCGCAGTGTGCAGTAGTGATGACACTTCTGAAAGATTGAAGATGGTGGCAAACACGACCGTTCACTGTTACGATCCTGCTGCTAGAGGCACTGTTAGGGCACAACAGCAATTTATTTCTCATTTGCCAACCTCACCCACTTTTCCACTAGCTCCAGAAAGTTCCGGGACACATTTCTATATCCAGAATTAACCATTGTGCAAACAGCTCATGGTATCTCTTTTATCACAACAACAACTTGTATTTACATAGCACTTTTACCATAGTAACGCTGCCCAAAGTACTTCACAGGACCATAAAAAGAACTGGCATGAGCACATAAGGAGACTTTAGGACAGGTGATCAAAAGCTTGGTCAAAGATGTTGGTTTTCAGGAGTGCCTTAAAGAATAAGAAAGATGGAGAAGTGGAGAGGTTTAAGGAGGGAATTCCAGAGCTTAGTATCTAGACGACTGAAGACACGGTCAGTTGAAGGAAGTCATGAGAAGGGAATGTACAAGAGGCCATAATTAGAGGAACACACAGATGACAGAGGATTGTAGGTCTGAAAGAAGTTATAGAGATAGGGAGGGGTGAGGCCATAGAAAAATTTGAAAACAAGGATGAGAATTTTAAAATGAGGCTTTGATGGTCTTTCTTGTATTTTTTCATGGGATGCGGGCATTGCTGGCTAGACTAGTATTTATTACCCACCCCTAATTGCCCTTGAGAAGAACCACTGCAGTCCATTTGGTGCAGGTAAACCCTCAGTTCTTCTGGGGAGGGGGTACCAGGATTTTGACCCAGCAACACTGAAGGAACTGCGATATATTTCCAAGTCAGGATGGTGTGTGGCTCGGAGGGGAGCTCGCAAGTGGTGGTGTTCCCATCTATCTGCTGCCCTTGTCCTTCTAGATGGTAGTGGTTGTGGGTTTAGAAGTTACTGTCTAAGGAACCTTGGTGAATTCCTGCAGTGCATCTTGAGGATTGTACACACTGCTGCTGCTGTGCATCAGTGGTGGAGGGAGTGAATGTTTAAGTTGGTGGATGGGGTGCCAGTCAAGTGGGCTGCTTTGTCCTGGACAGTGTTAAGCTTCTTGATTGTTGTTGGAGCTGCACTCATCCAGGCAAATGGAGAATATTCCATCACATTCCTAACTTGTGTCTTGTAAATGGTGGACAGGCTTTGGAGAGTCAGGAGGTGGGTTATTTGTCTCAGAATTCCCAGCCTCTGACCTGCTCTTGTAGCCACAGTATTTATATGGCTAGTCCAGTTCAGTTTCTGGTCAATGATAACCCCCAGGATGTTAATAATGGGGGATTCAGTGATGGTAATGCCATTGAACGTCAAGGAACGATGGATAGATTCTCTCTTGTCGGAGATGGTCAATGCCTGACACTTATGTGGTACGATTGTTACTTGTCTCTTATCCGCCCAAGCCTGAATGTTGTCCAGGTCTTGCTGCATTTGGACATGGCTGCTTCAGTATCTGAGGAGTTGTGAATGGTGCTGAACATTGTGCAATCATCAGTGAACATCCCCACTTCTGACCTTATGATGGAAGGAAGGTCATTGATGAAGCAGCTGAAGATCGTTGGGCTGAGGACACTACCCTGAGGAACTCCTGCAGTGATGTCCTGGAGCTGAGATGATTGAACTCAACAACCACAACCATCTCCCTTTGTGCTAAGTATGACTCCAACCAGCAGAGAGTTTTCCACCTGATTCCCATTGACTTCAGTTTTGCCAGGGCTCCTTGATGCTGCACTTGGTCAAGTGCTACTGTGATGTCAAGAGCAGTCACTCTCACCTTTATGTATATCAGAACAGTGAATCAATCCACATTCAGATGATTCACATTCACTTGGCAAAAACTAACCGTTTAGTTCAATATTCATCAGAGGAAGGTGAGACCAGCAATAAGCATTGAGGGAGACCTCCGACATTAAGCAGCCAGCAGGAAGTGGATGTTGAATGCTGGATGTTTTGGCTCATGCTGTGACTACTTTCCAACCACTGAACCTTTTGACCAGGAAATAATGAGTTGCGTACAATCAAGGTTCCCAGGTGATGTTATTGCTGTTTTCCCAGGAGCGTTGTGTTGAGTGATCTCTACTCACATGGTGATACAAGTACTTTTCCAATAATGTACATCAATCACAAAGACCACTTTTCTTCGGCGATTCCACTGAAGTTGGATGGGATGGCGGTACACATGGCAGCGAAACCTATCACCACATCGTACTTCAACCTCTGACCTCCCACACTTGATCCCTATCAGGACTGCCATTGACCATCCCTTCCCTGCTCACTGCTAACAAGGGTTGAGGCCTAGCCTTGCACCAACCTTTACTACCAGCGCTCCCTGGTATGACCTACTGAAAGGCCTGAATTGGCAGCAAAAAATGGTCACTGTTTCCTCTAATTTATCCACCGCTCACTTACCTGTGATGGCATCAGTCTCTGCCAAGCTCTCCTGGTCTGTGGAGAGTGCTGCAGCAGGTTGGGGGTGGATGCCAGGGGTCATGACCCCATTTGTCAACCATTTTGAGGTCATTTGGCGGAGCATCTCCATTTCACTTGCAGAAACCTCCATCTCTGTTTCGATGTAGCTTAAAGGGGCATATCCTAAATTGCTGTCCATCACTACCCAGCACAAGACAAGATGTGATACATAATGACTCTGTAGACACAACAGAGCAGGAGTCCTATAAGTCAGACATGTCTACCTGCCCTCCCAGTTACCATTATGCATATCTAGTCTTATCTTCAAATTAAGAACCCACATTCATGTTTTACCAATCCTTGTTGTGTGATTGGTATGTTTGCAATAAACTGAAGAACTCAACAGTCTCCAGCCTCCTTGTTCAGCCTCCAGGTGCAGCCTGCGAGTCTGGGAAGTTCCTGACTCAGTCTTTAGACCAGGCCTGTCGACATTTCCTGGTTTCCCAGCTAGGCCCCTCTATCCAGAACTAGCACTGCCTCTGCCTTCAGTTCCCAGCATCGTTAGAGTTCTCCTGTGCCTTGAGGGTCCCTCACCACCACTTGTGATGCAGCCCAGCTCCTTCCCTGCTGCAGCACCCAGAGTTTCCTCACTGGCGGGCTTGCTCTCAGCAACAGGAATGTCACTTGGAGCTTTATGTGTGGCCGATGAGCCCCTCAGCACAGGATTACGACCCTAGAGGGCTAGCAGAAGTTCTGCTCTGTTCTGCAAAGAGGAGAATTCTGTTCCTGATTGCATGACGTATTTGGGCTCAGTTAGTCCTTCAGGTAACTGCCAAGTACCTGCACTCAACACTTGACCCATTCCCTTGAGTTTAGGAGATTGAGGGATGATTCCTTCGAGGTGTTTAAAATGATAAAATGTTGTAGTAGAATAGATAGAAACTGTTTCCTCTAGTGGGGGAAATCAAGAACAAGGGAACAAAACTACAAAATGGATGGGTTAGGAGTGAAAACAATTCTGCTCAAAGAGTGGTAGGAATCTGGAACACTCTCTTCCAAAAGGCTATGGATGTTGGAGGTCAATTAGAGTTTTCAAGACTGAACTCGATAGATTTTTGTTCAGTAAGGGATATGGAGTTTAGGTGGGTAAATGGGATTGAGGTACAGATCAGCCATGATCTAACTGAATGGTGAAATGGGCCCAAGGGGCTGATTAGCCTCTTCCCAATCCTATGTTCCGATGAATAATATGTACCTTATTATTTCAAGTACAACGTTGTCTGGTTTTCAGAAAAGCTGTGCTGCCCGATGAGCCCATGGATCTGGGTATCTGTAAATGATTCCCTATTGCCAGCCAGTTATGTCAGTTTAACCAGCCATACAAGTCCATCTGTTTAACAGGACAAACCACAGTCTGAGAATTACAATTATGATTGAGTGTAGCACTTGTGTTATTTGCAGGTTTCTGAGCAGCAACATTAGAGAGTGCAACATTTCCGTGTGGGTGTCACCCTGGCAAGTTGCTGCTCAGGATAAGTAACTCCACTGATTACTGTGGTGAAGACGTGCATTCGGTTGTTTTTGACAGGGTTATAGATACTTTGGGGAAAATCATACTGCACAAGGTTAATTCATCTGATGTGTTGGCTGTGACCTTACTGGCCATGTTAAGAAAGAAAGAAAGAACTTGCATTTAGATTGTGCCTTTCACAACCTCAGGGCATTTCAAAGTACT
This sequence comes from Cetorhinus maximus, assembly GCF_964194155.1. Classification (NCBI taxonomy): domain Eukaryota; kingdom Metazoa; phylum Chordata; class Chondrichthyes; order Lamniformes; family Cetorhinidae; genus Cetorhinus; species Cetorhinus maximus. The sequence continues at coordinate 17,448,740 of NC_135894.1, read as the reverse complement.
TTACTAAATGAAGTACTTTTGAATTGTAGTGACCGTTGCAATGCTGCAAAATGCAAAAGCCAATTTGCACACAGCAAACTCCCACAAAGAGCACTGAGGTAAATGGTCAGATAATATATTTTAGATGTTGGTTAAGGGATAAATTTTGGCCCGGACAAGAGGGGGGATCTCCGCTGTTCTTTCCTTGAATAGTGCCATGGGACCTTTCACATGAGCCTGAGACAGGGTCTTGGTTTAATGTCTCATCCAAAAGGCAGTACCACACCAGTACTGCACTGGAGTGTCAAACCTAGATTAACAAGTTGCTGGAGTGCGCCTTGAACCCATGATCCTCTCACAGAGAGGCAAGAGTTTTATTCTTTCATGGGGTGTGAGCATTGCTGGCAAAGCCAAAATTTATTGCCCTCCCTAGTTGCCCTTGAGAAGGTGGTGATGAGCTGCCTTCTTGAACCGCTGCAGTCCATGTGGTGTAGGTACACCCACAGTGCTGTCCCACGTTTTCGACTCAGCGACAGCGAAGGAACGGTGACATCGTTCCAAGTCAGGATGGTGAGCGGCCTGGAGGGGAACTTGCAGGTGAAGGTGTTCCCATGTACCTGCTGCCCTGGCGCTTCTAGGTGGTAGAGGCTGCACATTTGGAAGGTGCTGTCAAAGTGCTACCAACTGCGCCATAGCTGACAGTGTAACATAAATACGGTGCTTCTGTGCTTTCTGTGGTTGTGCTGTGAGTTGGGGGAATTGCAAATGGCAGATGCTGCATCAGAGTTTGTGGCAAAAACAAAAATAGCTGGAAAAACTCAGCAGGTCTGACAGCGTCTGGGGAGAGGAACACAGTCAACGTTTCGAGTCCGTATGACTCTTGTGGCCTATTGGCATGCTACAGGGTAAGGCTGTGTTCTTTGCACAAGGTAACCACTCACTAGCAGGTAGGTGTTGCGAGCTGCTCAGGTGGGTCAAACTAAGTTTGCTGATGTATCATAGTCAGACATCCCAAGGAAAAATGTCAGCCTGAAGCCAGTGAACTCAGTTGAGCGGGCCAGCTAGTGAATTTGTTGTGACTGTAATCTGAATACTGTCGCATCTGTAAAATATTAATGGGTACACACATAGGATATTTACAGCCTTGTGAAGAGGAGACAATTTCAAACCTGTTGAGGTAATAATAGGATACATCCTGTCAAGGAGAAACACAGCTGGGAGATGCTGTAAATGCAGTTTATCTTTTATTTCACTGAATAGTTTAAGTTAAAGTATGATGGTGACTAAGTACATTTAGAAAAAAAAACACTTGCATTTATATGCACCTTTCATGACCCCAAGACACCTCAAAGCACTTTACAGCCAATTAATTAATTTTGAAGTGTAGTCACTGTTGTAATATAAGAAATGCAGCAGTTGGTTTGCACTCAGCAAGATCCTACTAACAGAAATGAGGTTATGGTCATAGAAACAGTTTTAGTGATGTTGGTTGAGGGATAAACATTGGCCAGGACACCGGGAATAACTCCTCTGCTCTTCAAAATAGTGCCTTGGGATCTTTTACATCCACCTGAGAGGACAAATGGGGCCTCAGTTTAAGGTCTCAGCTGAAATATGGCACCTCCAACAATGCAGCATTCCCCTCAGTACACACACAATCCTTTCATATGGCCGTTCGAAATCACTGGGTAGAAATGTGAACAATTAACAGTCTCGTGATGGTTCCCTAACTCTTGAGATTCTCATACTTCACTGAACTGTGATGCCTGAGTTGAATAAAGATCTGATTAAAATGCACCAGGCGCTCTGTGTTCAGTTCAGGAAGAATATATTGGCTTGGAGGCGGTGCAGCACGAATCACCAGAATGATAACAGGACTTAAAGAAACTTAAATTATGTAGACAGTTGCATTGCCTTGGCTTGTATTCTCTTGAGTATAGCCGGTTAAGCGTTGATCTAATTAAGTATTTAGAAGGATTTGATAGGGTAGTTAGAGAGAAACTGTCTCAGACATGTGAGTCCCAAACATAAGCCTAAAATCAGAGTCCAGGAGTGATGCCAGGAAACACTTCTTCACACAATGGATTGTAAAAGTTTGGAACTCTCTCCACCTAAAAACTATCGAGTGTAAGTCAGTTGAAAATGTCAAAACTGAGAGATAGATTTTTGTTAGGCAACATTAAGGGATATGGAAGAAGGGTGGATAAATGGAGTTAGAATACAGATTAGTCATGTTCTAACTGAGTGGTTGAACAGGCTCCTATGATGAACATGGTGGGGAACAAAAAATTCCTAAACTAGGAAATAGGATTTTGAATGGTTATCGTTGTAGCTGCACTATGTTCCTTGGATGTATGAGACCATGAGTTGCTTATCTCACACATGCCGAGTGCCAATCTGTATTATTCTGAGGGTATGTGATAAATTCAGTACCAGGCACCATTCGAATGGAAGCAGAGAGTTGCAGCAGCCTCCAAAGAGACATCCTCCAATGAGCTCGGGGTGGGCTGGGCTCCGAGCCGGTGGGCTCACTTTACATCATTAAAGAGCCAAGCAATTTCATTCTTCCCATTCTTTCGGGAGTGACAATAAAACACAGGGCGAAATGAAGCGTAAAATGACCAGAATGGTCACCTGGCATCAGGAACGCCAGAGAAAATTGCACCAAATTGTTCTCATTAAACAGCAAAAGCGAAACACTGCAGATGCTGTGGCACAAGATGATAACAAATGGTGTTGGGAATACTCAGCAGAACAGGCATCACCTATTGACCAATCAGCTCGGTGGGGCTCGGAGCCCAGTGCAGCCCCAAGCTCATTGGAGGATGTCTCTTTGGTGGCTGCTGCAACTCGCGGCTTCCAAAGTTCCTGATACTTGCCTGTGGGAGCTGCAATACTTCAAAACGCATACCAGCTGCTTGGTCTGGACTCACAGCCTTCAGGTCAGTGCTCTGCAGTGAAGAATCATTTTTGGGCCTGCAGGTTTCAGGAAGCCTTCCTTTAGCCTGGGAATGGGAGCTGAACTCTCCACTGGAGGCAGCTCATCTGAGGAGGAAGGGAGGGCTAGAAGGGGGAGGAGGTCAGGAGTGCACATTCAGCCTCCAGGGGAGCCACCTTTGGGAGGCACAAGGGGTGCAGGGCCAAGAGGTAGTCCAAGGTGCAAGGGGCCGCAGAAGACGCCACTATCCTGCTGCCAGGGTTTACCAGGCGGTGAAGCAGCTACCTCAATATTTCTGAGGTGCAGTGCCGAAGGAGGCTCCATCTCTCAAGGGAGACAGTCAACTCTGTCAGATGATTGAGCCTGAGATCTCTCCTAACTGTGTGGGTGGACACCCCATGCCAGTGGCTCTAAAGGTCACAGTTGCCCTCCACTTCTATGCCTCTGGCTCCTTCCAGGGCTCGGTGGGTGATCTTTACGGTGTCTCTCAATCAGCTGTCCACACTTGTATCAAGCAGGTCACCAATGCTCTGTTCAGACGGGCATTGACCTTCCTCCACTTCCATTGGGACCAGGCCAGCCAGACACAGCAAGCCAGAGGCTTCGCGGCCATTGCTGGCTTCCTCCGTGTCCAGGGTGCTATAGACTGTACACATGTGGCCAACAAGGCGCCAGCAGGTGAGCCCGGTGCCTTCGTCAACAGGAAGGGCTTCCACTCCATGAACGTGCAGATAGTGTGTGACCACAGGATGCTGATTCTACAAGTCTGTACAAGGTACCCAGGCAGCTCCCACGACGCCTATATCCTCAGACACTCCCAGGTGCCGGAGCTCTTCAGTGCTCCAGCCCGGCTGGATGGATGGCTGCTGGGTGACAAGGGCTATCCCCTCAGAAGGTGGCTCATGACGCCTCTCCGCCATCCAAGAACAGAAGCTGAGCAGCGGTACAATAGGACCCAGGGCACCACAAGGGCTGAGGTGGAGAGAGCCATCGGTCTTCTCACGATGCGCTTCCGATGCCTGGACCGCTCAGGGGGCGCACTCCAGTACCCCCCAGATTGTGTCTCTGTGATAGTGGTTGCATGTTGCGCTCTCCACAATCTTGCGCTGGAAAGGGGGGACGCAGTGGACGATGAAGATGTCGACGCAGTGTCTGCAGCTGCACACGATGAGTCCAGCAGTGAGTCCGAGGATGAGCACGCACAGGGAAATGCTGAGGGAGTAGATGCTGACCTGGGCATACTCCAGGGAGGCAGGGACACCCGGGAGGCTTTAATCCAACGAACCTTCAGCTGGCACACCACAGACGGACCTCCAGCACAAGCCTGGGCTGCAGGCTCTATTCTCGATACCTGAGTGCAAAATCTGCCTGGATAGGAACATTAACTAAAGTCCTTGTTAATGAAGTTGAATGTCACACAAAACACTCATTACATTTTTGGAAACCATCCACCTGCAGAAGAAAAGAGGCACCCTCAGCCATGGTGACATGTCTGAATTTAATATTACAGCCAAAGAAACAAGGAAACAGAATGACAGAGGTGTTAAAAATCACACCAACTCATAAAGACCTCATTGCAGGCCAACACAAAAGCACCAGTGATAAACCCCTGTCGTGCCTAAGGTGCCTTATGGTTACGCTTTCGGGTGCTATGTCTAGGTGCTGTCCCCTCGCTGGCATTGGCATCTGAGACAGCCTGCTCACTCTGCTGTCCTGTTGGCCTTGATGACCTTGGCGGGCGTCCTCTGGCCCGTGGAGCCTGTGCTGGCCCCACCCTGGAGGGAGCTGCCAGTTCCACAGCTGCCATCTCCCCAGTCGTTGCAGCCTCATCGGATGATACAGTCACTGGCAGAGAGCGGAGGAGCTGCCGCCCTCATCTGGGGAGCGCCCTGAGAGGAGCCCAGAGAGATGCCAGTCAGCTGCTGCACTGATGTGAGGTTGATTCGGACCTCCCTGCTCACCATAAATGGATGGGCACCGAGCCAGGAAACTTGGTGCCCAAACCATCCCCCACACTGGCCCTGACCATCTGGGGTCAATGCCGATGTGAGGGCTTGCTGGTCCGAGCGCATCCCCGGGAAGCCCTGATGGGTCTCCTGGAGGAGCCTCTCCACGAGAGTTGCCACTCTCTCCATGGGGGACGCATGGCGCTCGGCCATGAGGCTCATTGCACCGGTGATGGTCCATGTAGACTCCTCCTCCACGGTCACCAAGCCAAACATAGCCCCATGTATCTCCCCCAGACGCTCCCACACACCCGGCCGCATTTCCTGCATTTGTTGCATCGCGGACGACCCCAGAGGCACATCATCAGGCACCGACTGAGCATGTGCCTGGTCCCCTGCAGTCCTCCGGCTGGCACCTTGGGCACTCTCTGTCTCTGCCAGCTCCTCCAGCGACTGTGAAGTGCCCTCACCGCTGTGCCCCAGGACACTAGCCAATGTTCTAATTCCCACCGAGGTGCTAGTGTCTGCGCTGGTGCCCGCCTGGCAGAGATGGTGTGACACTGGTGAGACCTCAGGGCCCTCAGGTCTGAGAGGGGGCCTCTGCTGCTCCTCCTCCTGGCCCTGCTCCACTGATGCTGAAAGGAAGAACAAGGACATTGGATCAGTTAACGTGGAGACAATGTCAATGTGCATCCCTGTCCCCCGGAACATTATGTGCTCATCCTCCCATAAGCAATGGTCAAGCCATGTTGCAAACTTCAATCACTGAACACTCAGCACTGCCATGGCTGTTGGGAGAACAATGATGACCTCAGTGCTGGGCAAACATACCTGCCCATGGCACCCCAGCCTCACCGACACCAGTGGACCTGGGCGCATGGCGCCTCTCCAGATCTAGGGCCTCCTGCTCGAAGCGGGTAAGCATTGCCACCTGGGCCGGCCCTCCGCCAGTCCTCACCCGCTCGGCGGCATTTTGTGCATTCTTCTACTGAAAAGGAGAGAAGAGCATTGATTCGTGCGACTTGTACGTGGACTCTCTTCACGGACGGCCCACCCCAACCAGAGTGGGACATTGCAGGGCTCCAGTGCCTCCTCACCCCACAGCTGCCGAACACTCACACAAAGTTGCTAGGCCTGCCCCACACCACTCCGCCCCCTTGGCCAAATGCTGCCTACATCACATTCAGCACCACATGGTCTAACCTTCCATAGCAAGGAGGCACAAGCACGTGGAGTGCAGAGGAGAGCAGATCGATCGGTGTCCCGCCACCTTGAAGTTCCCCTCCCAGGATGTCATAACCCTGACTTGGACATGTCCTGGAGTTCCAGCACTGTGCCCAGGTGCAGCTCCTCCAGGTTGCCCCCAAAACAGTCATGTGGGTCTCAGTGTACCACATGCTGTGGGGGCAGAACCCATCTCTTCACCACCCTCTCAGGGTGACCTCGGCATGGGCAATACCTGCTGGCCCACCCAGTGAAGGACACATGTCGTCAATGATTCAATGCAGTCACTACACTCAGACGGTGGGGGTGGGAGGGGGGGGGGGGGGTGGGGGGGGGGTGGTGGTTGTGGGGGGGTGGGCACCAGGGGGAAAGCCTACCTGCTGGGTTAAGTGACCAATGCCAACATGGTACTCACCCTTCCCGAACGCAACAGGTCATTGAAGCGCTTGCGACACTGAATCCATGTGCACCGTACCACGTCACGGGAGCTCATCACCTCCGCCACCTCCTCCCAGGCACGTTTGGTCATGTTGTGGGGGCCTCCTCCTCCCATCCTCAGGGACCAGCACCTCCCACCGAGCTGCCACCTCCTCGAGGAGGGCAGCAAGGCAATTGTCCGAAAAGCAAGGGGCACAGTGCCCCCCCTGCCCTACCCTCCTGCCTGGCCTGCTCACCAGTAGCGCTCTTCCACTGGCCGTGATTCACAGCCTTTGAAAAGCTGCAGCAGTTTTTTTAACAGGCCCCCGGGTCACCATTGGACCCGGTGGTCATTGCAGTCCCACCGCCCGCCTGCCCACTCCCACTGTCCTCGGGAGCTCTGATTCATGCTGGGCGAGCCTTAATTGGCCCACCCGCGTAAAATGGTGGCTCGGTCCCGACCGTTGGTGGTGATCGGGTCCGCGCCCGCCCGCTTCTGCTCCCCCACCCACCACCCCCCCACCCCCCATCCCCGGCTAGCGAGATAATTCTGCCCCTGATGTTTCTTATATGACCTGGATGCAAGACCTTTTCATTGGCTTGTTATCTTTCCAGGAAATAGATGAAAACTAGGAAGTGAATAGGATGATCAATAACTTGCAGAAGGATTAATTTCAATTATTTAATTAGGCAAATGGCAAATGAAGTTCAACACTGATGAAAGCAAAAGTGAAGTTGGGTTGAAAGAAATGGGGTGGAAATGATCTACACCAGTGCAGGGTAACAGGTTGGTAGCCAACCACCAGCCCTCTGACCGATGAAGGTATCTAATAAAGGGAATAGAACCAGCAGAAGGGAGATGTTCAAAGCGCCAGGGAATAACAGCAGATTTGATAACTTCAATATTGGAATCAATGTGAAGAAGATGTTGGAGACACAGGCCCAAATTTTTGTGGGGATGGAAAGGGTCTCGGACTTAGTCAAAATGGCGTCAGAGCCCTGATTCTGGATGTCCCACCCTAGAACCCAGCACCCACTACTTTCCCTTGGCGGGGGCGGGAGGGGTAAACGTAGTGAAGAGGATGGGTCATAGTTTGTATTCTTTGACACAATTTTCATTAGCGGGATGCCCAAAACACGACTGGTGTGCTTTAGACATTTCAGCAAAAGGATTAAAGCTCTTGGACTCATTTGGGGAGGTAGGGTAACCTTTTGGAGAGGTCCAAGTACGCTTTTGGTAGCCCTTTGAGGGCCCAGCCAGGCACACCCCCATCCCATGAACAAATACATTTTTAAAAAGAGTATGAGGGGCCAAGGGTGGGAGTCATGAGGC
>NC_135894.1:16675903-16838403 GCF_964194155.1 Cetorhinus maximus | reverse complement strand
GTCTCTGTGTGTGTGGGTGTCTCTGTGTGTGTGTGCCTGTCTGTGGGTGTCTGTGTGTGTGTGTGTGTGTGTGTATGTGTGTGTGTGTGTGTGCCTGTCTGTGGGTGTCTGTGTGTGTGTGTGTATGTGTGTGTGTGTGTGCCTGTCTGTGGGTGTCTCTGTGTGTGTGGGTGTCTCTGTGTGTGTGTGTGTGCTTGCGTATGTGTGTTTCCCACCAAAAAAAAAATTATATACCACCTTTCATAACCTCAGGACATCCCAAAGTGCGTTACAGGCAGTGAAGCACTTTTTGTAGTGTAGTCACTGTTGCAAAGTAGGACACATAGCACAGCAAGCTCCCACAAACACAATGTGATAGTGACCAGTTAATCTGTTTTAAGTGCTGTTGATTGAGGGATAAACATTGGCCCGGAGCATTGCAGGGAGCTCTCCTGCTCTCCTTCAAAATCGTTTCATAGAATCTTTCACATCTGCCTGAGCGGGCAGACCGGCCTCGGTTTAATGTCTCATGTGAAAACCGCACCTTCAGCAATGTAGCCAGGTACTGAAACACAAGCCCCACATCACTGGGTTAACACCTTCCCATGTCTCCAAGGCAGCAGCGAGAAGCCCCTCAAACAGCAGAAGCTTCCAGGCTCACAGCTGAAGGAGCCAATTGCTGGAGACAATTGCATCAGGAGAGAAGGGAGGGCCTGGGAAAGGTAAACTCATAAGTGAGGTTACATATCCCAAAGGAAGAGAGTCAGATTGCTGCTATTCCTCAGAACCCAAATACCCTCAACTCCTAGCACCTGAACATTGGCCCTCAATCCTTCCTATGAACAACTTTATTTTCCTGCCCCTATTTGGATCGCACTTTCACAGGCACGACAGGCCGAATGGCCTCCTGTGCTGTACGGTCCTGTGGAGAAAGGGCTGTGGCAGTTTTTCTAACTGGAGGAAGTTTAAAATGACCCGGTAAGAAGCTGCTCATAGGCTGAGCTGCTGTTTGTTCCAAAGCTGAAACAGTTTTGACAGACTTGGTGGATTTTGCTGTCAATGTTGTGTTGCCTCTTCCCAGAGGCAATGGGCCTGACTTTCCAGGGCCCCCCTCTCTCGGTGCGATTGTGGTGGAGTGGATCCCCCTCCCATCAGCCTGCACGCTGGGCCTTGGGTTGCCAGTTAGACATAACCCTGTAGGTTCATGCTATTCCCTCGTAAGAGGCCCATTAAACAGCCATTTTTCTTTCTCCAACATTTTTATAACAGGAGCATGTAAAGAAAGTGATAAAAACCCACAATCCTTTTAGCGGCCTGATGATTCTTGTCCCAGATTGTTCACAGTAGTGTCCAGGAGCCTTGCGTTTGACTCCTGGAGACTCCGGGATATTCCGGGAAAGTTGGCAGCTCTTCACATGGACACAGACCCTGTCCCAATTCCTAGGGGAATGCAGCCATTTAAATGTTTAGGGTTGATCATCCACTCCTGCAGGGGCACCTCAGAGCCTCCTGCCCTGATCTACCAATAGCAGAGCTGCAGTTCTGAGGCTGTGAAGGAGGCTCGAGGAGAAAGTAGGCTTTGAGGGCAGGATTCTCCCACAGGCTTTGGGACCTCGATGAGGGGACCAAACGGGAATCCCAAGGCCACAGTCCCCAGCAGCGAGACCAGCGGAGCAATCTTCCTGAAGGCAGCCTCCTAATCAGCTGCCTCGCGTTCACTGTCCAGCAGGGGGCGAGCTGATCTAGAGCCTTGGCAAATCCACCGGGAAGAGGTAGTCACTTCTCAGGTGGGTCTGAGATCGCGGGGGTGCCTCTTATATGGAGGCGTAAGAATAATTAAATATTTTAGAGCAGGAGAGGTCGGCAGGTTCCTTGGATTGGAAGAGAAATCCCACCGGATGGTTTGTTGAACGGGTTGCGAGGGCTGCCTTTCCTGCCCACGGCCTCCTCTTTGGGATATGGAGTCTCTGGCTCCGGTTGCTGTGGGAAAGCCACACCCATGGATACCGTGGCCTCCCCATGGGGTACCACAAAACTGCCCCATGTTGGAGCCCTAAGTATGTAAATCGCCCGCCTGCTTGACATGACTCCGCCATTTCTCCAGCCCCACTCCCTCTGCCAGGAAAATTCAACCTTTAAATTCTCAGCTCCTCAGGGAGAGAGAGCAGAGCTGCTGGTCAATCTCTCTGCCGGGCATCCTTTGCCCGATGAAGTTCCAGGGTCTATCCTGAGGCTTCAGTAGGGCTGCACGCCTGCCCTCGCCTGGCCAAAGCTCCCCTAAGGCCTGCTGAGAATCCACTGAGTGAAAAGCCTGGGCTATAGGCCGGAGTTTACTCCCCACACAGCCCCTGGATTTGGAGCTAGGCAGGGGAGGTCTCAGTTTCTCCCCACCAGACCACTGTAATTCATAGTGGGGAGCAGCCTCTTTGGAATCAAGTTCCACCCCCAGTATCTCCTGCACTCCCATGACCCCAAGAATTTTAGGCCCAGTGCCTTTCTTGTATGAGATCAGGATTTCCAGTCTGTTAATGTGGAACAGTTCCTGAAATCCTCTGTAGCTCTGGGTGGGGTCACTAACTCTCCTGGATTGTAGCAGAAGCGAAAATGAATCTTCCAGGCACTCCCGCGAGCAACCCGGGAGAAATATCACTGGCATCTTTCCCCCTCCCATTTCTCTCCAGTTGGACTCCAGGCAGAGAGTGAAGCCTCAGCTGCGGCCAGAATGCTGTACGGTCCTGGTGCACATGCTCCTTGGTTTCCAAAGCACAGGTGATTGACATGGCTAACTGACCAATGGCGGGAGCGTGGGTCATCATGTGATGAAACCTCCTGGAACATGCTCCAACCCGAATTGGCAACCTGAGTTCTAGGATGGGGGGTTGGCACCAATAGGGTCTGCAGAGGGAAACAGAGTTTGCTAATGAACAGCCTTTCTCCACAGGACTGTACAGCACAGGAGGCCATTTGGTCCATCATGTCTGAGAAAGTGCTATCCAAATAGCCCCACTCCCCTCGCAATCTGTGCACACAAATACACTATAGACTCTCTCGTACACACTAACACGCTTGCTCACACACACACACACACGAACTTCCTTAGTCTTTAAGCAGTTTTGATATACCCGAATGGCTTGCTGCAGCACTTCAGGATTGGGGTTGGAGTCACATATAGGCCAGACTGGGTAAAGATAGCAGGTTCCTTCCCTGAAGGACACTCATGATCCAGACAGGATTTTAATGACAATCCAACAGCTTCATGGTCACTTTTACTGAATTCCAGTAAACTGAATTCAAATTCTCAAACTGCTTTGGTGGGATTTGATCTTTCATTCCCCTGGATTATTGGTTCAGGAATATAACCATTTCGCGACCCTATCTTTACATCATTTCTTCCCTGCTCTTAATCAAAGGCAGAGAGCTTTAATGAAGGTTTATTGCAGTAGTTTGTGCCTTTTTACAAACGCTGTGGGGATTGTTGAGCCGCTGTTGAGTGAACATTCCTCAGAAGGGAAGAGTATCTTTCACAAGATGAAGAGAAGCCCTACTTACTGCTTCTTCCTGTACAGAAGGTCCTCTCAGGCCCTCTGAAACTCAGAGCACAATTTGGTCTTAAATAGCCGACCACAACAGAGTGATACGATGCAGAAGGAGACCTTTCAGCCCACGGCTCCTAGCACATTGGAATAGCCACTCCCCTGCTCTTTCCCCTTGACTCTGCAAACGTTTTCTTTATACAAACATATCCAATTCCCTCTGGAAAGCCAGCATGGAATCTGCTTTCAGTTGAGAGTGCTGCTGGGCGTGGGGAAGGGATTTTAACTGCTATGTGCAAGTTGGCTGAAATGTATAGTTTGATAGACGGTGAACAAAGGCTCCTTAAACCAGGCCCGATCTATGCACTGGACTGTGTAGAGTTAGTTTACAATGTTTCCTGGCAACCCAAATGTATAAGAGCTTAGCATTAAGAACCAAAACCCTTTTAGTTCCTTACCTGCAGCGAGCTGGTGGGAGTCTGGCTCTCGCTGAGTCTTCACATATTTGCGAATCTTGTTCAGTGACTCAAAACGTCAGTGTTAACCCAATGACCTCAGGGGTCATGGGTCACCGAGCCAACAGCGCTGCCCTCCAGCTGGTGGGCTTTGTGCTGGGCGCGGTGGGCTGGATTGGTTCAGCCATTGCCACCGGGCTAGTTCAGTGGAGAGTGTGGCACGTGAGCTTGGTCGAGGTCACCTCGGGCATTGCCTGGGTTGGCATCTGGAGGGTCTGCTTCTACAGCCAGGCACTGACCACCCCACCCTTCCGGCGGATGTCCTGCCAGAGACTCGGCGCGCTCGATCAGTTTGTCCCGCCTGAGATAGTCATCGCTCAGGGGCTGTTGCTGGTGGCCGTGCTTTCTGGCGCCCTGGGGAAAGCCGCCACCATCTACGGGCTGAGGAACGTCTATTTTGGCGGAGAGCGGCGTCCCAGGCAGGCCTGGCTAGCGCTTGTGGTTGGTGGAGGTTTCCACCTCCTCACTTGCGTCTGCGTGGTGATTCCTGCTGTCTGGAACTTGAGCTCGGTGGTGAGTAACCAGGCCATAGCATTTCCTCCTCACTTCCACCTGCCCAGCTCGCCGCAGAGCCAGGAGCTGGGAGCGGCTGTCTATATTGCAATTTTCTCGGCCGCCTTGCTCTTCCTCGCTGGGGTCTTCCTGGTGAGTTACAGCCCCGCCGCAGTCAAGATACATCCTTCCGCTGACTTCTCTGACCGCTCCAGCCTGGTCTTTGGGGGGTCGATCAGAATGGGGAGCCGCTCGTTTGCGCAGAGCGTCTCCAAATGTTCCCTTTCCAGCTACGGGGTGGACAATCCGGCATTTAATCCTGAGGACAATCTTTAAGGGTCACCAAGGGGTCTGGAAAGCCCGAACTACAAACTGCCACACAACACGGATCAACATTCTGCTGTTCCTTCAGCAAACAAGCCTGTTCTAGAAAATGGATTAACTGTCCTGGGACTCCAAGCCACGGGTTATGCTGGCCAACACCTTGGTCAAGACTGGGATATTACTGCACGCTGAGAAAACGGACTCGATAAACCTTTGCTATTTATTGATCATTGATAGGTATCTTCAAAATGGTGGTTTGATAGGGTAGATATGGAGAATTATTTCCACTTGTGGGGGACTATGGGCTGTAAATATATGATAAGGATTAATAAATCCAATTGGGAATCCAGGAGATAATTCCTCACCCAGAGAGAATGGTTAGAATGTGGAACTTATTACCACAGGGAGTAGAGGCAGATAGCATGGGTGCATAAGGGGAAGGCTGATAACTACATGAGGGAGAAAAGAACAGAAGGATATGTTAATGGGATTAGATGATGAAGGCTGAGAGGAGGCTCATGTGGAGCATAAACACTGGTATAGAGCTGGTATAGAATTGTTTCTGTGCTGTAAATACTATACGATACTATGTAAATCCAATAAAGAATTCAGAGAAACTTCTTTACTCAGAGAGTGGTTAGAATGTGGAACTCACTCCAGAGGGGTACAGAGTCTTCTTCAGATCTCTGCCCAAAGGCAGGTCTGACCTACAGTACCATGTCCTCCACCACAGGTAGGGTAAGGAGGCAGGCCCCAAATCCACCCCAGCCTGGATCAGGATTGAACCCTGTGCTGTTGGCACCAATCTAGTCCACACTGGCCATCCAGCTATGGAGCCAACAGGCCCATCGCTGTGGCAACATGCATGTTGTAGCTTAAAGCTGTGGATGGTGATGGTAGAGACTCCAGTCGGAATCTCTCCCACTCTTACTGCCTGCCATTGGTGCACATTGGAAGGATTTACAAGCTGATTATCAACTTGTTTGGCCATGTTATGAACATACTTTCCATGGCCATCAGGTCTTGAGTGAGTCTTGAGCCTGGAGCTTCTGTCTCAGAGGCAGGGACATTAGCCGCTGTGCTGCAAGACCACCTCAGAGGCAAATAACAAAGGTGTATTTAGGGAGAAGCTAGATTATTGCACGAAGGAGAAAGGAATCGAAGGCTATACTGCTACTGGGGGTGGGAGGAGGCTTGTGTGGAAGATAGTCCAGTTGGGCTGTATGGTCTGTTTCTGTGCTGCAATTCATTGATTGATATATTTCATCACTTCTGCCTTTGGGAAGTGTTGGCTCCTGTTACGCTCTGGCCTGTGTCAGTCAGCAATGCTCCAATACCTTGCCCAATTGTGGGAGCTAATCAGCTGTGAGAGCATCACGGTTAAGACTAGCCATGACCTCACCTACACTCTTCCAAGCACAAACACTGGGTCCAACATCTTCCAGATTTGCCCCACTATCAACTCAGGAAGTACCGAGGCAGTTTGGTTCTGTCTGAAGTGGGCTAATTCAGCATGGGTGATTAGCCTGGGACCTTGCTGTGCGGCTTCACTCAGCAACACAGCAGAGACTGTACATTCAAGGCAGGGATTGATCGATTTTCAGATTCTGAGGGAATTAAGGAATATGGGGATAGTGCAGGAAAATGGAGTTGATATCGAAGGTCTGTCAGGATCATATTGAATGGCGGAGCAGGCTGGAGGGACTGAATAGCCGACTCCTGCTCCTATTTCTTATGTTCATGTTAACCAGCTGAGCTATTTAAAATCATGATAAAAGCAAAATACTGCAGATGCTGGAAATCTGAAATAAAAACGGAAAATGCTGGAAAAGCTCAGCGGGTCTGGCAGCATCTGTGGAGAGAGCAACAGAGTTACCGCTTCGTGTCCGTATGACCCTTCCTCAGTACTTAAAATCATGCTTGAAACAAAACCCACTCTCAAATTCTGATAAGAAAGGAGTTTTCTCTTTCATTTGCTTTGGACATTTTCATTGACTGGTTGTAAAAACATTGGGGATCAGGGCAAAACAAGGCTGTTAAACTGGGCCAGTTGCTTGGAGGCTGAAATGATGGAACTTCCAGGAATATGTCTGACCAGGACCGCGACTCCAATCCGGTGTTTCTTTGCACTGTACGCCATCACCAGCAGGCAGGCCGGTACAACAAGAACCTCGTTTCCTGTTCTTTGCCTATGATGTTCCATCATCAGCCACCAGAGGGTGCCCAAGAGCTGTATGAGCGACTGTCCCTCCGAAGCTGAGGGCCATGCCCAGCTGTGGGCCTAGAACGGGTCAATCTAGCAGTGGGATGGCCAATCTGTCTAGAGTTGGTCTCACTGCTAAACTCGTGGGGGTATTTTTTGTTCTGAAATGTCCCGGGCCCTTGATCATGTAAATTAAGGGAAAGCCGCCTGTTAGAGGATCCCATTCCAAAATTCAGGAAGGATAAGCGGTTCAGAAGCTGGTCCTTCCCCACTTAAGAGCCTTCAATGACCCCCGATGCTATCAACAAGAGGTGTGAAGAAAATCTATTTTAAAAATTCACCCTTTGGTGTAGGGATGCTTCCCTCTGAGTCCACAGGGATCATCATCTTCCCCTGAACTGTGGCCTGTTCCAACTCCCCCCTCTCTGGACTTTACCTGAAGGCCACTGGCTGTGAGGCCCAACATTGATTTCTGCACTCGGAATGAGCTGTTAGGGGAGGGAGACGAGCACCAACCCCTCACACTGAATACGATGATGGGACCCGTGGATTTCCACCGATCCTTGACCCTCTCAGTTCAGGCCCGGCCGGTCACACACTGCTGAGTTTAGATCTGGAGATGGCCCAGACTAAATTCTGGGTGATAATCTGAAAGCGACGGCATGGCTAAATCTGAGAATTTATTGTAGTGCGGCCTTGCACCCAAATTGTATTAATCCATTGGCACAGAAAGTCTGAGACTTGTAAAACTTAATCTTCCTCCGTTTATTGAATATTGGCACAGTCAGGTACAGAAATTAACCTGCATTTTTCCACTGTGATTCCAAGGTCTCCATTATATGATCACAGTTTTCTCCTCTTCTTTTCTCTCTACCCCTGCTCCTCTCTTGTTGTCATGCCTCCCTTCATGTACATCTCGACTCTCCTGCCAGTGCCCCAGGCTCAGCTCCCTTCTGGATAACCCTGCAGCCTCCCTCTGTACCGCCCTTGGCATTCTCTGAAGGGCCCATCAAGGGCACTCCTCACTGCTTCCTCACGAGCAGCAACCCCAGCTGCCCTATCCTGTTCTCTCGCCAACCTTTCCGCCCAGTGTGCCGGCTGAGGGCTGATCTTACAAGCCTCCTCCCTGAACAACTCACTTTTCCCAGAGCTGATTCTGTGAACTCTGCCAGCAGATCAGCTCTCACTGTCCCTCTCCTCATCGCTCTCCAGAATGTCCATTCGTTTGCATCCAGGAACTTGTAGTGGATGATTACGGCCATCATGAAACCTTGGCTGAGGGGTGATGGCGCCTTCTCCCTAAATAAGGCTTTCCAGCCAGGCTATACCTTGCACCATTTGCCCCATCGACACTGTCGCAATAGTGAAGTGGCTTTTATCATCAGATCACACCTTATCTTAACCCCATACCCCTCTGGCCTTTCTCTTCCTTTCAACATCACACCTTGTTTCACCTCTCTTTCAAAATCCTCGTTCCTACCACCTTCCCAAGTACAATAAAAATTGTATCACTCAGATATCTTTCCCCCCTCAGCCTCTGCACCGAGTGACTTCTCATCCTCAGTGTTTTCATCCTCCATCTCAACTCATCGTGCTCTCTCTCCTCTGAGTTCACTGCCCTCTTATCCTCCCTAAATCTGTCCCTCTGTGTAAGCTCTCCAATCCGTATTCACAGCCACCCCCTTGACCTTGTCAGCTCACATGGTCTTGCTAGCACCCCCCCCCCAATATATTAAGCACAGATAAGGCCATCCCTGATCTCATCCTTAAATCACTCTCCACTCATATTTCCCTTCACCCTCCCAACACCTCTTCCTTCTGTATCGTGGGTGGCCTTGGCTTGTGATGCTCCTATGGTTCAATGGGCTCCGGACGCTCACTATTTATTGACTGAAACCCTACTCAGGTAGGGTGGCCACTGACCGAGCGCTTGAATACTGAACACTGCGACATCGGTCTCACTATCAGAACAGGCCAGTCGTTACATCAGTCTCTGCTTTGCTATGGGTGCAGTATACTCTTAGCCACAGGTATCCCCATCAACACAGCAAGGTCACAGTGCTCCATTGGACAATAATTTGAGAAATGAGGTTGTAATATTAGATATACTTATGTTGTCCAACATGGCCTAGCCAGTAATGCCTCTCCAGGTAGACTGACATGAAGTACCTGGCAATAAACATCAATGCACATGGCCTTTGGAAGGTAAGCAGACGATTCTATGTCTACAACCATCCCCACTCTGCAGTGAACTCCCAAACTCAGTGAGAGGCCGGGCTCGTCCCTGGAGTGAGAGTTGGGACAACAGAACCGGATTATTCCAACACCAGCTGACAAGGGCAGGTCGCGAACCTGCCTCACCCTCTTGTCCTTGGATAATTTTATGTTTTGGTGAGAGATGGACATAGAAGAGGGAACTGGGCAGAGAATAGAAAATAAAGGAGAACCTGAGGCTGCTCCAAGGTTCAACTATGATTCTTAGAGGCTGCATGTTTGAAAATATAAATAGTGGACATAAATGCATCAGACAGGGCACAGACCAGCTGAAAACTGGACTGTCCAGCAAAAAACTGGATGAATGTCCAGCCTGCTCAAGCAATGGCGCCTTTCTGCTCTCTGAAGGCACTCCACCTGGCTCCATGTTACTTGGCACAACCAAATCACAGTGGCAACAATGTTTGTATTGGTCAGTGCCATTTTGACCTCTCTACTTATTCCTTTGGCAACTTGATGCCTCCCCCAACCCCATATGCCTCTTATTTAAAATACAAGTCTTACACAGGCCCCCCCCACGAAAGCTCTGTATCCCTCACTGATCAACTCTGAGTGCACTGCCCTCTTATCCTCCCTACATCTCTCCCTCTGTGCAAACTCCCCAAAGTCACTTGGTGATTTTAATGTCCACCTAAAACCTCTTCGTCCCCTCTCCTCCAGTTCTTCTGTCCTCCCACCTTCATTCTATCTGACCCTGCACATAACCTCTCTCGGCCGCACCCATGACTGCATCCTCAACTTTGCCATCACTTGTTGCCCCTTCACACAATCTCTACAAACTTGTCTCCAGTGCTTCCAAACCTGCCCAAACTTATAATCTTCACTGTTTGTCCGGAGAAGGGTCCTCCCTCAATTCACCCCCGCCCCATTCTGCCTATCTGGCTATGTTTATATCCAACACAGAAATGGCTTGATGGAGATACCTCGTGCATTTTATTTCCCTCCCCCACTGACGCTCTCTCACAGGAATTGGCACAAAACTTAAAAACACGACTCTTCTACCATTTTAAAAAAAAAATGGTTGTTTTTAAAAAAAAAATTCATCAAATTTTGATTTATCAAGGAACCAGAGTTCAAAATTATAGCATCAAAATCTTTGACTAGTCGCTGGCCGCACCTGTATCAGTGGATCTACAAGATGGCAAACAGTAATATTTTCATTTCAAAGCACAGGAACAGGAGGAGGCTATTCAGATACTCAGGCCTACTCCACCATTCAATGAGATCAGGGTTGATCTGTACCTCAACTCCATTTACCTGCTATAGCTCCACATCCTTTGACTCCCCTATCCAACAAAAATCTATGGACCTCAGTCTTTCAAACCCCAATTGTCCTCCGGCATCCCCAGCTTTTTATGGGAGAGAATTGCAAAATGAAGAATTGAGAAAATGCTTTGTGATTGCCCTCCTGACTAACCTAACTATAATTTTAAAATCATTGACTCATTCTTGATTCACCCAGCAGTATCTACCTTATTGAATCCTTTTAGCATTTTAAAAACCTGGATTAGATCATCCCTCAATCTCCTGTACGCAACACTGAACCAATGCTCATGTTACACTACATTAGAGCATTAAGATAAGCATTTTTCCCCCATTTTAATGCGATTAGTCATAATGTTACCCGCCTGATTTTGACCTCACTATCTGTTTGACCATCAGCCATGGCCCACTTGGTAGCACTCCTGCCTTTGAGATAGTAGATTGTGGATCCAGGTCCCACCTCCAAAACTTGAGCACAAAATCTAGGCTAATGTCCCAGTGCCTTACCATCATTTGGATAAGACATTAAACTAAGGGTCTGTCTGCCCTCAGGTAGGTGTAAGAGATTCCACGGTACCATGTCACAGAAGAGCAGGGGAGTTCTCCCCTGTGTCTTGGCCAATATTTGTACCTCCATCGGCTTGTTTGTGGGAGCTTACGGTGCATAAATTGGCTGCTGTGTTTCCTGCATTACAACAGTTACTACAGTTTAAAAAGTTCTTTATGGCTGTAAAGAGCTTTGGGTGTCTTGGGGTCATGAAATACATTATATATAAATGTAAGCCTTTCTTTCTTAAAGTGAGGGCTGCTGTTCTCTGACCATTCACAGCTGTGGGAGCACACTCGCCCCTTATTATATGCCACAGGTTTGTACCCAGGAATCTAACCTTGGGTGAATTTGGCTTCAAATCTCGCAGAACTAGTTGAAACTAGTCCTTCAGCGTGATTTCTACCGAACAGCTGCTTATTATTTCTCCAATCGCAAAACTCAAATCAGATGCAGAAAAATATCATGAGGGGGTTCAGTGCAGAGTCACCAGAATAATACTGGGGCTTAGAGGGTGAAACGACAAAGCCAGGTGAAGGTGTGATCTAATCGAGGGGCTTAAAATGGATTAAGGATTTAATAAGGGTAGATAGAGAGAAATCATTTCCTCTGATGGGGGAATCCAGTGCAAGTGAACATAGTCTTAAGAATAGAGCAGGCCTTTTAGGAGGGAAATCAGGGAGCTCTTTTTCACACCAAGAGTAGTGGAACACTCTTCCTCCAGAAGGCTGTGAGTGCTGGTCGATGGAATTTTAAATATTAAAATCAATAGATGTTTAGTGGAGGACTGGAACAGTAGATATACCAAACATCGTCAGGATGGGTGGATTCCCCATATCTTTTCTTGATTTGGACTTGTTCCACTTTGTCAGCACAGATGTACAATCGACAAACCCTTGTGATAACAACAGCAAAACTGGAAATGTTGCAATAACTTGTAGCTGTTTGTGTAACCCAGCACCTGTATCACCAAAATACCATCAGATAATCCATCCTTCAGGGCAGTAAGCTGTTGGTTAGACAGTAGCATTTCCACCTCCGAGTCATGTCAGACAGTCCTGGTGAGTAGAGACTGCAAGATAGCAATCGGGAGATCCAATGCCTATGTTCATTGCTGTGCTATAACTGTCCAAAAAGTTGCTAAAATAGGTTAATGAGCTGACTGTGGAGAAAAACAGGTTTATCATGCAAGATACAAGCTGAGTACTAAAGGGGTAGAAAACAGAGTGATTTTTAAACTCTGCATGCTTCATACCCATTGAAACATAGATCAAAGGCAGTCCACTTCTCATATGTTGTATCCTAAAGGAGATCACATCTATAATCAATGTGGTACCGTTATTCAAGAAGGGAGGAAGGGATAAACCAGGGAACTACAGGCCAGTCAGTCTAACCTCAGTGGTGGGGAAACTATTGGAAGCAATTCTGAGGGACAGAATGAATCTACACTTGGAGAGGCAGGGATTAATCAAGGACACTCAGCATGGTTTTGTTAAGGGGAGGTCATTTCTGACCAATTTGATTGAATTTTTCGAAGAGGTGACCCGGTGTGTAGATGAAGGCAATGCATTTGACATAGTCTACTTGGACTTCAGCAAGGCTTTTGATAAGGTCCCGCATGGGAAACCGATAACAAAGGTAAGAGCCCATGGGATCCAAGGAAATTTGGCAAATTGGATCCAGAATTGGCTGAGTGGCAGGAAGCAGAGGGTGATGGTCGAGGGGTGTTTTTGTGAATGGCTGCCTGTGTCCAGTGGGGTTCCACAGGGATCGGTGTTAAGTACCTTCCTGTTTGTGGTATATATAAACGATTTAGACTTGAATGTAGGAGGGTTGATCAGTAAGTTCACGGATGACATGAAAATTGGTGGGGTGGTAAATAGTGAGGAAGATAGCCTTAGATTACAGTAGGGTATAGACGGGCTGGTCAGATGGGCTGAACAGTGGTAAATGGAATTTAATCTGGATAAGTGTGAGGTGATGCACTGGGGCAGGATAAACAAGGCACGGGAATACACGATGAATGGTAAGACCCTGGGAAGTACCGAGGATCAGAGGGACCTTGGTGTGCACGTCCACTGGTCCCTTAAGGTGGCGGGACAGGTAGATAAGATGGTTAAGAAGGCATATGGGATACTTGCCTTTATTAGCCAAGGCATAGAATATAAGAGCAGGGAGGTTATGCTGGAACTGTATAAAACGCTGGTTAGGCCACAGCTAGAGTATTGAGTGCAGTTCTGGAATCCGCATTATAGGAAGGATGTGATTGCACTAGAGAGAGTGAAGAGGAGATTTACCAGGATGTTGCCTGGGCTGGAGAGTTTTAGTTATGAGGAGAGATTGGACAGACTGGGGTTATTTTCCCTGGAGCAGAGGAGATTGAGGGGGGACATGATTGAGATGTATAAAATTATGAGGGGCATAGATAGGGTAGACAGGAAGGAACTTTTCCCCTTGGTGGAGGGATCAATAACCAGGGGGCATAGATTTAAGGTAAGGGGCAGGAGGTTTAGAGGGGATGTGAGGAAGAATTTTTTCACCCAGAGGGTGGTGGGAATCTGGAATTCACTGCCTGAAAGAGGCAGAAACCCTCATAACATTGAAGAAGTATTTGGATGTGCACTTGCGATGCTATGGCATACAAGGCTATGGGCCTAGTGCTGGAAAATGGGATTAGAATAGTTAGGTACTTGTTTGACTGGCGCATACTCGATGGGCCGAAGGGCCTTTTTTCTGTGCTGTAGACCTCTATGACTCTATGACTCTAATCAGACATACTCTGTTTTGTACCATGAGGCTCTCCTCACAGTTGGTGACTTCAGCTGGATGCTGCCCTTGGGTTTTTGGAAGCAACACTGTGAAGTGATTAGCAAAAGACCCCCGGACAGGAGAAGGAAGCCACCAACCCAACCGACAAACAAAGCTGGGCCAAACTCCCAACGTGGGACAAACATGGGGATAGCAGTATCCCAGAAGTTGACCACTGTCAAGTGGGCCATGTAGGACACAGGGGCGAGGGTCGTGGCTCCTGCTAGCAGGAAGAACACTCCCCCACTGACTGCTAGCCTCCCCTTGCTAGTCTCATTGTCACTGAAGCAGGTGACGGAGGCCGATCCAGAGAGGGAGGACAGCAAGCCCAGCAGGCCAAGTGCAATGGACACGCACATGAGAATCTGAGTCATTTGAATGTCCTCCGGCAAGCCGAGGAGACTAGTGTACCTCTTGCACTGGACTGGACCATCGTCCTGAGCAACACAGGTTTCCCAAATGCCAATGGAGAATGTCTCAGTCTCTACCAAGTCAGAGTTCTTGATCAGCCACTGAGGTAGCATTGTCGCTACCAAGCAGCATACCCATCCAAGAAGCGATAGAGAAAAAGCCGCACATTGATATATGCAAAGTCTCGACCTCATCTTGCTGACCCTGTGTCTTCCTGAAGGTCTGTCACCATCGAGGGCAGCACCTGAGAACCTGGCTTGTGTGACATATGGTTCAATAAATGTGCATGTCAGCCCTTTCTTATTAGGAGACAGTTCCTCTGAAGCACCAGCCAAAGCAAATTGGGTGAAGTCACTGCAGCCTCTTGACATTTGCTCTTCTTTTCTTGACTGTATTTCTATGTGAAGCTCTTATCTGCAGCCCCCGAAGCTGAAAGTCTGGAAGGAACAAAAGATGTTGGTTTTCAAATAACATGTTTGCTTGGAGTAACTGCCGAAGATTAATGAGGGACACTAATTAAATGACAACTCAAGGTTTGTGCAGTTGTGAAATTTTCCAACATTGGGAACTGTGAGGGAAAATGTTAATTGGCTTATGAGAACATACCATTGTACAGTGTTCCTGTTCTTTTAACCTGTTCTATTGGTTTGTCATAGATTTGCACTAACGTCAGCTTCTATGTATAGCTGATGTAAAGCCCGAAAATGTAAAGTTGTTTGATGTTACGAAGTATATTTTTCTGGGCTCCCTCGACAGCTGAGTTGGAAGTTACCCAATGTGGAATTCAACATTGCACATACAGAGCTCCCAGAGGCAGTCAGATAGACACAGTAGAAATACAGCTGGGACAATGGGCCGAAACATCCCTAAGGTGCAGAGAGGAATCATTTCCATACTTTACAGCTGTGATAGTGACCCGAAGGGTACATTATCAAAGTAGTTACGCAACTAGACAAGTAATCCAGAGAAGGTTAGTTCAAATTCCACAATGAGCATTTGAATTCCGTTTTCTTTTGAAAAGCTGGTATTGGTCAACATGACCCTGACATTTTGGACTGTGATTTTAAAATTCCAACTGGTTTGCTTCCCCAGCTCCTTTGCAGCTTAATGCATGTGTACTCCCTCACCTCTGAGTCAGAAGGTTTTGGGGTTCAAGCCACATTCCTGCACTAGTGTCCATAATCCAGGCTAGACTTCAGTGTGGTACTGAAACAGTTCTGCACTGTCAGAGCTGCCGTCTTTGGGGTGAGATGTTGCACCCAGGTCCCATCTAACATCTCAAGTGGGACATAAACGATCCCATGGCATTATTTGAAGAAGAGCAGAGAAATTCTTTGTGGTGTGCTGTCCTATATTTATATTATAATTCATAGGGACTGACACACAATCCGAAACAGATGATCTGGTCACTTATTTCATTGCTGCTTGTGGGAGATGGCTGTGCACAAATTGGCTACCCTGTTTCCTACATCACTGTGTGACTACACATCAAAAGTACTTCATTGGCTGTAAAGCATTTTGGGACATCCTGAGGCTGGGGATGCGTAAGGAGCTATATAAATGCAAGTGTTTTCTTTATCTGTAGCCATGCTGATTAGTAAAAGGAAACAATTTAAAAAGATGGCTGCCTCGACAGAGGCTGGGAATCATGGGATTCTTACTGGAAGCCATTTTAATTGGATAGGAGATTGGAAGGGGGAGTCCGAGAAGTAATGATCTTACTGAATGTTGATTTTTTAAAAGTTGGATGTTAACCAATGGACCAGCAGCTGGACTCCAATATCTCAGGGACAATCAGTTAGATCCAGTATTCACCAACAGACAGGCACCAAAAGCAAAGGAAGGGGGAAAATCTTTATTAAACCAAAAGCATTCAGAACAAATTGTTTGAACATTAGACTGTTCTAGCAGGAAGGAACTTTGACATATGAGGGGTAAGAGTCTGGGATGTGGAGATGGATTTAACAGGAAGACGCGGAAGGGGACTGGGTTTGCTTGGCATATTCAGTACATTGTGCACGTATACATCGCACAGGAATTTGCTTCTGCCCTTTTTTTAAACATTAAAACTTTTCCTCAAGTTCCTTCGCACTTTTGAATCTCCTTGCGACCTGCCCACTGAAGTCCCAGTGACCTAATTTGCATGTGTTGGACTGAGAGCCAATGGTGGAGCAGCTGCGATCTTCCTGGACTTTGTGCTACTGTTGCATTCAGAGTAAAGACCTGTTGCTATGGTGGATCAACAGGCATGGAGGGTCAAAGCTAAGAATGGGTGAGCATCAGCCCCTGGGGGTTAAGGAGAGGGTTGGATGATGGTGTGGGCACTTGGTTAGTAACCTGGTGGCAGTAAGATGTTGCCAACTTCCCCATCTTACACAGCAAGAGTTGAGTATCCCCCAGGAGCTCCAGGACCTTCTCCTTAATGTGGTGAGGTACTTAAGATCGGGGAAGCCCCATCATGCACTGAGTTGTTCTAAGGCCATAAGAAATCAGCGCAGGAGTAGACCAATCGGTCCCTCGAGCCTGCTCCAGCACTCAGCAAGACCATGGCTGACCTTTGACCGCAACTTCACTTTCCTGCCCATGCCCCACCCTTGATTTCCTTAGAGTTCAACAATCTATCTTTCTCAGCCTTAAATAAACTAGAAAACTGAGCACCCACTGCTCTCTGGGGTAGAGAACGTCGCATTTATTCTTACTCTGTTTTCTGTTCCTTTTATCTGTTAATATATAACCGCCAGACCCATGAGCCTTTATCTTGTGCAACAACCTTTCATGTGGCAACTTATTGAGAATCCTTTGAAAATCCAAACTTAACATGTCCACTGCTTCCTCTGTATCTACTCCTAGCTAGTTACATCCTCAAAAAACTATAATAGATTTGCCAAACATGATTTCCCTTTCTCAAAACCGTGCTGACTCTGCCTAATCTTAGTATGATTTAGTAAGTGTCCTGTTATCACTTCCTTGATAATAGATTCCAGCACTTTCTCAATGACTGATGTCAGGCTGACTGCCTGCAGTTCCCTGTTTTCTCTCTCCCTCCTTTCTTAAATAGCAGTGTTATGTTTGCTAACTCCTAACCCACTGGGACCATTCTAGAATCTAGGGAATTTTAGAAAATCATAACCAGTGCATCCACTATCTCTGCAGCTATCTCTTTTAGAATCCTAGGATGTAGACCATTAGGTCCTGGAGATATGTTGGCTTTTAGATTTATTTTCCTATTAATTTACTTTTATTAATTGCTTTAAATTATTCGCTCTCACTAGACCCTTAGTTCCTCACTACTTCAGATATGTTTTTGTGTCTATTTCTGTGAAGACTGATGCAAAATATTTATTTAATGTCTCTGCCATTTCCTTAGTCCCATTATAGTTTGTTCTGTCTTAGCCCCTAAGGGACTGATGTTTACTTTTGCTACTCTCTTCCTTTTTATACAGTTATAGAAACTCTTACAATCTGTTTGTATAGTTCTTGCTAGTTTATTTTCATGGTCTATTTTCTCCTCCTTTATCATTATTTTTGGTCATCCTTTGATGGTTTCAAAAATTCTCCCAGTCCTCAGGCTTGTACTGCTCTTCTTGGTGATATTATAAGACTCTTCCTTTAATCTAATATATCCATAACTTTAATTAGCCATGGATAGATTACTTTTCCCATTGTTTCTCAATGGAATGTATACTTGTTGAGAATTATAAAATATTTCTTTAAATGTTCACCATTGCCTATCTACCCTCATTTTAATAAAATTTCTCAGTCTGCCTTAGCCTCATACCTACATACTTGGCTTTATTTAAGATTAACACTTTACATGGCTGGTCTAGTTGAGTTCCTGATCAATGGCAAACTCCAGGATGTTGATAGTGGTGAAGTCAGTGATGGTAATGTCATTGAATGTCAAGGAGAGATGGTTAGATTCTCTCACTTGTTGGAGATGGTCATTGCCCGGTGATTGAATGGTGTGCATGTTACCTGCCATTCATCAGCTCAAGTCTGGATATTGTCCAGGTCTTGCTGCATGTGGACATGACTGCTTCAGTATTTAATGAATTGTGAATGGAACTGAATACTGTACAATCAGTGAGCATCCCCACTTTTGACTTTACGATGGATGGAGGGTCAGTGATGGACAACTGCAGATAATAGGGCCTAGGACACGTTATTGAACAACTCCTGCAGCAATTTCCTGGGCCTCCATCAACCACAACTATCTTTCTTTGTGCTAGGCATGACCCCAGCCAGTAGAATGCATTCCCCCTAATCCCTATTGACTTCAGCTTTGCCAGGGGTTGGTGCCATACTCAGTGAAATGCTGGCTTTAGATAGAAACATTTGTTTTGCTTTATGAATAAATGCATCTTTTAACAAGCAGCAAGGACCTTGAAAACACTTGTCAGAAATGGCTTTGTTCTTTCTTCGTTCAGAGTAGCAGCCACTGCCAAATGCCTGATTATATGCTACTTTATAGATTGTAATAGAAACTCCCTTGTGAACTGTAGCCTGTGGAGGAAAGTACCACTCTCATCATAAAGCTTTCTACCACTGGGAGCTTCCCTCAGCACATGTCTAGGTCTATTGTAGACTAATTGATGGAGATTGAAAACCATAATTAATCAAGGACTCCATTGTTGCTGTAACACCCAACAATATAAAGTGAACTCAGTGGACCTTGGCCTTTTTTTGTCTAGCAATTATGGGCAGAATCGCCCCACATTCTCACTAAGTGTGGTAGTGGGCGTGAGAATAGACGTTTTACCTGTCGGCCGCAATGGTTTTCACACCATATCGTCCCCTTCCCAGCGCCTCATTAATAATGCATTCACAGGAAATACACTGGATCACTGACAGGTGGGTGTCTCGGATTTACCCGCTACGCTGTGACCTCAGCATTTCCTCACTCCGGGCGCCATATTTAAAGCGCACCAGAGCACAGCCTACTTCACATCTACAGACCAGGACTGCTTCAGGCAACAGATGGCCCCGAAAGCAAAGGTGATGGCAGCCCCCTAATTTAGTGACGCCTCTGTGGGGCACCTCCTGGACACAGTGGAAGGCCACTGCGATGCCCTATACACCCCCTCTGGCCACAGGAAGTCCAGCAGAATCAGCAATCCGGTCTGGGAGGTGGTGGCAGCAGTGGTCAGTGCCCTCGGAGCGCAGAGGAGGTCAGCCATCCAGTACAGGAAGAGGATGAATGGTCTCATCCATTCCGCCAGGGTAGGTCAACCACCTCATCAACTCACACACTCACAAACCCATCACACATCCACAGGGATCTCACACCTCAAGTGACAACACCACTAACTCTCACACACACCCTCACATCTCCATCAGGCTCATACCCCCTGGAGCTCGTGTCCTCATCCTGTCCATGGCTCCACTCACCACACAAACATTCCACTCAGTGCCATGTGTCCTGCTCACACTCTCTCATCTGTTTTCCTGCAGGAGAAACTGGCTCACATCAGCAGGGAGAGGTCCCAGACTGGGGGTGGACTGGCCAACATTAGGCCCCTCTCTCTCTTTGAGGAGTGTGCCATCGCGCTGACTGGTGAGGACGTGGACCCCGCCTGCGGTGACGGTGAGGTCAGCGGTGAACACCCACGTGAGGATCCTGCACCACATCATCCCTCAATGTGACTGTGAGTGCTCTCTCTCCTGCTTTTGACTCTGCTGCCATGCACTAATTATCTCTACTTTGGTTCACTGGGAGCTCTGCCAAGCGACCAACACCCTCAGCCAGTCAGTCCCTCAGCTCCATCCATGTCCTCACCTCCAGCCAAGAGGACACCTCCTCCATTGAAGAGCTGGAAATAAGCAGCCTGGAAGACCCATCACAGCGTTTACCCACACCCTCCACCAGCGCAGAGACACACACCTCGGTGGGAACAAGATCTAGAGCAGGCTCAGATTCACAATCTGGTGGTCACCGCACGGACACGTGTCCGCAGCAGGAGGGGGCAGGTTCAGCCGAGCTCCCCAGCACTCGGAGGACTGCTGGAGAAGAGGCATCTGTGAGGCCCGAGTCAGATGACTCTGGATTCGGCCTTCCAACTCATCATGGAGAGTCAGCAGAAGATGGGAGAACGTTACTCAGAGCTGCTAGAAGGCCTCAACAGAGTGGCACGCGAGTTGGAGCAGTGCGTCCGCCTGCTCTCTGATGAAATGGTGCCCACATGTGCGCACATGGAGGTCTCCATGGCAAGGATGGTGGACATCATAGAGACCCTGGTCCAGCAAAAGCCGGAGACGAATGCAGATATGCACTCCATCATGTTAGCCATGGCTGAGTTCCTGCAGTGGGAATGTGAGGGGGAAATTGGGCACCTCGATGTCCTTCCAGGTGCTCCTTCCCCTCAAGGAGTCAGGTATCCAAAGATAGGAGGAGCGGCAGCTGGACACCCCTGGGTCATCCACTCAGGAATCTCAGAGGTTGTCCGCTCCCTCTGAGTCCCCTTTGCCTGTGACCCCCTCAACCTCATCCTCTGTCACTGCAGAGGGAGCAGCTGGTCCACAGGAGGACAGCAAAAGCAAGCCAGGGCCCCTCAGCTCTCCAGAGGACGCACGCCGAAGTCATCAGAGGTAACAGGGCCAAACATTGTACAGGCTGTCTCCACTCCTGCTGCGGATGTCAGGGCAGCACCGTAGAAATGTTAAGAAATTCTGATCACAAGTGGTTGCACGGGTGAACACATTTTGTCACTTTATAATCTGAATATATATATTCACTCTCATTGTAATGGTGTCTTTCAGCTTCATTTACAGGCTTTGTGAGTCCTCCCCCCTACGCACCACCACCCCCACCCCCAACACTAGCAGTTCAGCTGCACACAGACAGACCATGAGTGATTCTGGAGGGAGAAGTGTGAGTGTGTGTGTGTGTGAGTGTGGCAGGGCCTTTTGGAGCCTCATGTGAGCCTCTCCCACACACACGGAGCTTTCCTCCATCACACCGATC
This sequence comes from Cetorhinus maximus, assembly GCF_964194155.1. Lineage (NCBI taxonomy): Eukaryota > Metazoa > Chordata > Chondrichthyes > Lamniformes > Cetorhinidae > Cetorhinus > Cetorhinus maximus. Next base: position 16,817,093 of record NC_135894.1, on the reverse strand, counting down.
TCACTTTCCTGAGCATTTTCACTGCTGCCTGCTGGGGTTCTCTTTCAGGTGTCGTCCATCTGAGCTGACCGGCATCTCCATCCACCCACTGATCCCACTCCCATGCAGCACCCGTGCCCGTCCAACACGAGGCTCCGCTCACGTTCGATTTGCACAGCTTGGTAGTCTTTAAGATTTTGATTAGCTCCCCTGCCCTTTCCCCTCCACCAGTCACCCTTGTCCTTCCCCCATCACAATCTACCCCCTGGCATCACCTTCCACCTCCCCACCATCACTCTACAGCCTGAAACCTTGTCATTTCAGGATGTCCAGGTGATGCACATTCTCTATCCTCCTGAAAATCCCACCCCCATCCATGTTGACCTCTCCAACATCCTCCTTGCCACCCCCAGGGTCTGTGTTTGCCTCTGAGCCCCTACCGATTACCCTCTCTGCCTCTTCTACCGCTACCAACGCACCCTCACCCTCCCACCCTACCGGCTCCTCAGCCCCTCTCTCACTCACCATTCACTCCTACTACAACCCCCCTGAGTTCGCTCCCCAGGAAGCAGTCATTGACTCCACAGACCTCTCCACATTCACCTGGACATTCCACCCAACCCCCCTTACTCCTTCCTCCACCCTTACTTCCACCCCTCACCAGACACTTTCCTCCCCCCAAACTCCCTCCTCCTCCCGGACACCCTTCCCCCTCCGAACTCCCTCCCCTGCTGGACACCTTCCCCCGCCCCCCCACTCTGAACCTGCTCCTCCCCCCTGGACACCTTCTCCTCCTCCAAATTCCCTCCCTTACACCTTCCTCCCGCCTCACACCTACCTTACCACTTACAGCATTCTCCCCCATTACACCCTCCTTGCCCCATACTCCATCCTCTCCCAGGACACTCTCTCTTCCCCTCCCAACCTCACATCCCACTGACACCTTTGTCCCTCCCTTCCAACCTCACTCCTCCCCATTCCCAGTATACCTTCCTCTCCCACTCACACCCTAGACCTTTCTCTCCACCACCGCACTTTGCCAATCATCTGCACCAGGGTCCATGGCGAATCCACGAAGTTCCAAAGCCAGCCCAAAGCATGAACGGAAACCATGGAAGATGGTGTGAGCCTATGGCGAAGTCTGTGAAGTTCCAAAGACTCAGTGAAGTTGAATCTGCCGCGTGGAGACCTCCCGCCTTCCGAGAACTACTTTGTGATGGAGCCAAGTGCATGAGGATCCAGCCAGTGTGCGATGCACGTGTTCCTCTAGGGTCCAATAGCAAGACCCTAACGGTAAGCTCCAACGTCTGCATGCCACACCTGGCCAGACGTGTTCTGGGCTGATGTGGTGGGGGGGGGGGACGAATTCCAGTCAGGCCTTACTTTGCAGCCCATTAGCGGGATGCAAATCAGCTTCACGCCGGCCTCCAGCGGGATTCGCGATCCACCATAACAAATACCATCGGATGATCCCACTGTGATTTCACACCAGTGTGAAACCAATTTCTGCCCCTCCCACCAAATTCTCCACCCCACCCGCCACGATGCCTGCTACCAATGGGAGCGGACGATTCCGGCCTCTGTCTCTGTGCTGTTTGAAAGCATGTTTTTCTTGGCCTGTAATGATGAGGTGGTTGTTGTAGTGAGGACATGATTGTATCGTGGCCTCAGAATAGACATAGTATCATAACTGAAAGCTTTCTAGCTTTATAGAGACTAATGAGGGGAACTTCCTTGATGCTGCTCCCTCTCCGCTGTGGTAACTCTGACAAAAATTCCATAAATTAGATTTTTTGTTGAACTTTCATTGAAGTTCACTTCCAATAGGTGTAACTGTGAGTCCTTTGATGTAATCAAATATGGACTGTCACATTGAGAATTTCTGTGGTGACTCCCTTGACCTCCCACCGTAACTGGGCTCGGAATTGGTCGCCTGCACAGGTACTTTCAGTGGAGTTATGGTGGGATCACAGCCGCGGCAATTAATGACATGGAAGTAGTTCAGAGTGTGTTTTTTGTAAAAAATCACAGTGGCCTTCACTGGTTCATCTCTGGGCCTAGGCCTAAGCTGCAGCGTGTTTGTGGAGATTTTGCTCCTGACTTGAAGTCTTGCTCAGCCTGGGTACAGCTCAGAGGACTGGGCATTAATGTCACCCCATGGAGGTTCCCATTTCCTGATTATTCCAAGAGCAGAGGGACGTGAGTGTATATGTGCGTAAGTCGTTGAGGGTGGCAGGACAGGTTGAAAGAGTGCTTAATCATCCATTTTAAAAATTCTTTCATGGGATGTGGGTGTCGCTGGCTAGGCCAGGATTTATTGCCCATCCCTAATTACCTTTGAGGTGGTGGTGGTGAGCTGCCTTCTTGAGCTGCTCCAGTCCCTGTGGTGTAGGTACACCCACAGTGCATATAGTATCCTTGGCTTTATTAATAAGGGCATAGAGTACAGGAGCACAGAGGTTATGTTAAACTTTAAGATGCTGGTTTAGCACTGTAAGGCGAGTTTAGAAAGTATGTAATGCCTACTGAGAAACTGTGAGTAAACCTATGATTCATCATCCATTAACAAAGTCAACTGATATTAGGTGAAGGAGATATTCCACCAGAGGTGACCTACCTGAGGTAGAAGCAGACAGGCTGCTTTTGGAACTCAGCATAACCCTGCTAGCTTTTCACCTCACCTCAATGCTGCTGTCTTCCAGTATGGTAAACTGGGGAAGCTAATAGCAATGCACAAGCATGCCCCTTCGTCAAATTTTACCTTGTATTCGTCATGGATTTTTAACTTCCAAAAATAAAAACTGATCTATGCACGTAGACCCTCCTTCTGAGCTTTCAATGGATTTTTACATAAATAAATACATTTGCTGGTGTAAAATGGTAAATTTGCAAATTGGTAGGATTGACTCTCATAAGCACAGGCTATCAGTCGATTACATCTATAGGTTCTATCACCTTTGGGTATAATCCTTTACTTGTGGAGCACAGTTGTGTTTTAACTTGGCATTAGGCATCTATGTTTTTGCTGATTTTTAGTGCCGTGCAGGATTTTATCATCCGTCAGTAACAATTTGAATAAATTGGCTTAAACCATTACTGGAGTTTGGTGTATAAATTGGGTAAGTTTGGCACCTGTTCACTTTTTGCACTGGAGTTTGAGAGTGCAAGCTGCAAAGAACAAATCGAATCAATTATTGAAGATGCAGTGGGCTTGAATGCACCCAGTTTTTTTATGTATCTTCGCAGTTTTGCCTTGAAATTACAGAGACTATTCACGGGATGACTAACAGCCTGACAGGCTGCAACCTGAATGCTCCTTCCATGTCTGTAATCATCTTTATGTCAGTAGATAGGATGATTAGTCCTATGCAGTGGGAGGGTTTTACAGGCTTCGGTAGCCACCCGTGGAAGGGGAAGGGGTAACCACACATTCACCAGAATCCCATTGCATGTCAACTCATCATTCAGAACTAAAGTTGTGGTCTCCACTCTCTGAAACCACCTGGAGCAGTGTCTGAACCCAATTGCTTCTGACTCAAAGACAGGAATGCTACCACTGAGTCAGAGGCTCACTCAAATAAATGCAAATCAGTATTAATGACTCGAGCTGTTGCCTCATTGTGCTGAAGTGCAAATTTTACTGCACATCCTTAAACTGGGTGTGCCTTGCAATACTTAAAAAACTCGAGCAAAATGTGAAACTTCAAAACTGTGCTACTGTGCTCAAATTGCCTTTAATTACAGCTCTGAGCTCTCTTTTACAGATTAATCTGACAGCGTGGGAATTGAAATCTGAGTCAACCCATCCGATCAAATCTCCAGTCAAAAAGCCAGCATGTCAAAAGCACATGACATTCTAGTGTTTCCGTGCTTTCCATTTTTAACGTGTATTTGTATATGTTCTTTAATTTTCAAATCTTAAAAAATAATTCTCAGAATGTGGGCATCACTGGCATTTATTGTCCATGCCTACTTAATCTTGAGAAGATAGTGTGATCTTGGTCCAGTTGAGTGGCCACTTCAGAGGGCAACCACGTTGTTGTGGGGCTGCAGTAAGGACAACAGGTTTCCCTCCCTAAAGATCATTCGTGAACCAGTTGTACTTCTGCTGACATTTCAAATGTTTCATGGCCACTTTTACTGATATCAGCTTTTAAGTTCCAAATTTTTAAAAACTGAATTCAAATTCTCAAACAGCTGAGGTTGGATTTGAACTCATGCTCTTTGGATTAACTCTTCTAGGCCTCTGAGTGGCTGATCCAGTAATATAACCACAACACTATCATGAACAGGAGAACAATTAAATGGAATTACAACTAAAGAATGCAGGAAAAGCTCAGCAGGTCTGGCAGCATCTGTGGAGGTAGAAACTTTGTAAATGGACACGGTTTCAGTAGAAAGAAGCAAAATGAGACAGGGCGGGTTCTGGCATTCAGGTTAAATTATGGTATTTCTTTATCCATGCTCCTTAATATGGGAAAACATTATATGTCATTTTTTCTTATTCTTTCACAGGATGTGGGTGCTGCTGGCTAGGCCAGCATTTATCGTTCATCCCTAATTGCCTTTGGTGGGGGTGAGCCATAGAGCGATTCCACTTAAGTGAATGAGCAACGTAAAGATCCACTAGATCTACTGCCTTTTTGGTATTGTGCGTAAGGCTACCTTGTCCCTCCAACCTTCCAGACCACTAAGGATGAAATGGACCTCAAGGTCAAATTCTCCATATGGCTACCAACCATTGGATAGCTGGAAATGCAACCTTAGATCATTTACCATGCACCAGGTCACTTGGGACCAGGTGAACACACAAGGCTGGAGAATGAATGGATGATGCCAGGAATTAAGATAGTTAATTGTAGCCAGAGGGAAAGGTAAAAGACTGAGAGTGTAAAGAAGCAGAGGTTGTTCTCCAATGCTGTCATTGATAGTATAAAACAGTTGCAGCTTGAGCCACATGGTTGATATCAAGATGACCATATATCATTGTCCAACTCTCAATGTCTCAGCACTGTGCAAACAGTCGCTTCTTTCTGTTTAAGTTCTCCATTTATCTTTAAGCAAGTTTACATAGACCTATGCAACTTTTTAATCAACTTGTGGGTAAGTCCAGAACAAGAGGGCATAAATATGAGATAGCTACAAGAGAAAGAATTGAGGAAGAATTCCTTATGCACAGTGGAGGATCTGGAACTCACTGCCACATGGAGGGGTTGAAGCAGACAGTTCAATGTACATGTAATGGAAGAGGGAGTGTAGGGCAGGGTGGGAAAAGGTATAACTATCAGCATCAACCAGTTGGGCTAAGTGGCCTGTTTCTGTGCTGCAGATTTGATGTAGTTCAGCATTCACCTCACCTTCTAGAAATGCTGACCTTCTTAAATTTACATGTTCAATTTTGAAAATTGGACCTTAATTGTCTGAAAATACTTTAATCGGGGAAACACACCAGTTTTTAATTATCTAGAAAGATTTTCAACCATCCATAAAACTATTAATGTGTGTTTGAAACAATAGTGGCTTTATTAAGCAACACAGGCATCTTACCAGTTTTATGTGAATATGCATGAACAATAAACATTGATAATTCATTTTAAAAATCATATTTGTATTGATTTGTTTGTATTCTTTTAATTTCAAGCCCTTTAGAAAATTTGAAAAGAATAAAGAATAAACTTTCCCAGCATTAATTGGGATAGACATAGTGTTAAGGGCTTGGATGGAGTGGATTTCTTGAAATGTGTACAGGAGAACTTTTTAGGTCAATATGTAGAGGGTCCAACAAGGGACGGCACAGTGCTGGACCTAATTCTGGGGAATGAAGCCGGACAGGTGGCTGAGGTGGTGGTGGGGGAGCATTTTAGTGATAGCGACTACAACATGATACAATTTAAGCTTGTTATGGACAAAGAAATAAACAAGTTGCAAAAAAATGTTTTGAATTGAGGGGGGAGGAGCGGATTTTAGTAAAATAAGGCAGGTTCTGGCCAAGGTAGACAGGGAACAGCTACTTGTGGGGAAATCTACAGAAGATTAGTGGGGGCATTCGGAAAGGAAATAGGGAGAGTGCAGGCTCAACATGTTCCCTCTAGGGTGATTGGAAGGAGTAACAAGCCCAGAGAACCATGGATGACCGGAGATATTCAGATTTCGATGAGAAGGAAAAGAGAGGCTTTTAGCAGGTACAAGGGAAGCAAATCAGCGGAGGCATTAGTGGAGTACAGAAAGTGCAGGGTGGAGCTTAAGAAAGCAATTAGGAGAGCAAAGAGGGGATATGAGAAAGCTCTGGCTAGTAAAAGTAGGGAAAATCCCAAGATATTCTATAAATATATCAATGGGAAGACGATAACCAGGGAAAGAGTAGGGCCCATTAGGGACCAAGGGGGAAATCTATGGGTGGAGCCAGAGGACGTCGGTAGAGTGTTGAACGAATACTCCACATCCATCTTCACCCAAGAGAATGAGAATGAAGGTATGGAACTCTGGGAGAGAGACTGTGAGGTTCTTGAGAAAATTAATATAGGGAGTGACAAGGTATTGGAGGTGTTGGCATGCTTAAAAGTGGACAGATCTCCAGATCTGGATGATTTGTGTCCCAGACTGCTGAGGGAGGCAAGGAAGGAGATCGCAGGGGCTCTGACCTAAATTGTTAATTCCTCTCTGGCCACGGGGGAGGTGCCAGAGGACTGGAGAACAGCTAATGTGGTTCCGCTATTTAAGAAGGGTTGTAGAGATAAGCCAGGGAACTACAGACCAGCGAGTCTCACATCAGTGGTAAGGAAACTATTGGAGAAAATTCTGAAGGAGAGAATCTATCTCCACTTGGAGAGGCAAGGTTTGATCAGGGATAGTCAGCATGGCTTTGTCAGAGGGAGGTCATGCCTAACAAATTTGACTGAATTTTTTGAGGAGGTGACCAGGTGTGTAGAAGAGGATAGTGTAGTTGATATAGTTTATATGGATTTCAGCAAAGCCTTTGACAAGGTCCCACATGGGAGACTTATAAAGAAGGCAAATGCACATGGGATACAGGGTAATTTGATAAGGTGGATTCAAAATTGGCTAAGTTGTAGGAGACAGAGGGTGATGACAGAAGGCTGCTTTAGTGACTAGAAGCCAGGGTCCAGTGGCGTACCACAGGGATCTGTGCTGGGTCCCCTATTATTCATCATTTATATAAACGACATAGATGATTTTGTGGGGGGTAGGTTTTAATTAGTAAGTTTGCGGATGATACAAAGATTGGTCGGGTGGTTAACAGTGAGGTTGAGTGTCTTGGGCTACAGGAAGATATAGATGGGATGATGGGATGGTCAAATGGGCAGATAAGTGGCAGATGGAATTTAACCCTGAAAAGTGTAAGATGATAAACTTTGGAAGGAGGAATCTGACAGGGAAGTATTCAATGAATGGCATGGCATTGGGAAGTTTTGAGGAACAAAGGAACCTTGGCGTGTGTGTCCATAGATCTCTGAAGGCAGAGGGACATGTTAGTGGAGTGGTGAGAAAGGCATATGGGACACTTGCCTTTATCAATCGAGGCACAGATTACAAAAGTAGGGAGGTCATGTTGAAGTTGTATAGAATCTTGGTGAGGCCACAGCTGGAGTACTATGTGCAGTTCTGGTCGCCACATTATAGGAAGGATGTGATTGCACTGGAGGGGGTGCAGAGGAGATTCACCAGGATGTTGCCTGGGATGTAACATTTAAGTTAAGAAGAGAGGTTGGATAGACTTGGGTTGTTTTTGTTGGAGCAGAGAAGACTGAGGGGCGACCTGATCGAGGTGTACAAGATTATGAGGGGCATGGACAAGGTGGATAGGGAGCAGCTGTTCCCCTTAGTTGAAGAGTCAGTCACGAGGGGATATAAGTTCAAGGTGAGGGGCAGGAGGTTTAGGGGGGATGTGAGGAAAAACTTTTTAACCCAGAGGGTGGTGACGGTCTGGAATGCGCTGCCTGGGAGGGTGGTGGAGGCAGGTTGCCTCACATCCTTTAAAAAGTACCTGGATGAGCACTTGGCACATCATAAGATTCAAGGCTATGGGCCAAGTGCTGGTAAATGGGGTTAGGTAGGTAGGTCAGGTGTTTCTCACGTGTCGGTGCAGACTCGATGGGCCGAAGGGCCTCTTCTGCACTGTGAGATTCTGTGATGTAAACAAAAGGAAGAAGGTCAAGGAGATTGATCTGGAAATAGCTACGAAAGACTGCAAGGGTTTCATTCTGTCCAATCATATTTAGCATCCTATTCATAGTGTGAATAATGAACCTTCTTGTTGAGTGTATGTAGAGCAGGGGTGTGAGACCAGTTGGATACCCTTACAGAAAGCTGACATTAGCACGATTAATTAAATGGCTTCTTTTCGTGCGGCAAGACTATTTTTATTGGACACAATATAGGCTTGCACATCACTTAATTAGCTACAAAGCACTTATTGATTTACAATATTTCTAGATTATAAACCTAAATGGAAACACATGGACAGATAAAGGTCTGGTGAGGTGAGAGTGACTACCAAGGCAGCATTGACTCAGTGTAGCATCAAAGAGCCCTAGCAAAAGTGAAGTCAATGAGAATCAAGTAGAAACCTCCCCAATGGTTGGAGTCACACCTAGCACAAATTAAAATAATTGTGGTTGTTGAAGACCAATCATTTCAGCTCCAGCACTTCAGCACAGGAGTTCCTCAGGGTGGTGGTTGAGATGCAACATCTTCAGCTGCTTCATCAATGACCTTCCCTCCATCATAAGGTCAGAAGTGGAGATGTTCACTGATGATTGCACAATGTTCTGTACCATTCATGACTCCTCAGATACTGAAACAGTCAGTACCCACATGCAGCAAAACCTGGACAACATTCAGGCTTGAGCTGATAAAAGGCAAGTAACATTCATGACACACAAGTGCCAGGCAATGACCATAAGAACAAGAAATCGGAGCAGGAGTAGGCAATTTAGCCCTTCACGCCTGTGCTGCCATTCAGATCATGGGATCATGGCTGATCTTTTACTGCAACACTATTTTCCTATGCTATCCTCATATCCAATGAGGTTTTTCATTTGTAGAAATCTATCAATCTCAGTCTTGAAGATACTCAATGACTGAGCCTCCATAGCCCTCTGGGGCAGAGAATTCCAAAGATTCACTACCCTCTGAATAAAGAAATTCCTCCTCGTCTCAGGCCTAAATGGCCTGCCACTTATTCTGAGACTGTGTTCCCCAGTTTTAAACACCCCAGACAGGGGAAACACCCTTCCTGCATCTTCCTATATCTATTCTGTCAAGCCCGGTAAGAATTTTGTATGTTTGAAATAAGACCACCTCTCATTCTCCTAAACTCCACTCACTCTGTCCATCACCGACACTCAGTGATAGCAGTGGGCACTATATTCAAGGTGCAGTACAAGAAATGCCAAGGCTCCTTTGACAGTACCTTCCAAGCCTGTGACCTCCTTAGAAGGAGAAAGGCAGCAGACACGTGAGAACAGCACTACCTGCAAGATGCCCTCTAAGTCACTTCTTCATTTCACTGGTTAAGATCCTGGAACTCCCTCCCTAACAGCATGGTGGGTGTACCTACACTACAGGAACTACAGTGGTTCAAGAAGGCAGCTCACCATCACCTTCTCAAGGGCAACTCTGGATGGGCAATAAATGCTGGCCCAGCCAGCGAAGCCCGCATCCCATAAACTAATAAAAATCCCTGCTACAAAACTATAAACTGTTTATTCATCCTGTTTTTGTCACAAGTCGATGTCCTAAGTCAAACCATTCATTCTCTTCATTTCTGAAGGACTTGCTTTCATCAGACTAAACTTCTTTCTTTCATTGTTTTAATCATATATGAATAAATACGAGGTTAATGAGAACCAGGCAAAACAAAACCCTTACAGTCTCCTCACTCTAGCCTGATACTTTACTGTCACCCGTAAATGGAAGTTTCTGGTTTATTTTTGTCGGTTTAATTTTCGTTTTGAAATAAACAATCCTGTACTGTCCTTGACAGAATGGGCCCTTTCAATATGTTATATAAGGGCAGCTTAACCAAATCCTTGCAAACAGTAAGGTAACTTGCACACTTCAATCTCCCATTAAAAAATTGGATTTTCTGTCCCTTGAAATCAGTGGTTGGAAAATCTCAGGCTGTTGCCTGGTGACTCTCTGATGCATGCTCACAGTATGTGAGTAATTAAGGAAAGACTTTTATTCACATGTTGCCTTTCACTACCTCAGGACACCCAACAGTGTAGTACAACCAATTGAGTATTTTTGAAGCCTTGTCACTGTTGTAAATTAGGACATATTTGTGCAGAGAAGTTCCTGTAATAAATGATCAGATTATCTGCTTTGGGCATTAGTTGAGAGATAACAGGGAAGAACTCCACTGAGTAGGACTATGTGGCTTTCTTACATCCACCTGAGAGGGCAGATGGAGCCTCAGTGTAGCAGATGGCAACTGTGACAGTGCAGGACTCCCTCAGTACTTCATTGGCAAGTCAGTCTAGATTGTATGCTCAAGTCTCTGATGTGGGACTTGAACCCAGAGCCTTCTGACTTAGAGGCAAGATTGATACCATTGAACCATTACTGATATCTTTGCCACATAAAAACACTTGGAAAACCTGATGTGGACAGTCTGACATTAGCCAAATTCCTCTATTCAGCAGTTAGATTAAAAGGTACTGCTCGGTGTAAATGGAATAGAACTGTGGATCTACGAATCACAGAACATAAACTCCAGATTTCGAGCTTTTGGTTCAGTGGTATCATTCCTAGGTCTGAGTTAGAAGGTGCAGGGTTAAAACCCCACTCTAGACAGTCCTAGTGAATAGGGATTGGAGCTGTGGTTCTGAATTCTGGTTGACATCCAGTGAGATAGTCATGCCTAGTGGATATTGGAAGCTCTTCCTCATTGTATGAGTTTTTTTTAATTCATTCATGGGATGTGGGTGTCGCTGGCTGGGCCAGCATTTATTGCCCATCCCTTGTTGCCCTTGAGGAGGTGGGGGTGAGCTGCCTTCTTGAGCTGCCTCAGCCCATGTGGTGTAGGTACACCCACAGTGCTGTTAGGGAGGGAGTTCCAAGGTTTTGACCCAGCGACAGCAAAGGAACAGTGATGTATTTCCAAGTCAGGATGGCGAGTGGCTTGGAAGGGAACTTCCAGGTGGTGGTGGTGGTGGTGTTCCCATCTATCTGCTGCCCTTGTCCTTCCAGGTGGTAGTGGTCATGGGTTTGGAAGGTGCTGTCTAAGGAGCCTTGGTGAATTCCTGCAGTGCATAGTGTAGATGGTACACACTGCTGCTACTGTGTTTCGGTGGTGGAGGGAGTGAATGTTTGTGGATGTGCTGCCAAATCAAGCGGGCTGCTTTGTCCTGGATGGTGTCAAGCTTCTTGAGTGTTGTGGGAGCTGCACTCATCCAGGCAAGTAGGGAGTATTCCATCACACTCCCGACTTGTGCCTTGTAGATGGTGGACAGGCTTTGGGGAGTCAGGAGGTGAGTTACTCGTCGCAGGATTCCTAGCCTCTGACCTGCTCTTGTAGTCACAGTCTTTATATGGCTAGTCCAGTTCAGTTTCTGGTCAATGGTAACTCCCCAGGATTTTGATAGTGGGGGATTCAGTGATGGTAATGCCATTGAATGTCAAGGGGAGATGATTAGATTCTCTCTTGTTGGAGATAGTCATTGCCTGACACTTGTGTGGCACAAATGTTACTTTCCACTTGTCAGCCCAAGTCTGGATATTGTCCAGGTCTTGCTGCATTTGGACATGAACTGCTTCAGTATCTGAGGAGTCACAAATGGTACTGAACATTGTACAATCATTAGCGAACATCCCCACTTCAGACCTTATGAAGGAAGGTCAATGATGAAGTAGCTGAAGGTGGTTGGGCCTAGGACACTGCCCTGAGGAACCCCTGCAGTGATGTCCTGGAACTGAGATGATTGACTTCAAAACCACAACCACCTCCCTTTATGCTAGGCATGGCTCCAACCAGTGGAGAGTTTTCCCCCTGATTCCCATTGACTCCAGTTTTGTTAGGGCTCCTTGATGCCACACTCAGTCAAATGTGGCCTCGATGTCAAGTTGTGGGAGCCCATACGACCCCCCTGCCATATTGGAGATTAAGCACCCCATTGCCTGGTATGATCATGGAGTGAGTGTTCACATCTCAGTGTGTCAAGCTATTCATCGGCCTGTGAATCTTTCCAATATTTCAATGCAACCATTGCCAAACCACTTAAGGACCACTGGTTAATCCATTCCATACCCAGGAATATTCCAACCAGATTTCAGAATCCAGATGGGAATGTGTGCACCCATATCAGCCGACCACCAGTGCTTGAACAAATTTGGCTTAGTCCCAAATGCGCATGCAGAGCTGAGCTGCTAAATTGGTTGTCGTGGTATCCATTTGAAGCCTGTAAAATGGATGAAGCACTACTGAGTGAATGCCCCAGGGGTTTTTTAAATTGCTACCTGCCAACTTGTTACTCAGTTGTTGGCTCATTCAAGATCTAATCAGTTGCTTTGTTGCAAAGGAAGCCTGTGGTGTGATTCATTGTGATTTCATAGTGCGATGGCAAAGAATCCTTTTAAGTAAATAATACGACCTATCAAAACACGTTCACCTCATCATTTAGGGGAAGAATATATATAATTAGACAGCATAAACATGCAATTAAATTTAAATGGGTTCTGTAGATCCAAGACCCATAGGCAATACTCATGTCCATGTGATCTGGCCCTCCTAAGTCTAGGCAAGTCAGCCCTACTTCATAGAATCATAGAATGGTTCAGTATGTAATGTGAGGGAATCCATATATCGGGATTGTTTCTGTGCGTTTTCAGAGCAGAGGCTGGGCCCTGGTTGAAGGACAACTCCCAGCATGCCTGGGGCTCTGGCACAGGCGCAGAGGATGGCAGGGGGAAGGGCTACCTGCTTGGTTGCAGGTTTCTTTTGACAGCAGCTCGGAGATGGCATGAAAAGAGTGGCCATAGGACCTGGGGAGATGGTGCGAGAGTTGCTCGGAAGACCAGGATTTTGGGCGCATAAATGAGCCCACGTGACAAGATTAGTCAGTGGCAAGAGAAGAAGAGGATCGACTCTGTGCAGCTAAAGTGCTGTCATTAACTCCATGCAACTGGGCCCCAGGAAAAGCCCAGGAGCAGTTGATAGTTCTGTGTAGCTGGGGAACTGGGAGCAGTGTCACTTAAGTCATGCTGAAGAGATGTCTGCTGAGTGAAGCTGGAAGCCAGAGCATGGGAGGAAGCCTGTGGGGACTAGTTGACAGCTCAGTGAAGCTGAGGAACTGCCTGTTCAGGGTAGCTGGGAGTTGGGGCATAGAAAAGCCCATGAACAGTGGTCAGCACAGCTAGTGATCTGGGATCATTCCAGTGATTAGATGCTGGGGTGCAGCCTTGTAAACCCAATGGGACGCAGTCTCGGGAGAAGAGATTGAGCAGGTAGGAGGTGAACAATCATTGGGGGCATTCTAAGCTTGAGTCCTGTCACCTGGCAACTATTTGCAGGCCAAAGAATTAGCAGAGGTGCCTCCAGGCTGAATAGGAGTTACTGTTAAAGTGAAATCAGAGGCTAAATCCTTGAATGAGAGGTGCTGAAATCACTTGTGAGGATGACAGAGTTTGAAGGATGTTTGTGACTCCTGGTGACATCTGGGTGGGTTGCTGAAAAATTTGTGGGATCTGTCTTGGTTCTGTTTTCCATTGGTGTGCAGTTTGTGGTTTGCGTTCGACTGTAGTTTGCCTGTTAATTCATGCTTGACTCATGTTAATTCTGGGTATTAGAGTATAGGATAGATAGTATTGACTGTTTGCTTTGTTGACTCTTGTATAGTATAAATTCTTCTTTTTGTCTAATACCAGGGAGCTTTGTGGTTTTATTCGTTTAGTAAATACCTGGGATTTCAAATTTTGTCTACTTTGCAAAAAAATTTACTACTCCCTAGCCAGATTGTAACAGTAAGGAAATCATTTGACCCACCATGCCTGTGTAGTTCTTTGAAAGAGCTATCCATCGAGACCCAGTCCCTCGCCCTTTCCTCATAGCTCTAACAAGTATTTATCTATTTCCCATTCGAAAGTTATTAACGAATTTGCTTTTAGGCAGGATGCACTCTTTCAGGCAGCGCATTCCAGATCATAAAAACTTTCTGTATATTTTCTCCCCTTCTGTTCTTCTATCTCTCTTGTTGCCTGTGTCTGCATTGCAAGGCTAATAACACAACTCTCCTATGTTGTAACCTGGCTTGGCTTCTGTTCCTGTGTCCCTCCTCCTCTTTTTCTTAGTCCAGATAGTAGGAATCAAAAGTGGTTCTTGTAAGGACACACACTGTGTCAAAGGGTAGGATGCTGTAGAAATGAATGTACTGAAAGTCAAACTGCAAAGTTCTGTCATCCACAGACCTGCCCAGAACAAAAGTAAACAAACACACAAGATCTGCAAAAAGTAGAAAAAAATGCAAATTTAAATCACATCTAAAAGATGTTGAAAATTTAAATACATTTGCATTGGAAAGCAGACTGTGATAGCATTAGACTTGCTAGTTTAAAATGATGAAATTGAGAAACCTGTACATCTGACATAAAGGCCAGAAAGTACCATCTAAATTATATAATTTCCCCCACATTATAATATTATGACGCAGCTCCAGCCTATTGCAATGGGGGTTTCGGGTCTCCAATAGAATACATATCTGAAAGGAGTAGATGTCCAGCATCACCAATCTCCGCTTATTGTTCCATTCCATTTTGCTTCTTTATTTGGGTGCAAGAGGGGCAAAGATTGGCCACCTTCAGTCTATCTTGGAGTCTTGTAGTTCTTGTACACTGACTTAAGCAAGGGAAAATCTTGTACAGCCTGTAACGTTGCTGTAAATAATGTATAGTCGAACTGCACACTGAAACTCAATAGCATCTTTCAGGAACATGGAGCTGGATTTTCCACTACAAATTGGCAGGCCACTTACCCACCCACCCACTCCCACCCCACCCCCTCCAGCCCCCAAACCACACAAACATAAAATAAGGCATGATGATGTAGTGTTGGCAATATGACATCGTCATGCCAGTCTCCCAAATTATGGAAGGCAAGTGGAATTTGGCAGCCCACCCACCATTTTGAGCAATGAAGCTTGTTGACCACCCAGTCATCTGAAACTTTTCACTGCTCAGTACATTTTTTGGGTGTCGGATGTGAAAAAGTTTGGGAGCGCTTTACCTCAGCTGGAATGAGGTGGCACAAGGGTGAAGGAAAACGCCTGCCTATGGGGCCATGGTTGTCTGCGGCAGCAGATTCTGTTGGGGAAAGTGGCAGCGTCCGGGAGGTTTTGTTGTGGCTTTTTTTTAATTTTCATTGCGCTTTCAATAACAAATAAACACTGATTCTGAGAGCAGGGGGGCTTTACAATCCCAGCTATGATCGACTTCTTGTGCACAGAATTACCCCTCCGCTGCATGACGGTGCTGATTGGGTGCAGAGACTTCTTTCGCTGGTCTAATTGGCCTTCTTCCTGTTGGATGGCCACTAATTGCCATCCAATGCTTGACTGGATGTGCGGGAAGAGTGGGGGCAGGAGTGAGAGGACCCCTCAATATCCGTTCTGCCTCCCTCACCCCAATAAGAATCGTAAAATCTTGCCCATGGAATAAATAAAATGATCTATTGGATATTTTTTTGCCAGCCATTAAAAGAGCCAATTTACATAAAGCTTCTAAGAAAATTGGAACCATAAAATGGAGAGTGTGATTAATAGATGAAATTTTATAGCAATTATACAATTGGCAGATAATTAATGGCACCTGGTGTCTTTTGCATTTGGATTTCCCTCTGAGAGCAATTTATGGGTCTGCAAAGCTCACGAGTACTAATTTATGTTGGCACAAATCCAAATTATAGTTGAAGTGTTCAAGCTTAAATTCCACAGCCTGGTAACATTCCCTCGACCTCATGGTTATATTTGAATAACAAGATTCCTAGACATAAGAATTAAAATCTACAAGCGTGTATGTTTGCAAAAGAAAACAATGGGCCCCAAAATCCTGGCAGGGTGGAGGAGTGAAGTGGGGAAGGGGAGCAGGGAAAAACCTGGATCCACCGAGTCTGCACTCACATTCCATGACTATCAGGGAAGGTGTGAGGGGGAGTCTTTCATCTGCTCCTCCTCCCTCTAGTCAAGACATGGTGGATGTGTCTGGGGAGTGGATGCGGGGGGTGGGTGGGCAGTGATAGGAGAAAGAGCTGAGACTCTTTCACTGCTGCTAAGTCTGTCACCCAGGTTCGAGTTCTCCTTGTTTAGATGTTGGCACAAGTTTTAGATTGTGTCTCAGTTGAGTCCTAACCTTGCTACATTCCATTCTTCACCAAGGTTTGAGTCAGTGGCATGTTGGAAGTTTTTTTTTGTCATATTGGCTTTCCCTCATATGACCTTGAACTCCTGCATCATTGGCATGTGCTGTTTCTACAGCTCTTCCTCTAAGGTATCTAACCCCAGTGTTATATGCAAGTTGCAGAGTCCAGCAAAACACTTATGATTCATCCGATATCTCCTATACTGCAGCTCCCTTTGCCAGTTTTAAATGAGAGAAATTAGCTCAGTAAGGGAAAGAACCCAGAGACTGCAGGAGCAAGGAGAGAGCACTAGAGAAGCAGGGTGTAGAGCAGGGGTATGGTGGGACTCCGACCACCACTTACTCTTGATTTCAACGCTCTGGGCAGTTGCCGAGGTCACCCACCTGTAAGGCTGGCCCCGTAGACCCTCCCTGAAGGTTGCTGTGGACCCTCGTTTGAGAACTACTGCACCAGCAGATAAGAAAACAGCTATGACTATTGAGTATTTCTTATCATTTCTCCATGAGTATGACTCAGACCCTCAACTGTGTTCTCAGCTTGCTTTCACCAGTAAGTGTCAGGAAGCCTGGGTAACCTGTATACCTGACGTTCAACTCAAAGGTCTGTATAAATATCACTCTAATTGAGTGAATAATATATGTTAATTGGCATCCCGTGCTTTCCAAGGCAATAGTGCTCATGCATCCAAATGCACTCCAGTTGAATGGGGAAGTCAGCAGGTTAGAATCGACTCCTCGATGCTTTGTCAATTTCCCCAATTTTAAACCCCGCCCACACCTAAACCCACATGCTTCTCCATGTTAAAATTCACCCCATATTCAAGGTGTGATTTCACCAGAGCACTAGATATTTGATCATTATCTCCTACTCTTTCTAACTATGTATTCAAGCATCCTAATGACTTTAATGATTGCTGCTCAGCATTGGGCGGACATATTTAGCGTTGAATCCACCAGGATAATTAGATCCCTTTCAAATTCTTCCTTAGCTATTTGAACTATTTCTGAAATATGCATGTTGTCTAGTTTTCCCTTTAATGTGTGGGGCTGCAGTCAATTCCATCTGCTATTATCCTGCCCACTTACATATTTTGTCCAACTCATTCTGTAATTTTTCTGCCGCCTCCCTCTGGTTTACTGCCTCTCCTAATTTATCATCTGCAAATCTGACCACTTTCTATTGAGTTTCTGAACCTAGAGGGGAAGGAGGGGATTGATTTTAACTCTACTCACCCCAATGAAAACCTGGCAGATGGCCATTTTCAAAATGACCAGGCTACTTATACACTCAGATCTGAGGCATTTCCGATTTTAACCTGCAGGCTTTAGCAGGAGGATAAATTGCCCATCTAAGATTAACACATGGATGGCAATGTGATAATGACCAGTTAATATGTTTTAGTGATGTTGGTTGTGGGATAAATATTGGCCAGGACACTGGGTAAAAACTTTCCTTCTCTTTTTCGAAACAGTGCCATGGAATCTTTTACATCTGCCTGAAAGGGCAGTTTAACATCTCATTTGAAAGATGGCACCTCCAACACTGCAGTACTCCCTCAGTACTTCATTGAAGCACAGCCTAGAATATGTGCTCCGGCCATGCACCCTATAATACAACATATCTTTTCAGCTAATTGTAAAGCTTATCTAGGTCCTCATAAAGAAAGTTATTTTAGTAAGGGTAAATTATAGCCCAGATAACTGTGATTGTTATGTTTAACCATGATAATAGTCTTGCAAAGTAGGATAAGAGCAGAGGCTGGGAGGGGCTTATCTTATGAGGAAAGGTTGGACAGGCTGGGCCTGTATCCACTGGAGTTTAGAAGAGTGATAGGTGATCTTTCATGAAACATATAAGATCCTGAGGGGACTTGGCAGGGTGGATGTTGAAAGGATGTTTCCCCTTATGGGAGAGACTGGAACTAGGAGACACAGTTTAAAAATAAGGGGTCTCCCATTTAAGACGGAGATGAGGAGATTTTCTTTCTCTGAGGGTGGTGAACCTTCGGAACTCTCTTCCCCAGACAGCGGTGGAGGTGGGGTCAATGAATGATTTTAAGCAGAGGTAGATAGATTCTTGACTAATAATTTACCATACCAGCATAACTTTCTTTATGAGACCTAGTTAAGCTTTACAATTCCTGAAAAGATTTTCGGGGGGCGGGTAGGTGGAATGTGGAGTTTGAGGTTACAATCAGATCAGCCATGATCTTGTTGAATGACGGAGCAGGCTCGAGGGGCTGAATGACCTATTCCTGCTCCTAATTCGTATGCTCATATGTTCTCTTTCTTTCCCTCTATCATCTACAGAAAGCCCGTTCTGGCTCTCTTTGGAAGGCTTTGAAAGAGACAATATTGGATGATAAATGCATTCCAAAAAGGAACCGTGAATAAGCTTATTTAAATACTGTTAATTTATTTTTAAAAAGCTACCAATCAAACACATAGTGAAACAAATGCAAAAAGACTTCTGTGTTTGAATTGAATAACTTGGTCTGTTCGCTTGGATTCTGCCCAAGGCTAACCAGCAAGGTATTTAAATCAATTTTATCTAGTTATCCTGGATGGAGGGCAGAATCATCCCAGATTTGCACTAAGTGCGGTAGTGGGTGGGTAAAGCGACTTATTACCTGCCGGCCGCAATGGCGGCTTTTCACACCACATCGTCCCAAATCCGCTGCATTAATTATGCATTGGACCCGGGAAACACGTCGTTTTGATGGTGGGCGGACTCCAATTCGCCTGCCACGCTGCCACCTCAGCACTTCATCACGCCAGGCATCACATTTAAAGTGCAGCCGTGCTCAGTGCTTCCAGCCCAGGACTGCAGCAAAGAAGACGTGGCCCCCCAAAGGCAGGAAGACTGCAGTCCTTGAGCACCTTTTGGACACCGTGGAGGCTCACTGCGATGTCTTTTACCCCTACTCTGGCCGCAGGAGGGGCAGATACATCACCACTTCGGCTTGGTAGGCTTGGCAGTGGTGATCAGTGCCAATGTTGCACAGAAGAGGTTGGCCATCCAATGTAGATAGAGGATGAATGATCTCATCCATGCAGCCAGGCAACCAGCTCATCAGTCTAAACTCACACACTCAAGCCCATCACACATTCACTGGCATCTGACTCACTGCCAGCTCAAAGGACATCACCACCCATTCTCACACACTTACTTTCACGTGTCCATCTGGCCTCATCTCCTCTGGAGACTGCCTCCTCAGCCCTCACTCCCTTGAGGCCACTTGCACAGATTAACATGTGCCCCCACACACACACCCTGGGATACTCTCCTTCCCCAGTACAGCCCTCGCCCTGCAGCCTCTTCCCTTGCCTGAGGCCACTTCTCCCTCTTCCCCAAGCAAGAACTTGCCCTGTAGCCGTTGAGCAGCCACTCATATATGACTGATCTGGTGGGTAGAGACTTGCCCGTGAGTCCCCTAAAAGCGATGTGGTGCTGCCTGTGAAGCCTGGCGCTGATGACTGCAAGTGCTGACTGAAGCAAGATAGGCAAACAGACCTTGAAGTCCCAAGCAAAGTGCAGCCTGCCAAGTGTGCGCCCTATATATGCTGTTGTGAAACACGTTGGCATGTGTTCCCACCAACGTGGGCGGATGATCCAGCGAGTGAGGGTCGGAGCATGGGTGACGAGTCCGGCGGGCTGGCCTTATACTGAAATGCTGATGTATAACAATGAGGTTCCCAAAGTCTGATGGCGGGGAACACAGCCCACCATCGGCAGGCAGAGCAGACGATCGCAAACTGGTTTCACAACTTCGTGAAACTGATTTTTGGTCTTCTTGCTATATTGTCCGCTCGCGCCACCAAACACGCCCAATACCAGCGGGCACAGACAATCCCGGTTGGAGTGTTTTTTAAACTCTTTATATACTGTGATGAAATTAAAGAAGTACAGACCAAGCTGAATCTTTGATTAGAAATGCTTCTTTTTTTGGTCGGGTAAGTGTTTTGGGATACCCTTACTTTCTGGTGCACATTGGCTTTTAACTTGTTGTTGGAACTTACCCTTACCGGGGACTGTTCTAACACTTTTTATTCTCTCATTTTTACGTTGAATGCACATTATTTGGAAATAAATAATTTCTATCCAGAAATGAGTTATATTTCTATAAATTATTTCTATCTAAAACGTACTGCAATGCTGTGGTACTGGAATGAAGGAGACAATATGTTGAATTTATTTTTGTCCCCAGAACAGTAAACAACATCTTGTATCTCTGCATCGGTATTCTCACGGTCTTGGCTGTGAAACAGAGCACTATGCTGCTTCATTAGGGTGGCAGGGAAAGCAGGCAGCAGGTAGGGGCCTGTTTGATCGTACAGGGCCATGTTTCCTGTTAATTAATTGCTGGCAAGTGCTGGCACTATAGCTTTGGAAAGATCTGTGGTATTCAGGGCTCAGTCCTACTCGCAGAAAGAGAAACTGGGCAAGAAGGGACGCAGTGGACAACTTAAGCAGTGGTAGATTTTACAGAATATAAAATAACGTATTGGGGCTGCTTCATGTGACTGTGGCCTATTCAGTCATTTATTAGAAGAATAATGAATTATAAATTCTAAATCCAAAGAAAATCCAGGAGAATGTTTTTTACCCAGAGGGTGATAGGAATGTGGAATTTTCTACCATCAGGAATACCTGCAGCAAACAGCTTAGATACATTTAATGGGAAGCTGGATAAGTACATGGGGCAGAAAGGAATAGAAAGATATGTTGCTCGGGTTAGGTGAAGAATGGTGGGAAGAGGCTCATGTGGAATGTTTCTGGGCTGTAAATTCCATGTAATTTTCTTATTTTAATCTTTGCAACTAAAATATCAGTAAAACTTAATGAAGAAATTGGAAATCCTAAAAAATTAAACTTGCTACCAACCAATTATTGACTGATATGCTTGAAGTGTAATTCAATTTTAATTTTAAAGAGATTTTATTTTACGCATTCTTACCCAGGTATTTCCATCTTCCAATGACTGAACTTAAAAGGCTTGCATTGATTTAGCATCTTTCATGACCTCAGGACATCCCAAAGCGCTTTACGGCCAATTAAGTACTTTTTGAAGTGTAATCGCTGTCATAATGTAGGAAACAAAGCAACCAATTGCATACAGCAAGATCCCACAAACAGCAATGGGATAATGGCCAGGGGGTTAAAGGTGAATTGAAGGTGAAGGGCTTGATAGTGGTGTAGTGGTAATGTCACTGGTTGAGTAATCCAGAGGCCCAGGCTAATGCCCTGGGGTCATTGGTTCAAGGCAACTGGTAGAATTTGAATTCAATCAATAAATCTGGGATATAAAACTAGCCTCAGTGATGGTGACAATGATAACTATCTTCAATTGTTCTAAAATCCCATCTGGTTCACAAATGGCAATTAGGGAAGGAAATCTGCTGTCCTTACCTGGTCTTGTGACTCCAGACCCACAGCAATGTGGTTGACTCTTAACTGCCCTCTAAAATGGCCTAGCAATCATAATCATAATCCATGAACGTCCCCACTTCTTACCTTATGATGGAGGGAAGGTCATTGAAGAAGCAGCCGAAGATGGATGGGCCTAGGACTGGAGCACAAGTCTTCCCTGAGGAATTCCTGCAGCAATGTCCTTGGCTGAGATGATTGGTTTCCATCAACCACAAACATGTTCCTTTGTGCCAGCCATGGCTCAGCTGGTAGCATACTCACCTCTGAATCGCAATGTACTAGTTTCAAGTTGCACTCAAGACTTGAGCACAAAACGAAGACTGTACTGATGGAGTGCTGCACAACCAGAAGTGCTGTCTTTCACATGAAATGTTGAACTGGGGGCCCATTTGCCTGGTCAGGTGGATGTAAAAGATCCCACGATACTATTTGAAAGAAGAGTGAGAGAGTTATCCCCTGTATCCTGGCCAATATTTATCCCTCAGTCAACATTGCAAAAAGTAGATTATCTGGACATCATAGTGCTGTTTGTGGGAACGCAAATTGACTGCCGTGTTTCTACAACACTGACTACACTTTAAAAGTACTTAATTGACTGTAAAATGCTTTGAGGCATCCAGTGTTTGTGAAAAATGCTATATAAATGTAAGTCTTTTTTGTTGAATATGGCTTCAAACAGTGACAAATTTCCCCCCATTCCCATTTAATTCAGTTTTGCTAGGGCTTCTGGTCAAACACTGCATTGATGTCAAGGGCAGTCAGTCTCACTGCACCTATAGTATTCAGCTCTTTTGTTTATGTTTGGATGAAGGTGTAATGCCTGCTGTAATGTGGTCAGGAGCTGAGTGGCCCTGACAGAACCCAAACTGAGCATTGATGAGCAGGTTGTTTGTGAGTCAGTACCTGTTGATAGCACCATTAACAACACCTTCCATTATATTTTGGATGATTTAGAGTAGAATGATTGGATGGTAATTGGCAGATTGAATCTGGCCTGCTTTTTTGGACATACCTGGGCAATTTTCCACATTGCCAGGTAGATGCTAGTTTTGTAGCTGTACTGGAACAGTTTGGCTAGGGGCACGGCAAGTTCTGGAGCATGAGTCTTCAGTACTATTGCTGGGATGTTGTCAGGGCCCCATAGCCTTTGCAGTATCCAGTGCATTCAGCTGTTTCTTGATATCAAGTGGAGTGAATCGAATTGGCTGAAGACTGGCATCTGTGATGCTGGGGACATCTGGAGGAGGCCGAGATGGATCATCCACCGGCACTTTTGGCTAAAGATTGTCTTTTGTACTGACATGCTGGACTCCATTATTGAGGATGGGGATATTTGTGGAGCCTCCTCCTCCAGTTAGTTGTTTAATTGTCCACCATCGTTCATGACAAGGTATGGCATGACTGCAGAGTTTTGATCTGATCCGTGTGTTGTAGGATTGCTTAGCTTTGTCTGTTGCATGCTGCTTCTGCTGTTTAGCATATGTGTAGTCTTGTGTTGTAGTTTCACCAGATTGGAGCCTCATTTTTAGGTATGCTTGGTGCTGCTCCTGGCATGCTGTACTGCACTTCTCATTGAACCAGGGTTAATATCCTGGCTTAATGGTAATGGGGGGGATATGCCACAAGGTAACAGATTGTGGTTGAATACAATTCTGCTGCTGAAGGCCTACAGTGGCTTATGGAGGTCTAGATTTGAGTTGCCGGATCTGTTCTAAATCTATCCCATTTAGCACAGTAGTTGTGCCACACAACACAACTGAGGATGTCCTCAGTGTGAAGATGGAACTTTGTCTCCATAAGAGCTGTGCGGTGATCACTCCTACCAATACTGCCATGGAAAGATACATCTGCGAAATGTCAATTGCTGAGGATGAGGTTAAGTAGGTTTTCTCATTGTCTACTGCAGGCCCATTTGGGTGGATATGTCCTTCAGGACTTCACCAGCTCCTTCAGTAGTGGTATTACCAAGCCTTTCTTGCTGATGGGCATTGAACTCCCCCATCCAGAGTACATTATGTACCTTGCTTCTTCCAAGTGGCATTCAATATGGAGGAGTACTGATTTATCAGCTGAGGGCGGGCGGTAGGTGCTAATCAGAAAGAAGTTTCCTTGCCTATGTTTGACCTGGGGTCCAGAGTCAATATTGAGGAATATGAGGGCCACTCACCTCTGCTTGTCCCGTGGGTGGGACAGGACATGCTCCAGGAATGGTGGTGGCAGAGCCTGGGACATATGATTGTATCTAGTCTGTGAGACAGCTCAATCAATTCTGGGAAAATTCCCTGCAATTAGAGAGGAGGATTGATTGGGCAGCATGCCTTTGTCAATTCCAATGCCAGTCCAGGCACTTTTACTCTTATTCAAGATTTTCTGTAGTGGTTTGATACAACTGGATGGCTTGCTAGGCCATTTCCAAGGGTAGTTAACAGTCAATCACATTGCTGTGGGTCAGGGGTCATGTTGTAGGCAGATTTCCTACCATGAAGGGAATTAGTTAAGCAGATGGATTTTTTTCAACAATCTAGTAGCTTCATGGCCTTTATTAATAAGACTAGCATTTTATTCCAGATTTATTATTTGTTGAATTTAAATTACCCCAGCTGCCATGGTGGGATTTGACCTCATGACCCTAGAGGATTAGTCCGAGCCTTTGGATTACTAGTTCAGTAATATTGCCACTATGCTACCATTCCCCTGATAGTAATCATAAGTAGTTTCTTACCTACCTCAACAACTTTAGTTACTTACCCGACAGATCCAATTGATCCCTACTCGCCTTCAATCCTGCCCTCCCCGAAAGCCAGAAGAGGGTGAAATGTTGATGGGATCCCAACCTGATCTCAATTTCTGGAACTTTCCTACCCTGCTCATCCCTGAGCCCATCTCCAAGGGGCTGGGGAAATTCCACCTGTTAATTTTTTTCTCTCTCTCCTCAGGTGCTGCCACCTGCTGAATGTTTCCAGCATTGACTGGAGGACAGTAATTGCACTGTCAGTTACACAAAGTCAGGCAAGTGCGCCAGGTAATTACAGAGCAGATAGCATTCAAAAAGAAACTCTCAATTAATGAAATAGAGGAGGAGGACTTTCAACCCCTTGAGCATGTTCTACTATTCAATTAGATCATGATTGATCTGTATCTTAACTCCATTTACCTGCCTTGGTTCCTTATTCCTAAACAATTTGCTTAACACAAAACAAAATCTATCAATCTGTTTTGAAATTTACACTTCATCTCGCTCAATAGCTTTTTTTCTGATGGGGGTGGTGGATGGGTGGGGTGGTTTTATGGAGTGCAGGGAAGGAAGAGAGTTCCAGTATTCCAGTACCCTTTGTGTGCAGAAGCACATCTTGACATCGGCCTAGATCTAATGTTAAGATTATGTCCTCATGTTCTGGATTCCCACACCAGATGAAACAATTTCTCTTTGTCTATGCTATCAAATCCTTCTATCACTCTAAACATTTGTCACTGAGTTAAGACCTCACACTATATTTTTATGATATATATATATATCTATATATATCAACATGGCTACTTACTAAAATTTTAAAAACTGGACAAAGACTTTAACAAGGCTGAAGCTATGTCTGCCTGTAACCCCGAACAATAGGTGCTAATCTAGCAGTATCAAAGAAATGTGTGCCTCATTATCTCTGAAGAGATGACCCAGTGACTGCAGAGATCAAATTCAAAGGGAATTATACAAAAGCCATCTATATTTCCTGGGCCAGGCCTGACCAACGGAGACTACTAGTCTTCTAGGACAAATGCCCCTGCAATCTCCTTTCAAATTCTAAATGGTTGAAACATTAACAATCTCAAGAATCCAGACAAAGGAATATATACATCCTCTGTCAAAGCCAAAGTGGGCTTGTGGGGGTCATGTGACATGACCCCCTAGCTGGATGAATCAGTTACATTGTCTTGCCAGTCAGTCTGCCACCTTCGATCTAGCAAACAGCATCTCAGAACAAGGGCTCAGTCCAGGTGAATGCCTGCTCCCCTCCCCACCCCCTCCACCTACACTTTTTCTACTGGAACTTACCAACCAGCGCTTATAAGACTAATTCATTTCTGCATGCCTATCCTATTATGGAAGTCATCTCTACTGGAAAAATGAATTATCCAGCATCAGTCTTCAACCTGCCAACCTCTGTGAAAGAACACACCATTGGACTTTGATTCTGGACTCACGTGAAACTATAATTTTTTATTCTGTCGTCTTTGCGCTGTAAATAGTTTTTCCTATATGCTCCCTCTTTTATTGTATGAGGGGAAAAAGAGGATACGTTGCGACCCCTGCTCTTGTGTTACAACATGTGTATGTGAATAAACTACCCCTCTGAGTTTACTCTATCTTGAGTTTGCTGTGGGGTTATTAATAAAGATTGGGTCACACCAAAACTGAGGGATTGGGAAATACGCCACCATTTATAAAGGGGGAAATCAAAAATAAAACACCTTTCTGTTTACGAATGGGTGATGACAAGAAAAATCAGGGCTGCTTAAATTAAACCCCCTCCTGTCTGTAACACCCCCCAATTATATCATCCTTTAATCCTCGGTATTTGAAGGGATATAAGATTAGTCTATGCAACTTGTTGCCAAAATTTAACCCTTTTATTCCCAGTATCATTTTGATGAAACTGCACTGCACCCACTCCAAGGCCAATAAATCCTTCTTGAAGTGTGGTGTGCAGAACTGAATGTAGGCGACTCTCTGGCTACAATTGGATGGATAAGAATAAAATCAGGCAAGTGCAGTCCCGCCTAGCTGGATGACAGATGTGAGCTGTTGGAGGAGGATTGTATGTCAACTGTGTCATAGGCTGCAGACAGGTCAAGAAGGAAGAGGAATCATTTAACATTGTCACAGTCACTTAGGATCAGGTGACTTTGATAAGGGCTGTGTTGGTAATGTTGTAGGGGCAGAAACCTGAGTGGAAGGATTCAGATATGGAGTTCTGGGAAAGATGGACATGGAGTTGGGAGGTGACAACATGTTCAGGAATCTTGGAGAGGAAAGGGATGTTGGAGATCGGGTGGTAGTTTGCAAGGACACGGGGGTCAGCGATTTTTGGAGAGAGGGTTGATAACAGCAGATAACGGAGTGGGAACCTTTAACAAAATCAGCTAACATGGGGAGTTAGGTGGTCAACAGTTTGGTGGAAATAGGTTTGAAAGAGCAGGAAGTGGATCTCATGGGCAAATGAGTTCAGAGAGAGTATGATGTGAGATAGGAGAGAAACTAGAGGAAAATACAAATTCAGGGCTAGGGCAGGAGGGAACCTTTGGTCCAGTGGGCTAGGGAGGGAAGCGGCAGAGGCAGCTGAATGGATTACCTCAATTGTTGTGACATGGAAGCCCATGAGCTCCTTGTACTTGCTTTTGGTGACGAGAGTAGAGGAAACAGAGGAGAGGGGTTTTATTAGATGGTTTATGTTGAAGAGAAGGTGGGGTAACAAAAACAGAAAATGTTGGAACAACTCAGCAGGTCTAACAGCATCTGTGGAGAGAGAAACCGAGTTAACGTTTCAAGTCCGTATGATCTTTTTCAGAGCTAAAGAGAAGTAAAAATGTGATGAAATTTATACTGCTTAAGGGGGGATGGAGCAGGTGAAGCTGGATAGGCCAGCGACAGGTGGGGGCAGAGGAGAGATTGACAAAGATGTGTTAATGGTAGTGGTACTGGCTAAAGGAGGTGCTGATGGTGGCATTAAGGTCAGAAAGCAGAATGTGATAATATCAGGACAAGGGTAAGCACTCTGGAAAGAACAACATGCACAAGTGACAGATGGCCCTTGTGGGGGTGGGATGGGGGGAGGGGATGGTGGTGGGAAAAAAGATTGAAAATAGGATAAAAGGTGAGGATAAGACAATGAATAAAAATGTAAATAAATAAAAATAAGTGGATAAAAATTAAAAATAAATATTGAATATAAAGGGGATAAAAAAGGGGTGAGGATGGAGGAGAGGGTTCATGGTCTGAAGTTGTCGAATGCAATGTTAAGTCTGGAAGGCTGTAAAGTGCCTAGTCGGAAGATGAGGTGCTGTTCCTCCAGTTTGCGTTGGGCTTCAATGGAACAATGCAGCAAGCCAAGGACGGACATGTGGGCATGAGAGCAGGGTGGAGTGTTGAAATGGCAAGCGACAGGAAGGTCTGGGTCATGCTTGCAGACAGACCAAAGGTGTTCCGCAAAGTGGTCACCCAGTCTGCGTTTGGTCTCTCCAATGTAGAGGAGGCCACATTGGGAGCAGCGAATGCAGTAGACTAAATTGAAGGAGGTACAAGTGAAGCGTTGCCTCACTTGAAAGGAGTGTTTGGGCCCTTGGACGGTGAGGAGGGAGGAGGTAAAGAGGTAGGTGTTGCACCTTCTGCGATTGCATGGGAAGGTGTCATGGGAGAGGGATGAGGTGTTGGGGGTGATGGAGGAGTGGACCAGGGTGTCCCAGAGGGAATGGTCCCTACGGAATGCTGACAAGGAGGGGTGAAGGGAAGATGTGTTTGGTGGTGGCATCATGCTGGAGTTGGCGGAAAATGATCCATTGAATGCGGAGGCTGGTGGGGTGAAAAGCGAGGACAAGGGGGACCCCATCATGGTTCTGGGAGGGAGAGGAAGGTCTGAGGGAAGAGGCGCAGGAGCTGGATCGGACATGGTTGAGGGCCCTGTCAACTACAGTGGGTGGGAAACCTTGGTTAAGGAAGAAGGAAGACATGTCAGAAGCACCATTTTGGAAGTGACAAAATTGGAACAGATGCGACAGAGGCAAAGGAACTGAGAGAATGGGATGGAGTCCTTACAGGAAGCGGGGTGTGAGGAGCTGTAATCGAGGTAGCTGTGGGAATCGGTGGGCTTGTAATGAATATTGGTGGGCCAGAAATTGAGATGGAGTGGTCAAGGAAAGGAAGGGAAGTGTCGGAGATGTGAAGGTGATGAAGGGGTGGAAATTGGAAGCAAAATTCATAAATTTTTCCAGGTCCAGACAAGAGCATGAAGCGGCACCGAAGTAATCATCGATGTACCGGAGAAAGAGTTGTGGGAGGGGCCTGAGTAGGACTGGAACAAGGAATGTTCCACATCCCCCATAAAGA
Organism: Cetorhinus maximus; assembly: GCF_964194155.1. Classification (NCBI taxonomy): domain Eukaryota; kingdom Metazoa; phylum Chordata; class Chondrichthyes; order Lamniformes; family Cetorhinidae; genus Cetorhinus; species Cetorhinus maximus. The sequence continues at coordinate 16,788,216 of NC_135894.1, read as the reverse complement.
GTCAAGCATAACTGGGGCCCATGTGGGTACCCATAGCCACACCTTTTATTTGGAGGAAGTGAGACAATTTTAAGGAGAAATTGTTCAGTGTGAGAAAAGTTCAGCCAGACAGAGGAGAGAGGTGGTAGTTGGGGATTTGTTCGGGCCTCTGTTCAAGGAAGAAGTGGAGAGCTCTCAGACCATCCTGGTGGGGAGTGGAGGTGTAGAGGGATTGGCCATGGTGAAGAGGAGGTGGTTAGGGCTAGGCAATGGAAATTGTTGATATGGCGTAAGGGATCAGAGGAATCGCAGATGTAGGTGGGAAGAGACTGGACAAGCGGAGAGAGAACGGAGTCAAGATAGGAAGAAATGAGTTCCATGGGGCAGGAACAGGCTGACACAATCGGTCTACTGGGACAGTCCTGTTTGTGGATTTTGGGGAGGAGGTTGGGGTTACCTTTGCATTCCAGGATGATTCTGGAATGGTGAGCATTTTGGCAGAGGAGAGCAAAATTATGGTGTTTTATGTGATCAAGTCAGATCTGGCAACGAATGGTTAAACCTGTTGTCTTCCATAGACGTTCAAGTCTATGCCCCTTGGACCTAAGGGAGTAAAAATGAGGACTGTACCAAGGTGACGGAGTGTATTGGTTTTAATGGGTATAGAAGGTGGAGAGGGTGTGATTGAGCGGTAGCTGCACAGCAAGCTCCCACAAACAGCAATAATATAAATGGCCAGATCATCTGTTTTTGGTTGTGTTGAGTGAGGGCTAAATATTGGCCCAGAACATCGGGGAGAACTCAGCTGTTTTTCCTTGAAATGGTTCCATGGGATCTTTACCGTCCACCTGAGTGGGGGTTAGACAGGTCTGAAAGGCAGCACCTCCGACAATGCAGCACTTACACTGCACTGGAGTGTCAAGCTTGGAAGACAAAACCAGTTCTGTAGCCACAGTATCTCACGCCGCATAAACAAAGTGACAGGCAGCATTATTGAAGCAGCTACTCTATTATAAAAAAAAAAGGCAGTAAAGCGCCAAATGACTAGCTTCCCTTTTCCAACTGGCATTAAAAGCCCAGAGTTTCTTTCCAGGCAGGACACACATTCCAGGCCACTGCACAACTTTTGCAAAGGCCATTCTCCCTCTAAAGAAAATTTGAAGGGGGGGAAGTTTTCATAACAAACTTGGGCCAAATTCTTTCTGAATATGAGAAATAAAACATTTTTTTAAAAAAAATTACAAACTGAATTGAAGTTTCTGCCTGGTTTGGGATTGGCTGGCTCTGGTATATATTAATAATTAATCACCTCAGAGAGAGAGGGAGGGAGAGGGAGAGAGAGAGAGAGGGAGGGAGGGAGAGGGAGAGGGAGAGGGAGAGAGAGGGGAGGGGAGGGGGGGAAGTTTTATGCAAATAGCCACACCAATAAGGAATAAGACAGCGATCCCGGGCCAACAGCGACGCAACATGGAGGAGCAGAGGTAGAGAGACCGAGCCATGAGAGTGAAGCCGGCCGCTTTGGGAGCCATCAGTCCAGGGTTCGGCGCCGCTCTTTCGGGGGAATGCGTTAGGGGGCTGAGGAGGAGGAGGGGGGAGCGATGCCGAGGAGGAGGTCGAGCGGGGAGCTGCCGCTGCCCAACGGCTGGGAGGAAGCCCGAGATTTCGACGGCAGGATCTTCTACATCGATCACAACACCCGGCAGACGAGCTGGATCGACCCGCGGGACAGGTAGACCGGCTGGGGGGGGAAGAGGGGGGGTGAATGGGGGGTGGGTGGGGGGGGCTTTACAACTCCAAACTCACACATACTTGCCTGGGGCGGGGAGGGGGAATCGGAGCAGCCGATGTTACTGTAACTGGGAACTCGATACTTGTGAACTCGATACTGTGAACCGACTGAAACAATGTATCGGGCGGCGGGATTGACACTGGGAAGCGAGGGCTGGGCTCTCCCTGACAGGCAACTCCCAGGCTGGCTGTCACTCGGCCACTGTCTCTTTAACTCGCTGCTCAAACCACTCTTTCACCATCATTATTACCACTTCTATGTTTCTTTTTTATTAAATTATGGGACAGGGCTGCTTTTTCATTCCCTTCCCTCTTCAACTAACTCCCCCCCCCTCCTCCTCCTCCTCCTCCTCCTCACAAATTTCCAAACGTTGGTATTTTTTGGAGTAGACCTCTCCTCAGATTTTTTTTTTAACAAGAATGTTTGTCCTCCCCAACTCTCTAATGAGCATTAAAAAAAAGAGTTGTTGGTTATCACATTGTGTGATTTGTTCTGCCAGTGTTGGTTATTGTTAGAACTGCAGCCCCCCCCTTTCTCTTCAACCCACCCAAATAGAGGAAATTCCACATCCACATCCTGCTATTTAATTTTTGTATGTGTTTTCCCTCTCGATTTTTTTTTTTTGCTATTCAGGCTGGTGATAACAATTGTAATACAGTTGGAATATTCTGTAAATGCGAAGCAGACATGGGGAATGGGTCTCAGTGTACATCAGGCACATTCTTGGCTTATCTCTCTTCATTTTTGTATCTTAAAAAGATTAAATTCTCAGTTGCTTATTCTAGGCACTTTTTTTTGGGGGGCGGGGGGTGTGGGGGGGTGGGGGGGTGTGTAAAATGGAGGTTATGTGGAAATATCCTGGGATAAACTGACTATTTTGGGGGGGGTGAAAGTTTCCTGCTATCTTTCAGAGGGTATTTATTACAAAGCTGAAGAGAACTATTTGTTCAGAAGGGCTGGAATTATGAACATGGTGTACAAAACTGCTTAATATACATTGAATACTTTGAGCATGGCAATCATCCAACAGATGTGTTTTCATATCAGCTTTTTCTGGTACTAGCCTGTTGGAATTGTTATAGTTCGAGTGATTTTTAAAAAGGTACTTGCCTTGCTTGACCTCAGGATGTTCCTAGATGCCCCAAGAGCCAATTAAACACCCTTGCAGCATAGTCCTTGTAATATTTTACATTTGACTTGTTCTCCTGAAAATTACTCTTAACATGTTGTAGCATTCTATTGAGCAGCCATGATGAACTCGTTTTATACCACCTGCTTCTCGGTTTTCTGGGTACGTTTTCATTGCTCTTTGTGAGAGTTTGCTGTGTGTAAATTGGTTGCTGCGTTTCCTTCATTACCGTAGTGACTACACTTCAAAAATTACTTCATTGGCTGTAAAGTGCTTTGGGATGTCCTGAGGTTATACAAGTTGCTACATAAATGCAGGTTCTCTTTTTTTATTAAGCATGATACCAAGAGTGTAAAATGGAAAGGTTTCAAATTTCCATTCTGGGAACAAATTGTCCCTCTTTTTCATCTCAATGTGAAACCAGACTTCTTGATTGGATTTAACACTTGTGGATGGATTTGAAAAGAGAATTGCATTTTTGTTTTCTTGCGTTTTAGACTGAAAGTCTTCAGGGGTAAAAGCAGTTTTGTGGATCCACATGGCAGGTGGTCATTGGCTATAAACATATCGATGAACAAAAGACACAATAGAATAATAGCTTACCATTAGCTTGAAATGATATTCTATGATACTTGCTATATTTTTTTTGAAAAGTGAGTAGAATAAATTCCTACAAATGCTAATGTTCAAGCACTAATATTACAGAGTGTAATTTCTAATAGTCCATTCCAATCATAATGGAGCTCTTTATGACTCTGACTCTCACTTGGAACTTTGCTGGCTCCCTCTTGAATAGTTTAGGATTAAAAATTAAAAGGAGAACTTGAATTAGAAACGTTCACGGCAGAGAGATAAATAAAGACATAAATTTGTTCTTGCATATTGCAGTTACATAAATAAACCCGTCTCAACTGCTCTTGGTGTGTGTTATATAATTAGAAATGAAATAGATGGACATGAAAAACATGGGCAATATACAATACATAACATAAATAAAATTCATGTGATTGTGTAACTACATGCAACAATAAATCCAAGTATATCAGAGTTGGTTCAAATTCCATGCAATTATAAATATGCATTTGATGTATCTTATGAAATATCCATTTGGGGATAGCTTTTGCAAACTTGTAAAATTATGAATATATAAAATATGTGTATCTATATAGAAGTGAATATACAAAGCCTTGGAGAAGGTGCAGAGGATGAGGGATTTCAATTACATGGGTAAGTTGGAGAAGCTGGAATTGATCTCCTTAGAGCAGCGAAGGTTAAGAGGAGATTTAATCAGCTGGATTTTTACTCTACCCCTGGAAGGAATGTTGGTTCCAATCTGGCCAGCTTTATAAAAGGCTGGTACAGAATTTACACTATCAGCTGACTAGCTCAGTTCTGTGGGCAAGTTGAGAAGCTTCTTCTCAAAAAGTGCTTTGAGCATATGTGAAACTTTCCATATTTCACCTTTTTCAAGAGAAAAGGTAAATGTAATTCAGTTTTGTTTCCAAACCGTTTGAACCTATGTATATCTTAATTAAAATATTTATTATTGATGTGCTGTATTATCGGTGTTCTAATGCCATATGATGGACATAAAGTATATATCAGAAACGAGTCACATGAAAATTAAACCTTCTGCAGCGTAACTGATTCTTGTTACTGTGCCAAGGGCCTTTTTTAAATGGGTCACTGGTTGTTGATGTATCTATTCTATTTCTACAATATAAACAATTTGTGTGTGCAATTTATTAGTAAACTACTTTTTAAAAAGCCTGTTTTTCAGGCACACTTCTCACTCTAGCTGCTGTATGCAAATCTTGTCAGGCCAAGTAATGCAGATTTGCACGTGCTTTCCTTTCTGTGTCACAGTGAGGGTGGAACACGGAGTTTGAGGTACTAGCGCCAAGCACAAAGAAATTGGGATTTAGTTCCTACGCTCATCTTCTTACGCAATTGGTTGCATGCTTGAGTGGTACTGGTGCATCAAAAACAGTTCATACACTTGTTTGTGAGTTTTGAAGGTTTGTTGTACAAATATTTTTCAGAATATGCAATGTATAAGCATCAGATGCTGGAGAGTGTTCACTGGTTACTAAGCAACAGGATGTACGGTATCTTATGTTGTGGCTGCATGCTCATTGTTTGAAGTGTGTATTCAGCGCAGGACTTAGCTGTTGAAGACCCATGGCTCACAGTGACAACTGTCTGCCTAGCTCAGAAATAAAGATGTCACAGCGGAGTTACCCCCTCAATAAAGGAATGGCAACATTTTCTTTGCTCACAAATAGAGCTCAGTGGCCCAACATAAGAACAGGAGTAAGCCATTCAGCCCTTGAGCCTGTTAGAGCCGGACTCCCTCAGGTCTGGTGTAGCTTTGAGTTTGAGTTTTTGCTTTTGCAACGCAAAAGTTGGAGTTTGTGTGGCCAACTGATCCAATGCAAGACATCTCTTAAAGATTTCTGCCCAGCAACAGCGACTACCCCTCAAATAGTACATAATTGGCTGTAAAGTGATCCGGAACATTCTGAGGTTGTGTGCTAAATAAATGCACCCCTTTCTCTTACACGTGCTTTCTCTCTCACTCTATCATTCTAGAGAGTGCTATTATATTTGTGATTTGCAAGTTAGGCAGCTGGCATTTCATCACAATATTTTAAATTTGTTGCACTTGCCATGAGTTAATCCAACAAAACATCCTGTCCCCACTAAAAGTCACACTTTGTGGACTTGTTTCCTTTCTTTCGTTTCCATTGGTGAATTTATTAAATGATAAGTATTTTTCAACCTGTTCTGATGCATTTCTCTTGGTTTTTGCAAATGTCGTTCATTTCTTGCCTTACTGTAGTCTGCTTGTCAGGATCTCTGTCTTATCCGTGCTGTCATTCTGCTCCTGCCTTTCCATCAAACTTCTCATCCTTTGTTGATCTCAGGTTCTCTTTTGTTGCTGGTTTTAAAATTGTCACTGTCTGTGTCTCCCTGTCTCTTTCTGCCTGTTTCTCTCTCTTTCTCACTGTCTCTGTGTGTATCTTTCTCTCTGCCTCTCTCCTGCTGTGCATTTGTTTAACATTGACCTTTTTTTCTTATTCACTCGTGGGATGTGGGCGTCGCTGGCTGGGCCAGCATTTATTGCTCATTCCTAATTGCCCTTGAGAAGGTGGTGGTGGTGGGCTGCCTTCTTGAACCACTGCAGTCCATGTGGTGTAGGTACACCCACAGTGCTGTTAGGGAGAGAGTTCTGGGATTTTGACCCAGCAACAGTGAAGGAACGGTAATGTATTCCCAAGTCAGGATTGGGGTGAGTGGCTTGGAGGGGAACTTCTGGTGATGGTGTTCTCATGTGTCTGCTGCCCTTGTCCTACCAGATGGTAGTGGTCGTGGGTTTGGAAGATGCTGTCTAAGGAACTTTGAGTTCCTGCGGTGCATCTTGTAGATGGTACACACTGATGCCTGTGTACACCGGTGGTGTAGGGAGTGAATGTTTGTGGATGGGGTGCCAGTCAGGCGGGCTGCTTTGTCCTGGATGGTTTGTGTCAAGCTTCTTGAGTGTTATTGGAGCTGCACTCATCCAGGCAAGTGGGGAGTATTCCATCATGCTTGTAGATGGTGGGCAGGCTTTGGGGAGTCAGGAGGTGAGTTACTTGCTGCTGGATTCCTAGCCTCTGACCTGCTTTTGCAGCCACAGTATTTATATGGCTAGTCCAGTTCAGTTTCTGGTCAATGGTAACCCCCAGGATATTGATAGTGGGGGATTCAGTGTTGGCAATGCCATTGAACATCAAGGGGCGATGGTTGGATTCCCTCTTGTTGGAGATAACCATTGCCTGGCACCTGTGTAACGCAAATTTCACTTGCCATTTGTCAGTCCAAGCCTGGACATTATCCAGGTCTTGCTGCATTTGAACAAGGGCTGCTTCAGTAACTGGGGAGTCACGAATGGTGCTGAACATTATAAATCATCAGCGAACATCCCCACTTCTGACCTTATGATGGAAGGTAGGGCATTGATGAAGCAGCTGAAGATGGTTGGGCCTAGGAATTTCTCAAGGGCAATTAGGAATGGGCAATAAATGCTGGCCTAGCTAGTGATGCCCACATCCCATGAATGAATAAGAAAAAGGACAATGTTAAACAAATGCGCAGCAGATCTACCCTGAGGAACTCCTGCAGTGATGTCCTGGAGCAGAGATGACTGACCTCCAACATCCACAACATCCTTTGTGCCAGGTATGACTCCAGCCAGTGGAGAGTTTTCCTCCAATTCCTACTGACTCCAGTTTTGCTAGGGCTCCTTGGTGCCACACTCGGTCAAATGCTGCCTTGATTGGATTGGCTGTCACAATTATGTCAATAGCATTAACAAACATTTAAACAACTAATTCTGTGCATCAATGCATTCCTTCTTTGGTGTGTGCTGTTCAGTTAATATTGTTGAAGTTTTTTTGATCTTTTATTGAATATTGTACACTTTGTCCTAAATATGGTTTGGATGATGTTGGGGTAGGGCCATTGGGGTTAACCAAGTCATCATTGGATTCTTCAATTTTGGAATAAGGGTTTTAAATAAACCACCTTGCAAACTGAATTTTCTTATTGTAATTTATAAAATTTTCATTGACTACTTAATCATTCTTTACAGTTGATCGTGACCTGATCTCCAGTGACTGGCCTCTGCACCTAATGCAACATCTTGGATCCTGGTGTTGTGCTCGGGACTGTCCACGGTTGCTGTTGTGTTGACTTGTTATGGACTGTGGCTGTGTCACCTAGGGCAGTTTGCTGATGCCTGATGGCTAATTCTATGGCTTAGCCCGTCCATATTTCGAGGGCATTTTCTCCATTGAGGATCCCTCCCACCCTCAGGCATTCTAGAAATTTGGGTGCAGCCTTATTTCTAGGCAGTTAGAGAAGGTTGCGGTTTTAATCCCTGCAAGTCAACAGTGAGGTCTGAGTATTTTTTTTGCAACTTAAACCCTCATTTAGATGAAGCCAAGTGAGCTGTGGACAGTAAGGCCTAGAAATACGCTGTTCTCTGCTTGAAAATTAGCACTAAAAGGCCTCTAGCTTGGTAGACAGGAAGCATATTCTCACTGAGTCGAAAGTGTGCCATTTGCCATGTTGAGAAAGCCCTTTATCCATGCAACTAAGGGGCCTTATGCTTATATGAAGCCCCAATGCAGGATTGGTTTGCTCTGAGGGCATTGGCTGCAGTCAAGAAAGCCAGATGGCCCATGAGGAATCCAGTACGGGCTGCAACCAACAAGGTACCTTTTTAAACTGTTTTAACTGAATGCAAAGCCAGTAGGAGCTGCCGCAAAAATAAATTGGTCTGTGCTTCAGTGATTGCAAGCCAATTGCCCTCACCCAAAAAAAGTGCTTCTGGTTCTTCTGAATGAACACTGAGCAAAATACAACAAACTAGTATAGGCTGACGTCAACATGTACACTGTGTTTCAAACGTGTGTTTCTGGTTGTGGTCTTGTGCTGAGCAACAACAATGGGACGAGTGGAGGTAACTGAAATTGTAGTTCTCTGGCTGTCCTGTGTCCAATCTAAGTGGAACGCCAGTGAAGTTGCAGACTCTGGAGAATTCTTTCTGGAAGCTGTAAACGTGCAACAGTTAATTGCTTCCAACCTGAGAGGGAAAGGAGGTATTGTAATCAGTGTCGTCTGTCTGTCTGCGAATGCAATAGCTTTGAAAGCACTACCGGATTTCAATCAAACTTCCAGCATGGTTTCAAGGAGCCAGTATCTCGAGAGAGGATTATTATTGGATCATATCCAATAACGACATTGAGCAATATTGTAGCTTCTGTTGGTATTTTTGAAAGATTGTTCCTGCGATCAATCAAATTTGGATAGTGAGTCACTTTCTTGATAGCAGAGTGGTGGTCTATAATCAGTTTTACTTTACTCCCTCACTAAAATACAAATGTAGTAACTCAAGAAGATATAAAGTTGTTTTATTCCTTTTTAGCAAGAAATAAAGAGAGAAAGACTCGCACTTGTATAGCACCTCCAATGACCTCCGGATGTCCCAAAGCACTTTACAATGAATTAAGTTCTTTTGTGTAATGATTGTTGTGATGTTGAAAATAGGGAAGCCAATTTGTGAGCAGCAAACTCGCACAAACAGCAATGTAATAATGACCGGATGATCTGTTTTTTAGTGATATTGGGTGAGGGACAAATATCTTCCAGGATGTTGGAGATAACTACCCCACTCTTTGAAATAGGACTTTTTTATGTCCACGTGAGAGGGCAGAATGGGCCTCAGATTAACATCTCATCCTAAAGATGGCACCTCCAACAAGAAGTGCGATTAGTACAGCTGGCAGCTCATTTCTTGCACACACACACACACACACACCCTATTCTGAGGTTCAGGCTAATTTAAGACATGGTGCATCTCATCATAGTGAAGGATGATAGCATTGGGCTAGCTCAGACATTTGAGCCACCCTGTGTCAGCATCAAGTAATTAAGGTCAGCTATAATGAAGGCAGTGGAAACGCATAGTTCCCTTAGCTTTGCTTCCTAATTTGCCTTTGTCTTTCTGCATTACACTAGCCCATGTTATGGATTCTCAGAATGAATTTTCCAATTTACAGGCGATTTTATTCCAAGTAGCATTGTAAGGAATTACGGTTGAAACTGCAAAATCACTTTTCACAATGGATCCTCACGAGCAGCAATTCCCTTCTGAAACTGTCACCTCATTAAACTCTTTTCAGCTCTTTTGAAATCAACTTCCAATGGTCAAACGGCCATCTAGTTCTGAGGAGGGTATATAAGGTTTTTCTGAAGTGTCAGTTTTGTTTTCCTTATGTATGTGTAACTCTTTAGTAGCTTCTGTTAAATCATAAGAGCCCACAGTTGGCACTCTGTATTCACCCATTTTGACAGGTAAATGGTTGACAATGTCTCATCATTCCTATTGGTTAGATTAGGCAATTTTAAGAGACAAATGTTGAAAGATTTAAAATAAAGTCATTGCTGAATGTTTGCTTGTAAAAAGTACAGAAAAAAAATGAAATTGATGATGCAGAAGAGCCCCCGAGACTAGATTATAATGACCCGTGTTTCAAAAAGAGATGGCATAGTATCTGCTCCTTGGGGCTTCTTGCAGTTTACATGACTTCCCTTAAGAGGTTCCTTCCCCATTGTAATGTTCGGTTGAGGCCCAAACATTCCTTCAAATATCCATAGGATTGATTAAAGAAAATTTAAGTCTTAATTTATATTACACATTTCAGATTTACCTTGTCAGTTAAGCCAAGGTTTAGATCTTAAATACCTATATATATTATGTGCCAGCCGTGCCTCAATTGGTAGCGATCTCACCGTTGAACTAAAAAGTGCTGGGTTCAAGTCCCACTCCAGAGAATTGAGAGCAAAATCGACACTTTGGTGCAGTGCTGTGGTAGTGCTAGGGTGACGAAGGTGCCGTCCTTTGAATGAGATGTTAAACTGAGGCCCTGTCTGCCCTCTTGGGTAGATGTAAATGATCCCCTGGCTCTTTTTGAAGAAGAACAGGGGAGCTTGCTGTCCACGAATTGGTTGCTGCGTTTCCTACATTGTAGCAGTGACTGCACCTCCGATTAATTTGCTAGATTTTAAGCAGTTTGGGACATCCCTGAGGTTGTCAACAGTGTATAAATGTGTAGGTCATTCTGCATGCATAGATTGCCTTCTGACAGCTGGTCCTTCAAACTTGCCCCATACCCATATCTACAGCATCATGACTAGGCATCTCCTGAGAGAGGCAAAAAACAGAAAAAAAACCCAGGGTCCATAAGGCAGAAAAATTAAATCTGAGAAATTCCCTTCTGACCCCCTTAGGCTTTCAAATCAAATTGAGGAGATCACATTGATTGTATGTAGTTAATTGTGATCCATGTGATTGTGACAAAACTTTCCCTCCTCATCCTTCTCGACCTGTCCACAGCCTTTGACAAGGTTGACCACATCATCTTCCTCCAATGCCTCTCCACTATTGTCAAGCTGGGTGGGACTGCTCTGACCTGGCTCCATTCATACCTACCCAATCGTATCCAGAGAACCACTTGCAATGGCTTCTTTTCCTGCTCCCACTTTCCTGCTATTAATATATCTGGTGTCCAAAGATCTATCCTGGGCCCCCTTCTATTTCTCAAGTACATGTTACCCCTAGACAACAACATCTGAAGGCCCAGTGTTAGCTTTCACATGTAGACTGGCGTTACCCAGCTCTACCTCATCACCACCTATCTTAACTTCTCCACTGTTGCTAAATTATCAGACTGTTTATCTGACATCTAGTACTGGATGAGCAACAATTCTCCCCAATTAAATGTTGGGAAGACTGAAGCCATTGTTTTAGATCCCTTCTGTTCCCTAGCTACTGACTCTATTCCTCTCCCTGGCAACAGTCTGAGATTCAGCCAGTCTGAGATTCAGCCAGTCTGTTCACAACCTTAGAGTCACAGTTGATCCGGGATGAGGTTTTGACCTCATTTTCATGCTAACACTGAGATTGTCTATTTCCACCTCCATAACATCACTCGACTTTGCCCCTGTCTCAGTTCACCTGCTGCTGAACCCCTCATTCATGCCTTTGTCACCTCTAGATTCAATTATTCCAATGCTGGTTTCCCACATTCTACCTTCCGTAAACAGGAGGCCATCCAAAACTCTGCTGCCTGCATATTGACTCACAGCAAGTGCTATTCCCCTGTGCTCGCTGCTTTTCATTGGCTCCTGGTCAAGCAATATCTTTGATTTTAAAATTCTCACCCTTTTTTTCAAATCCTTCCATGTCCTTGCCCCTCCCTATCTCTGTAATATCCTCCAGCCCCACAACCCTCTGAGATATTGGCACTCCTCTAATTCTGGCCTCTTGTGCATTCCCAATTTTAATTGGTCCACCATTGGTGATGGTGCCTTCAGTGGCCAAGGGCCCAAGCTCTGGAATACCCTCCCTACACCTCTCTACTTTGCTTTCCTCCTTAAAAACCTACCTCTTTGACCAGGCTTTTGGCCATCTGACCTAATATCTCCTTATGTGGCTCGGTGTGATACTTTGTTTTATAATGCTCCTGTGAAGCGCCTTGGGTTGTTGCATTCTGCCTAGCAGCCCCTTGAAGTGAGGATGCTTGCCACATGCCAAGAGCTTCTGCGTGAAGTCTTTTTAACATGGGGAGGGTGTTGTGCTGCAGTTATCACACCATTCTGGCTGACCAGAAAACTCCCGCTCTTACCGCTTGCCATAAGCGTATCAGAAAGATTTACAGATTTACAATCAACCTGCTTGACCATGCCACGAAGGCACCTTCAGTGGCCATCAAGTCCTGGGTTGGGACTCAAACCAGGAGTTTCTGGCTCAGAGGTAGGGTCGCTACCTGCTGCACCACAAGACCCTCTGATATTGCATTACATTAAAGGCGGTGTTTAAATAAAAGTTTTTGTTGTTAATCTAAAATCTTAGAGAAAAAGATAACCCTAGAACAAATTGCCTATCGCAATTCATTTCATAAGTTAATTTTGATGGTAGATGGGTCAAAGTGCATAAAATGCCCACTCATATTTCTCACAATTTAAAAAAAAAACTATAAACTAAACCACTCTTGTTGCTGAAATCTGCTTTAGGCTGAGAAGTCTGTGCTGTGCCAGTTGATGCTCAGTACAAAGTCTCCATGCTTTTCTACGCTCCGAACACTTGGAGATCAGCTGTGATCTAACAGACTGGTGAAACAGAATCGAGAGCAGGATGGCTTACTTCTGTTCCAGCTAGAGTTAGTGCGATGGGATATCTGTGCCTACCTTGCTACGTGACTCAGAAGGTGTTTTTGTGTGGTAAATGGGTGTCGTAAATAGACTTTGAGAGCATGGCTTTTAAATTGACAGTGTTGCAAAATTGGTCGTTTTTCCCAATTCAAAACCAGTAGTTGGTAACTGTTGTCCTTCATCTAGATGATGATGATTTTTATGTTATATTTACATATGTAATGGTACACATGCAGCACACAAATGATAGTTTAAGCTGCCAACTTTCATTGTGGTTCAGCTGTACTATGTCTTCTGAGACCATCCAAGTTGGTGATGGAATAGCTTTTTGTTAACTTTGTCCCATTGCTGTAGCAGTTAGGATAATCCGAATTCAATAGGGCATCAAGATGCATGTCTAATCCCTTGTGAGTTGGATAAGTATTTTTAAAAAAAAAGGACCTGCTTTCATAAAGTGCTTTACAGCCGATAAAGTACTGTCTGAAGTGTAGATACAGTTGCAATGTAAGAAATTCAACAGCCAATTAACACACAGCAAGTTCCCAGAAACAGTGCTGTGCTAATGACCAGACAACCTGTTTTAGTGGTGCTTGATTGAGGGAGCAGTGTTTGCCTTGGACAAACATGTGGATGATGAATTATTTGGATTAGGAGGAAAATGGGCTGTTCATTTATGCAGGTGAATAAACTGTCGGACGGGCTTTTCTTTGTGTACTTTGCTTTGTTCCTTTCTGCAGCTTTACTGATTTGAAAAGCAAACGTGTTTGAGTGTTCATTATCCTTGTACATTTAAATCTGAGCTGGCCATTTCATGTAAGAAGGCCATTGGACTAAGGTGACATGGTAATTGGCTCACTCTCTCTCGTGATCCGCTTCCTCTTTCATGCCCCCAAGTACCTAAACCCCAGTCCCAGGAGAGTGCCTATATTATATCCTTTTTACTGTTGAACTCCAGCTCTTTCAAGCTCTGCAGCTTTTCTGAATGAGGCCATTTAGTTTCTGCCAATGGGTGCCAAGTTGTAGGAAGTCTTGAGCCATGGCTGTATGTTTACAGGGAGCTGAATCAAGACTGTTCAAATTAATTTCCTGGGCATTGGGCAGGAGACCAGTGTCTCCACTGCCTTGGGCTGGATTTCTGCTCAGTGCCACATCATTAAAGCAGCATTCAGTTGGAAGTGAGATGTTTGATGACAAATTAATCAAGGAATTGTATGAAAACTTCTTGGGAAGAATGTTGCTGTAAATAGTTGCTTGGTAGTACAGAACTTGAGTATTGCTGAAAGAAGAGACATGCTGTTAAAGCTTTTGTCTTGCACTCATCAGGACAAACAAAGGAATGCCAAATTTCAAAGGGATCAACAAGCATAAGAAAAGGGTGCTGATTAGGGACATAGGAACATAGGAGCAGAAGCAGGCTATTCAGCCCATAGCGTCTGCTCTGCCATTCAATATGATGATGGCTGGTCACCTACTTCAGTGTCTTCTTCCCACACTGTTGGTATTTAGGATCTGTCAATCTCTACTTTTAAGCATACTCAATGGACTGCATGAACATCCACAGTCATCTGGGATAGAGAATTCCAAAGATTCACAATCCCCTAAGTAAAAACATTTCTCCTCATCTCAGTTCTAAGTGGTTTTCCCCCTTTATTTTGAAATTGTGACCCCTGGTTCTAGGCTCCCCAACCAGGGGAAACATCTTATCTGCATCTACCCTGTCTATCCCTTTAAGTATTTTGTAGGTTCCAATGAGATCACCTCTCATTCTTCAAAACTGTAGAGAATACAGGCCCAGCTTCCACAATCTCTCTTCATAGGACAGTCCCGCCATCCTGGGAACAAGCCTTGCGAACCTTTGGTACACTCCCTCTATGGCAATAGTTTCCTTCCTAAGGTAAGGGGACCAAAACTGCACAAAGTACTCCAGGTGCAGTCTAACCAAGGTCCTATACAATTGAAGCAAGACTTCGCTACTCCTGTACTCCATCATCTTGTGATAAAGGCCAACATACCAATAGCTTTCCTAATTGCCTGCTGCGCCTGCATGCGACTTATTGATGAGAACAACCAGTTCATTTTGTACATCTGAACTTTCTAATCTTTTATTGTCTAAGAAATACTCTGTGCATCTGTTCCTCCCAGCAAAGTGGATAATCTCGCATTTTTGCACGTTATATTCCATGTAGCATGTACTTGCCCACTCACTAAGTCTGATCAAATCCTCTTGAAGCCACTTTGCAGCTTCCTCACAACGCACGTTCCCACCTAGCTTTGTGTCATCCACAAACTTGGAAATATTACATTTGGTCCCTACGTCCAAATCATTAATATATGTTGTGAACAGCTGGGGCCCGAGCACTGATCCTTGTGGTACCCCACTAGTCAGAGCCTGCCAATGAGAGAATGACCCGTTTATTCCTATTCTGTTATTTGCCTGTTAACCAGTCCTTAATCGATGCTAGTATATTACCTCCTATCTCACGTGCTTTAATTTTTCTAATCAACCTCCTGTGGGGGACTTTATCAAAAGCCTTCTGAAAAACAAAATCCAAGTGTATTATGTCCACCAACTCCCCGTTATCCTGTTAGCAATATCCTCAAAAAACTCCAACAGCTTCATCAAACATGATTTCCCATTCATAAATTCATGTTGACTTTGCTGAATTAGATTATTATTATCCAAGTGTCCATTTATCACATCCTTTAGAACAGATTCTAGCACTTCCCTTCTACTGATGTAAGGCTAACAGGTCTATGGTTCCCTGTTTTCTCTTTCCCTCCCTTTAAATAGTGGAGCGACATTTGCTACCTTCCAATCTGCAGGAACCCTTCCAGAATCGATAGAATTTTTGGAAGATGATCACCAATTCATCCACAATTTCCATAGCCACCTCTTTCAACAATCTGGGATGTAGATCACTGGGTCCCGAGGATTTATCAACCTCCAGTCCTATTAATTTCTCCAATACAACCTTCTTATTAATACAAATTTAGTGGCAAAATTAGTTGGCAAGTTGACTCTAGTTGAGGCATTGCGATGGAGAATGCACCAGAGAACTATTGTTCCTCATGCTTTTGTTTAATTCAAAAAAGGTGCAATGCCTGGACATATTCTTTTTGCCTGCAGAAGACAGGTCCCTCTGTATGAATGCATGGAGCTTCTAGCAAGCTTATGTGAGCCACATTGCGAACCTGACAATTTTTAAAATTGGTTCTCTGTGTAATTCTTAGCACACTCAGGATTATTCAGCAAGCACTGTCCAATCGTGGAATCACATCTATCGTTGGACATTATGTTCTGAGCTTTGCCAGCACAGATTGGTTGAGTACAGTTAGTATTCTGCCTACTGTGAACAGCTGAAGGGATGTGCTTTTTAGTACGATCTGCCAGTCATTGGGATGTACGGCCTACATACCTGCCATTGCATTGGCACTGAAACTCCTATACAGCATTACTAATGTGTGTGGTAGGTAGAACACCTTTTTGGCTTGATGGCAGCATCCTGTTAGTGGAAAATACCGCTCATGTTGCAACTGCATAGTAGCAGCATGAAATGGCCAGCTTCACCTGTTGCTCAAAATGTTTTTGCTGTAATGCATCTCAGGTTTGAAATAACTCTCCACTGTGTGAAAGTGTGTAAGTTAAAACAATATACATTTCAGGATGAAAAGTAAAAACTATAAATGCTGGAAATCTGAAATAAAAACAGGAAATGCAGAACAGTCCAACATCTGTAAAAAGAAAAGGGAAATCACAACATTCTTGGTCCTGTTCTGCTGAAAACTCATAACCTGTCTTTTCTCTTGCCAGATGTGAACTTTCCTGCTGTTTTGTATTTCTGACATTTTATGTGTCTTACAGATTTTATGTACCATATGAAATGAAACACATTTCAGTAGAAATAATAAATGCATCACTAAGGATTGTAACATGTGAATGTAAGAATGATGACTTGAGATGTGACCATATGAAAACAACTTCTTCTTTGGCAAGAGGGACATTGTACCAGCTGTGCGCAAGCCACAGGAATGACTCTCGAGGTGGTCAAGCAGCATCACTTGCTTATTATGTGTTGGCTGTGGCTCAAAGGTAGCACTCTTGCTTCTGACTCAGGAGGTCCAAACCCACTCCTGGGGCTTGAGCACCTAATCTAGCCTCACACTTGAGGGCTGTGCTGAGGCTGCACTGTTGGAGGTGCAGTCTATCAGATGAGCTATTAAACCAGGGTCCCAGCTGTGTTCTTGGGTGGATGTGAAAGTTCCAAATGCACTATTTTAAAGAAGTTCTCCATGGTATGCTGACCAACATTTATCCCTCATCAACACTAAGACCTGGTGATATATTGTTATTGCCGTTTGTAGGAGTTTGCTGTGCGCAAATTGGCTTCTCATATTTCCTACACTCTCAGCAGTGAATACATTTCAGGAGCACTTCACTAGTTCTAAACCGCTTAGGGAGATCCTGAGTTCATGAAAGACACTAGAAACGCAAGGTTATTCAGAGCAAAATTAAAATCTTTTCATAATGAAAAGTGCTGCTCTTGCTTGCAGAATAAGTGAGTACAGGCTGAGCGTCGGTCATGTTGCTTCCTCACTTCACTGAAAGGTTATGTGGGGAAGTGGTGAGTTTCCACTCAGCATGGTTGAGAATCTTGCATCTGGAATGTAATTTCTGTCTCTCTCCAAACAACAGGATTGAGATTGGATATTCATGAGTACCACATCCGTCTGTGGGCTTGCACTGTACAGGCTGGGGTGAAAGGGAGCGGTGGGTGTGGTGGATGGCAAGATTTGGATTTCCTATGAAATCCAATATTGGAATGGGAGAAGTAACATGAAACATCCCGTTCAGGAGATGAAGTAAGTGTTGGGGTAATGTTGATCAGATCTGACTATATTTCAGTGTTGTTTTGTGTAATATATTCTTACACATCTGCTACCACACACTGCATGTTACAAGTCTCAACCACTGATTGCACAAGTGACTTCTTCCCTTCTTGGGAGTGATGTTGACTTTACTACTACCCATACACTATTTTGCTTCCATACTGCCTCGGGGAACTTGTAGTCATCCTGCAAGAATGCAGTTGAATAGGATTTTATCTGTTGTCCACACGTTGCAGTATGTGTTGTATTTGGGTTACTTGCCAAGACCATGGTTGTTACTCTAGAACATGTGCGTCACAGGGGCATTACTAAGGCATGATGCGGTTAGTTCTGCTGTACAGAGTAATGATTTACCTGTACAAACTTCACCTGAAGCAATCTCACCCCTCCAAGTGTTTCAAAGTAGAACGTTTTCCAGAATATCTCACTTGTGAAGACTGCTCTAAACTGCACTTTGACTTGGGCTCTTAACTGCCTGTGGATCAGTGTCATTAGAGTTTATACTTTGCTTTCTCTAATGGATAGGATTCAATAGCTGTTTATACACTGCCTTTAATGTACATAAGTATCTCAATCAGCTGTGACACAATTCTTAAAAAAAAATTGGAATGTGAACCAAAGAAGTGGATAACAAATGTATGAAATGCTGTTACTAAAATTGTTTTCTAAAATTTCTCTTTAAAACTTTCATCTGGCCTGCCCTCCTTTTGTTAAGCAGTGGTGTCTGGCTGAGTTAGTTTTGCTGCTGTATTGATGAGGTAGAGTCAGACTCAAGTGGCAAAATGTGGTGAAAGTGCAAAAGACAACCTGAAAGATGAAGTAATAATAACTCCTGGGACAGTGCTAAATGCTAACCAGGTAAATCACTGGTTTGCAGGCACATACACACCAAGTATATGTAACATTTGATTAACACTTTAATTCTAAGTGTGACCATTTTGAATTCCATCATTGAAATTCATAATCCTTTGTATTCAAATATTACAGCTTGACCTTTGCATTGAGTGGTGGTAGTTGCACGCTGACCACCACACAGTCTTGACAGAGCAGGGCCTTGGTCCAATGGCAAGAGGGCTCTAAAATGATAGGAGGCCAGGCTTTGCTGGGGAACATTAACAGGGTCTGTGCATGATCATTTGCAGGTATATATGTGGTCATAGGTACACAGATTCCCCACCCTCATCATTAGGAAGCATAAGAGAAAAAAGTATGATAAGTCACTGAGCAGTAGGAAATAGATGATTATAATAGAAGGGATTGCAGAGTCAGAGGCCTTGTGGAATAATGACAGCTTAGGATGCAGATGACACAAGTGTGTGCGCTTACTCAGAAACTGAGCTCCAGGTCAATGTTGGCTCCTCTTCCTTCTCCGAAGCATATGAGAAAGCGGGCCTTTCATGAAACACCTGCAAAGGTCCTCTTCCAACTACTCCCAGAGCACGATATATCGTCCCGTTGATTGATTAAGATCAGTGGCGAGATCCTGGAAAATGTGGACCATTTTCCATATCTTGGGAGCCTCCTCCTGATGAATGCAGACACAGATGACGAAATTTGTCATTGCCTCCAATGTGTCAGCTCAGTCTTTGGCTGACTGATTTTAAAGAGTATTTGAGGGCCACGATCTCAAACCCGAGGCTAAGGTCATGGTTTGCTGGGCAGCAGTGATCCCCATGCTCCTATGCGCTTCAGAGACTTGCACAGCCTGCAGACACCTCAAAGCACTGGAGCAGTCCCAACAGCGATGCCTTCGCAAGATCCTCCAATCCAGTGGCAAGAAAGACGGTCCAACAACAGAGTCCTCTCCCAAGCCAACCTGCCCAGCATCGAGGTGCCAATCACTCAAATCCAGCTCCAACGGACAGGTTATGTTGTTTGTGTGCCTGACACCAGACTCCCGAAGCAACTGCCTTACTTGGAATTTGGTCATGGCAAGAAACTCTCAAAAGGCCAGTGAAAACTTTCAGGATGTCCTCAAAGCATCCCTGAAGAGGTCAAACATCCCCTCTGACTCATGGGAGTCCCTGGACTGTGCCTGACCAAGATGGACAAGGATCATTCAGGAAAGACACTGAACACATCGAGACACCTTTGTCAGGAACACAGAGGTAAAGTCGAGACTCCAGAGAGAGCACAAACCACCAAAAAAGACTCATCTGCCCAACCCTTCAAGCAACAGCTGCCCTGCATGTGGCAAGTCTAATGCACAATGCAGACTCTATCAGCCACCTCGGAACCCATCAAACAAGAGTGGAAACAGCTCATCCTCAATCCCAAGGGACTGCCTAAGAAGAAGACATCTAGACGAGATGGACTTTTCTGATTGTCCTCTCTTCAGGCAATGAGACAGGTTTGTACACCCTGCATGTCATTTTCTGTCCGAGCTTATTATAAGACTGAATTTATTCTGCATGCAAATGAGAGCTTCAACTTTCAAAGAGAATAACTTGAGTTCATGTCGTTCCTTTCTGGATGTCCCAATGCACTTTACAACCAAAGAAGTATTTTTGCAGTGTAGTCACTGTTGACTGTTGTTATGTAGGAAATGCAGCAGCCAATTTGTACACAGCAAACTCCTAAAAACAGCAATGTGATACTGACCATCTGCCCCCTCAGGTGGGTGTAAACAAGTTTCTATGATGTTATTTGAAGAAGAGCAGTGCTGTCCTGGCTAATATTTATCCTTCAATTGCCATCACTAAAAAAGATGGTCTGGCCATTATCTCATTTGTTGCTTGTGGGATCTTGCTGTGTGTAAATTGGCTGCCATGTTTTCTTGAACTTCAACAGTGGAGTGGACTGCACTTCAAAAGTACTGCTTTGGCAGTAAAGTTCTTTGGGGTGTCATGAGGTTGTGAAAGGTGCTACATAAATGCCAATTCTCCTTTTGCTCTTGGCTCTTGACCCATTCTATTCTGGGAGCTCATTGTGGGCAGCACAGTGACTCGAGTAGTATTGCTGGAGCTGGTTGCTCCATCTGCAGGACAGGGGTGCAAGGTTATCAGTATTAATGCTGACACCAGAAAATTTCTGCTGTTATTCTCTAGTCAGAGTGCAGTGTAATAACCCTAATTTGTTTTGTGTTTCAAAATTTGTAAAAATAATGTATTTGAAATGTGGAATATTGTCTGGCTTCTGTACAAACAACCATAGAGAATAGGAGCAGCAGTAGGCCATTCGGCCCCTCGAGCCTGCTCCGCCATTCAATAATATCATGGCTGATCTGTTTGTGTTTCAAATTCCACATTACCATCTACCACTGATTAACCTTAGATTCTTGTTAGGCAAAGGAATTAATCTACCTCCACCTTAAAAATAGTCAATGACCCTGCCTCCTCCATCTTGGGAGGCAGAGAGTTCCAAAATCGCACAATCCTCAGGGAGAAAACATTTCTCCTCATCTCTGTCCAATAAGGGTGACCCCTAATTTTAAAACAGTGCCCCATAGCTCCGGACTCACCCACAAGAGGAATCATCCTTTTCCACTTACACCTTGTCAAGACTGTTCAGGATCTTATATACTTCAATCAAGTCATCCCTGACTCTTCTAACCTCCAATGGAAACAAGGCCAATCTGTGCAACCTATCCTCATAAGACATCCTGCTCATTCCAGTATCAATCTGGTAAACCTCCTCTGGACCGCCTCCAATGCATTTACATCATCCTTCCTTAAATAAGGAGACCAAAACTGCATACTGTAAGGATAATGGCTCTAATATACAGTTCTAAGATTACAGTATGTACATCTAGACAGGTTCTGATTTTTAATTATTAATGCCCACATGTCAATATTGCTAGGCAGCAGAGCCTCTTTACAAATGTCCTTTTGTTGATTAAGCACATTAGGTGATGTTAGCTCAGGGGTTCCCAGACTGTGGGTCGTGATCCCCAGTGGAATTGCAGGATGAGATTTTGGGGCAGTGAGCTCTGAGGAAGCAATGGCAGCTGTGGAGCCTGGACTGAGCTTTTGACAGCTGCGAGGTCCCTTTTGAAATGTTTCTTTTTTCTCTGTCGGTGGGCGTGGCATAATTGTCTGTTCCTTGAGACCTGATTTGCTGTGGCAACCCCAGCCTGCTGAACAATTCTCTGATCCTCCCTCTTCCCCACCCCACCAGCCCTCCAAGCTGGGGAAGCACTGAGTTAGCGACTGCAGTCAAACAATATAAAAGCCTGCTACCAGTTGAAATGGCTATCTGCTACCCCAGGAAGGTGCTGAGTTTGGAATTTGAAGTTGTAATTGAATCTCTGGGATTGGCATGATGCATTTCTGAGACTAGTAGAATACTCAGTTTAGATTACAGTTTTATAATCTGTTCCTGAAGCTTCAACAAGATGAAACTTGGGCAACTTGTAGATGTCACATCAAGGCCCTGGAGCAACATGTTCACTGCTGTCTTAGAAGGATCTTGTGAATCAAGTGTGTGGACAAAAGAACAAACATGAGTGCCCTCCAAGACACAGAGGTGCCAAGTGTAGAGGCCATGATAATCTCACATCAGCTGAGATGGATGGGACAGGTTGTCAAAATGCCTGTTTCAAGACTGTCCAAACAAGTGCTCTACTCAGAGCTCCACCAGGGAACTCGTTCACATGGGCCAAAGGAAATGTTTCAAAGACAACCACAAAGCCTCCATGATGGTCTGAGATCAACACATGGGAAGCAGACGTACAATCATGACTAAAATGGCAATACATCATCAAAAATGGTGTCAAGACCTTCCGATCAACCAGAGCTGCCGCTGAGAGAGAACAGAGAAAAGAGAGAGAGAGACAGAAAGAGAGGGCTCTGCTCAAGGCAACAACCCATCACCAACTCTACCAGCCAACAGCCGGTGTCCACACTGTGGGTGACCTGTAAGGTTAAAATAGGGCTCGTGACCCTCCACAAACTCACAGCTAACTCTGACATCTCATGTAAAGCCAGCCGTTTGTGAGGAAGGAGGGATTACTGATGAATGAATATAACCTACTCCTAGGATACTCCGATATCAGCTGCAGATGACTTTCTAAGCTTGCATATCCCAGTTTATGGTACTTGTGAGTGTGCATTACAACTTAACCTGTTATAAACCAGCTGTTTTATAACCTGTCATGCAACCAAAATAATACCATTTTTATTTTTAGTAAAATTAATTTTGAAAATTTACTTTTTTTTTAAACATAACTATTTTGTGATTTTTAAAATTGAATATATTTGAAGTTGAGTATTTCATATGGTAATTAGGTAATTGTTGCTATTTATTATAGTTCACACCCCCTTTACTACCCCTGTTCCACCAGAAGCTCGATAAAAGATTTGAAATCTCCACATGTTCCCTGCTGGATGTGTGAAACCTGTATTGTTGAAACCCGCTTTGCTTGAATGAAATCATCTGGGTGGAGGGTGAGGAGAAGGAGAGGTGGAGCAAATGTTTAATGTTTTGCGAAGATGATCCATTGAATATTATTGAAATGTCTAAACATTCAATGCACTTTGAATTGTAGTTAAGGCAGTTTTTTTACATGAATTCAATTCTGGTCACAAGACTTAGAACTATATTGGAATTGTGTTTAGTGATGTGGGTGTTTGGGGAGGGGGGGGGTGGGAAAAACAGAATTAGAGTCAGTTTTATGTCACTACTGCAAAACCCCAGAAGGGTCCCCGCCCATCTCCAAAGAGGGGTGGGCATCTTGTGTTTATTACATGATGTCCAGTCATTCTGGAGCAGCTAAACTTGTTACTTGAAGATCCAACGAGCTGGTGAAGGAGGGTCTGAATAACATTTGTAACCCTGACTCCTCATTGCAGGTGGACTTTGAAGCCATTGGTGCACACCTGGGGATCAGGTGTGGGAATGGACCATTTTGATCCATTGATAGAATGCCTCACTAAAGGCCATTCCTTTGACTTGGCTAATAGCAAGTCCCATTCAGCTCAGGTGAAAGTTTTCACCGTATCCAGCATGAACACCAGGGCAGACGTGTTTGCCCTGTTGTTCAGCATACCCCTTCGCTCTCTTCCCCAGAACGATCCTCGTACAAAACCTGGATAGTATGGGTGGATTGGAATTCAGTCTGGAGGCTGAGGACATGGCCAGCATTTTACAGAATCCATTGAAGAGTGATATGGGGTTCAAAGCAGAAAATGTTGGAAATACTTAGCAGTTGAGCTAAGCATCTCTGGCAAGGAAAGGTCTTTCACTAGAAACATTAACTCAACTTCTCTCTCTGTAGATGCTGCCTGACATGTTCATTTTTTCCAGCATTTTCTGTTTATATCTCAGATTTCCAGCATCTGCAGTATTTTGCTTTTCTATTATATGGTGCGGGAGAGGGAGGGTCTCTTAACACTTCACAGTAAGCTTTATTATATATGTGATTTACGGCTGAGCTAAGGGACATTGTCCCAAGTGCAGGTACGTACACTCCCAATGTAGACTTTGCGAGAGTGTAAAATGGATGGTGACACATTGC
This sequence comes from Cetorhinus maximus, assembly GCF_964194155.1. Classification (NCBI taxonomy): domain Eukaryota; kingdom Metazoa; phylum Chordata; class Chondrichthyes; order Lamniformes; family Cetorhinidae; genus Cetorhinus; species Cetorhinus maximus. The sequence goes on along the minus strand of NC_135894.1, from coordinate 16,764,219 downwards.
CAGCCAGTTTAACATCTCTCCTCATTTTTATTTACATTGATTTAGTGGGCCTCAGTTTAACAGCCCATCGGGAAACGGTACCACCGACGATGCAGCGCTCCCTCGGTATCTTAAGTTATCTCGTTTCAGTTGTGTAGATAGGTTTGTGAATGAAGTGAATTATTTGGCTAAGCTTTGCCAAAATTAACTGATGTGAAACTGGAAGTACGTACAGGTACAGTGCCTCAGAACCGGCATTCCCGGAGCTGGGTCCATGCTGGATTCCAGAGGGCATGGTGGCCGTTTCAACATGTCAGCTCCAATGTGCTTATCCCTCCTGATGAGTCTTGTTTGGCCCAAGAGTCTGACTATTTCCCTCTGCTATGTTACTTCTTTTCATTCTAACGGTCATCTAAGATATAGCTTCCATGGGTGGTTATGGGTGCTGCTTACCTGTCAGTAACAGCGGGACTGGCTGTGCAGTGCTTTCATTCATCAGTAATCCTGCAGCGGGGGCGGTTAAAGGTGGCACTAGCACCATGTTGCGACTAAGAGTTGGGCCGGGCTGAGCTGAGCTGGGTGAGGTAGGGTGCCGCTCTACCACTTGGTGTGCAGGAAATGATAGGCGTGCGATACTGCATGGAAATATTCATTTCGCTCTTCATTCTACTACTGGCAACAGGGCACATTTTGGAATTTTGTTTTCTACTGTGGATTTGTGGTTAATTAATTAACTAAAGCTAGCAGAATAATACAAATCTTCTGGGGGCTGAATGCTTAAATTATTCAACTTCTAACTATGCACTTGTCTGCATGGGGTATTCCTGCATGGGCTGCTTAAATAATACCTGGGTTTCAGACACTGATGGTTTTTGGGTAGCTGGATTTGAGGCATTGTAAATGCACTGAAGAATGTGACCATCACTCTTACATTGCAGCAGTTACTGTGCTTCATCAGGTGGAAAGAACTTTGGAGCATTGTAAGGTAGGGAAAGGTGCTATATAAATGCAAGTCTTTCTTTTTATTATTCACACATGGGATGTGGAGATCACTATCTTGAGCAGCATTCATTGGCCTGGAGAAGGTGGCGGTGAGCTGCTGCCTTGAACCACTGTAGTCCCTTTGGTGTAGGTACACCCACAGTGCTGTTAGGAAGGGAGTTCAAGGATTTTGACCCATTGACATTGAAGGAACGGCAAGATAGTTCCAAGTCAAGATGGTGAGTGGTTTGGAGGGGAACCTCCAGGTGGTGGTGTTCTGATGCATCTGCTGCCCTTGTCCTTCCAGATGGTAGCAGTTGTGGGTTTGGAAAGTGGTGTCTAAGGAGCCTTGACTAATTCCTGCAGTGCATCTTGTAGATGGTACACACTGCTACTACAGTGCGTCGGTGGTGGAGGGAGTGAATGTTTGCGGATGTGGTGCCAATCAAGGGGGCTGCTTTGTCCTGGATGGTGTCAAGCTTCGAGTGTTGTTGGAGCTGCACTATTTCAGGTAAGTGGGGAGTATTCCATCACACTCCTGACCTGTGCCTTGTAGATGGTGGAAAGGCTTTGGGGAGTCAGGAGGTGAGTTACTCACTGCAGGATTCCTAGCCTCTGACCTGCTCTTGTAGCCACAGTATTTATATAGCTAGTCCTGTTCAGTTTTTGGTCAATGGTAACTCCCAGGATCTTGATAACGGGGGATTCAGTGATGGCTATGCCAAAATGAATGTCAAGGGGCGATGGTTAGATTGTCTCTTGTTGGAGATGGTCATTGCCTGACACTTCTGTGGTGCGAATGTTACTTGCCACTTATCAGCCCAAGCCTGGATATTGTCCGGGTCTTGCTGCATTTGGACATGGACTGATTCAGTATCTGAGGAGTTGCAAATGGTGCTGAATATTATGCAATCATCAGTGAACATCCCCGCTTCTGACTTTTATGATGAAAGGAAGGTCATTGAGGCAGCGGTAGTTGATTGGGCCTAGGGCAGTACCCTGAGGAACTCCTGCAGTGATGTCCTGGAACTGAGGTGATTGACCTCCAACAACCACAACCATCTTCCTTTTTGCTAGGTATGACTCCAACCAGTGGGGAGTTTACCCCCTGATTCCCATTGACTCCAGTTTTGCTAGGGCTCCTTGATACCAAACTCGGTCAGATGCTGCCTTGATGTCAAGGGCAGTCACTCTCACCTCACCTTGGGCGTTCAGCTCTTCTGTCCATGTTTGAAGCAAGGCTGTAATGAGGTCAGGAGTTGAGTGGCCCTGGCGGAACCCAAACTGTGCATCAGTGAGCAGGTTATTGCTGAGCAAGTGCTGTTTTTATAGCACTGTTGATGCCCCCTTCCATTACTTTACAGATGGGGAGGTAATTGGCTGGGCTACATTTGTCCTGTTTTTTTCTGTACAGGACATACCTGGGCAATTTTCCAAATTGCCAGGTAGATACCAGTGTTGTGGCTATACTGAAACAGCTTAGCTAGGGGCATGGCAAGTTCTGGAGCACAAGTCTTCAGTATTATTGCCAGAATATTGTCAGGGCCCATAGCCTTTGCAGTATCTAGTGCCTTCAGCCATTTCTTGATATCAAGTGGAGTGAATTGAATTGGCTGAAGACTGGCATCTGTGTATGCTTTTGTATGAAATTCTGTTTATTGTAGATTGTGGCGTATAAGTTGACCTGACGTATAAGCCAACCCCATTGTTTCAGCCCCAAAATCATGTTTTTGCATATACTTGGCATATAAGTCATACCGCACCCCCACCCCCAACCTCACCCCACTCCCTCCACCAACTTTACAGCCACGACATGCTATACTTGCATTGGTAGTTAGCCTCAAGTTTTTCACCTCACAAATGGATGCTTTACTTATCAGTACCTTTATAACTGTGTGTAAGGGATCAAGCTGGTGATACGAACTGTGTTGAGAAGATGCACAGAAGTTTAAGCTGTGCCCATACAGAGTAGCTCTGTGTGGCAAATGCCAAAGATGGCGACTGCCCACGCCAGCGGTTCACTTTTATACTCTGCATATAGTCAACCCCCATTTTTTTTTGTGGGATTTTTCAAGGCTTCAAACATTGACTTGTACTCTAATACCTATGATACCATGGAGATTTAAACCTGTTTCATTTTTTTTTACTGGATTAAAGCCCTCTGTTCAAATCACCGATGTAGGAATTAAACGAGAGCTAATAATCGATCAGAATTTCAGTCTGCATAATTGTGGGTAATATGTTGTGTTGATTCCTGTAAACTGGAATTTTGCAATTGCTGTTGTAAAATCAACATTGTGCAAGTGCGGCATCTTCTCTACCTGAGGGATCTTGATCAATGAACTTGTTTTTCTGCTGAACTTCAGATCTGTGTCATAGAAAAGAGATAAAGGGACTGCGAATTTTCAAAGTAAATGTCGCCATTTTGGGTCGTGGATGATTCTTGCCCCCCCTGCCCCGACCCCACCATGCCCACCTGGAGACAGTAGGAATTCCAGCTTGAGCATACACTATTATGTTCTACTCTATGAACAGGTATTATTGTAAAATAAACCCACAATGTGGGTAGATTCCATACCGTAACCCATTTTGGCACAATATTGTTTAAATAATTATTGTGTCCAAAGGATTGTGTCCACTTGAGGATTATGGTAGGTGGTCCAAGCTTACAATCTTACTCTCGGGGGCAGACCTAGACTGTGTGAGAGTGGAAAGCAGGTGATAACGAGTTGCCAGCCTCTTCTGCATCCCTCTCTCTCTTTCATTTCTATTGGCTTCAATCTAGAGACTTTACATTACCACACACAGTTAAGATCTAACTCTTGGAGTCAGGACATTGAAATATTAGGAACAGGAGTAGGCCTTTCAGCCCCTATAGCTTGTTCTACCATTCAATTAGATGATGGCTGATCTGTGATCATGGCTGATCTGTGCCTCAACTCCATTTATTCTTCTTTGCTCCATATTCCTCAGTTCTCTTACCCAACAAAAATCTGCCTAATATGAGTCTTGAAAGCATCAATAACTGGTGAATTCAGCTTATTGTAGCCTTGGCACCAAGCCTGAGTTGGAAGTGTGAGAGTGAGTACATGTTTACTGCAGTGGAACTTGTTTTGGTCCAACAGTTTATTTTTTGCGATGACCTATTTTCAGAGAATTGCAAAGTACAGAAGTTTCTAGCTGCAAACATCTGCAGGCTCTCAAACAAACCTCCATTTGACGGGAAAACGAACCAAAACCTTGCAACACCTTGGCTTTGGTTTGAATTGGTCTCTGATTAGCTCCGGTGAGTATATTAGGATGCAACTTCACCCCGGCCACTGAGCTGTTTATTTTAGTGCTGTTTTGTGATTGCAGAATTGCTAATGCAGTTTGTTTATGCAGTCCAAAACCATAGTTTGCTCTTGTCCATGGAAAGCCTCAGATAACCAGGAAGAAATAGTACGATTTATAAGTCAGCACTGTCCTCTAACTTGCTGAAAATGCGATCCTGAGTTTTTATAGAAAATTAGCGAATTTTTAACAAAGGAAATAGTAGCCCTTTGGTTGTAATGCTGTTTGCAATGTAACCCCAGGTCTGTATAAATAACGTACAGAACTTGCAAGCTCCAAGTGTAAGAAAGAAATCACCGTCTCAGGACATCCCAAAGCATTTCACAACCGCTGAGGCATTTCTGAAATGCGATAAATGCTGTAAAGTAGAAAACGCGCCAGCTAATTTGTGCACAGCAAGCTCCCACAGACATGAATGAGATAATTGTACGTATATGTAGGTGCGTGGATGGTGTACAGTAATGGCTTAAATTCTGATGTAGGAACTGGAATGCTGCCTATGTTGTAGCATGAGCCATGGTGCCTGTGTGCTGCCTTTCTGCTGTTTTAATGTTTGAAAAATAGACTGAAACCAGTTTTATTTATTTCTTCTAATGCTCTGATATTTATGTATTGAACCTTGTTAATGCAGAAGAAGCTGTCATGTGCTGAGGTAAAATGTTTTTCTTCCCCAAAACACATTTTATGATGAGCCAAGAGAGTTTGTATCAGTTATGACGGGCATTTTAATGCTCCACGTATCTATTGGTAAATATTAAATCAACTGTAAAAACCCACCTTATTTCATTGGAAGAATTCCCTCACACATTTTCATGCCATTGTCTATATTGGTTATGTAGCCGCTGGGTGCCTTTAGAATTTATAAGCTATTTAATATAAACTATAATCTGGATCAATGAAATGTCCAAAATAATTTAAGTATTATCATACTTAATATGGGTTTCTTGTAGACTAATTGAAAGAGATTGATTGCTATGACTTAGTCAACGACTCCATTATTGTTGGATTGTGAGATTCCCAGGATGGCAGAAGGTAAACTACGTGTAAACATGGGGATAAAAACAAAAAACTGCGGATGCTGGAAATCCAAAACAAAAACAGAATTGCCTGGAAAAACTCAGCAGGTCTGGCAGCATCGGCGGAGAAGAAAAGAGTTGACGTTTCGAGTCCTCATGACCCTTCAACGGAACTGAGTAATATTAGGAGAGGGGTGAAATATAAGCTGGTTTAAGGTGGGGGGGGGTGGGGGGAGAGAAGTTGGGGAGGGATGGTTGTAGGGACAAGCAAGCAGTGATAGGAGCAGATAATCAAAAGATGTTACAGAGAAAGGAACAAAGAGGTGTTGAAGGTGGTGATATTACCTAAGAGAATGTGCTAATTAAGAATGGATGGCAGGACACTCAAGGTACAGCTCTAGTGGGGGTGGGGTGGAAAGACTAACAGGGCATAAAAGGTATAAATTTAAAAATAATGGAAATAGGTGGGAAAAGAAAAATCTATATGAATTATTGGAAAAAACAAAAGGGAGGGGGAAAAAACGGAAAGGGGGTGGGGATGGAGGAGAGAGTTCAAGACCGGACTGAATATTGAATTCAGCAACTTTAGATCTTGAACTCTCTCCTCCATCCCCACCCCCTTTCCGTTTCTTCCCCCTCCCTTTTGTTTTTTCCAATAATTTATCTAGATTTTTCTTTTCCCACCTATTTCCATTATTTTTAAATCTATACCTTTAATGCCCTGTTAGTCTTTCCACCCCGCCCCCACTAGAGCTGTACCTTGAGTGTCCTGCCATCCATTCTTAATTAGCACATTCGTTTAGATAATATCACCACCTTCAACACCTCTTTGTTCCTTTGTCTGTGACATCTTTTGATTATCTGCTCCTATCACTGCTTGCTTGTTCCTACAACCACCCCACCCTCCCCAACTTCTCTCCCTTCACCCCCCCGCCTTAAACCAGCTTATATTTCACCCCTCTCTTAATATTACTCAGTTCTGTTGAAGGGTCATGAGGACTCGAAACGTCAACTCTTTTCTTCTCCGCTGATGCTGCCAGACCTGCTGAGTTTTTCCAGGTAATTCTGTTTTTGTTTTGTAAACATGGTTAGTTTTGTCTTCTGTAGGCTGTCGATACGCAACTTTACTTTTCGACCGCTATCCTTGACAACCTATTCAACATTATTGTGAATGGGTATTTTCTGCACTTTAACACTGGTAACACAGAAGCTCTTCTGTTTGGTCAGAATCTCTGATGTTTAGTCCCTCATCCCATTCCACTTCATGGGTCCCCACTCGTGCTGAATCCAAATAATGATTTGCCTTGCCATACTGCATCTCGAACATAGCATCAAACCTTTCTACATCCAGTTCATCAGCTAGGCTGATTGGATCACCTACCCATCTCTCGCTTTTTTTTTGAAGGTATAAATTCATCTTCAGCATTTTAAGAGAACTTTTTCAATTGGATCTGTTAAATCACAGGACATTACAATCAGTGCATGGACAAAAAAGGTTGTGCCTTATATAAAGCAGTTGTTGGGAGTTCAGATTGTCAGATGTTTACTACCCCATCCCACCCACAATACCCCATTGTCAAGCTCCAGCTAATCCAGAATTTCACTGTCTATGTCCCCATATCCATTGCTGTCCCATCTTCCGATTCCTGCCAACTCTGGATTTACTTCAAAATCTTTCTGGGTGTTTTCTTTAGAGCCTCAGCCCTTCCTAATCCTGCTGTTTTGGGTGGAGCCTTTAACTATCTTGTGCTCTTATGCTGAAACATTCTTTCTAAATCCCCTCTTGTTTCTCCTGCTCAGACCTGAACTTCCAACAATTGCTTTATATAAAGCACAATCTTTTTATTCCACGCACTAATTGTAATGTCCTGTGATTTAACAGATCCAACTGAAAAGGTTCTCTTAAAATGCTGAACATTGTTATGATCTTTTGAAGGTACAAGTTAATGAACATTTCTAAATTGGGTTATTTTGTGGTTTGTGTTAGGGACCCTGATTTGGAAACTATATATTCAGTTCAAACATTTGCATTTTGTTTTAATGATTTTAAATCTTGAGAGAAAATAAAACAATTCTTGGATATTGGGCAATCTTTCTGGGTTTTTCATAACTTTTTATTGAAAATAAATGTTTTTGACTTCCTCCAGAATTTGTTACTGTTTTTGAAAATGTTTGTGGATAACACTGCATTTAAACCTTCATTTAACTTTGTGGTGGAATGCTTTCATTATAAAGCTGAAGGAAAAAATTGAACAAATGTGCTGACTGTACAAAATGGAATATATCCTAATCCAATCGTCTCCAGTGCAGGTTCAGTCTGAGCTATCAGCAACTTTTTTTAAGATGTGCTGTTATTAGGCTATGAATGTGATTTGAAGCAGCCAACCAGTCCTACTCTATTCCAGAATGTGAAAATGCCCTGGAACGATGAACAAGCCAGCTCCAGAGACGGCGTGTGTGCCGTGCGCTTAGTGAACATTTGTGAAGTGTTAACAGCAACCAGTCAAATGTGTCACATGTATGGTAATTCCTCTGGAGTCTGTTTCTCATCTTTGTGTGGTAAGAGTGACAAACTGCAAGTGTGTATGCAGTTCCATGAAATGTAGCTTCACTGTTTACAAGAGAGATGGCCTTTCCTCCTCTAATTTCCTGGACACGTTAGAAATATCAGGAATATATTGGTTCCTGGCCCTCAATTTTTCAAATTATCATGTTTGTGTTCAAATTCCTCCATGGCCTCTCTCCTCCCTATTTCTCTAACCACCTGTAGTCCTACAGCCCTCAGATCGGTGTGTTTCTCAGGGTTTGCACCCCACCGTTTGTGGCTCTGCTTTCATCTGTCTAGGCTCTAAACTCTGTATTGTGGACCCACTGGGCCAGGAAATCTATCCTGGTTATATTTCTTCTTGTAACAGCAATTCAGCCACCAAATCTAATTGGCAAAATTACCATCTTGCAACTTCAGAGGGAACAGAAAGTACTTCAGAAGTGGTGTAAAAGTAGTGATTGCAAAGTAGAGCAGCCAAAGATATTCCTTTAATGCAAATGTTTAAGTATAGGGCATGTTCTGTTGGTTATTTTGGTTAAACTGTTCCCACTGAAAGCTTGGAATGTCAGAAGTGTTAAGCTGTAATGAACTGCAGATTCATAAACTTGCACCAAGTCCCAATCACCTCCTGTGCTCATTGACTTATATTTGATTTTAAAATTCTCATCTTTGTTTTCAAACCCTCACCAGGGCTTCGTCCTTCCTTCTCTGTAACCTCCTCCCGCTCTACAGCTCTCCCAAATCTCTATGTTCCTCCAATTCTGGGGTCTTTGTATCTCCTGCTTTCTTTGCCCCACTATTGGCAGCCATTTGGTCCCTCAGCACTGGAATTCCCCCTAAATCTCTCCACCTCTCCTCCTTTTTAAGATGCTTCTTAAAACCAACCTCTTTTTGGCTGAGGTTTTTAGTCACCTGACCTAATATTCTCTTGTGTGGGTTGGTGTCAGTATTTGTGTGATTACTCCTGTGAAGTGCCTTGGAACATTTTGCTCTTTTAATGGAGCTGAATAAGTTTTTATTGTTTGTCTGATTTAAATAAAAATCATGATACGGGTGGGTTAAGAACATTTAAACTTTGTCTTTTGAATGGCACCGAGTTGTGTGTCACAGAACCATGGGATCACATAAAAAAAACTTCATTTCTATACAATAGCGAAAGCTGCTTTCAAAAAAGAGCAATCTCCTCATTCCCTGCCTTCCCAGTTCAGTCACAGACTTGAATGAAAAGTGAATCTAATGTACAACAGCACTTTATTTCTTCCTCCTAATTCCCACATCCCACATCCCAGCCCAACCTAGGCTAAGCTAGAAACAAACTGTTTGTTTGGTGATATTGCTTGGATTTGTCACGCTGTTTCACCAATGGGGTACAAGTGGGAGTGTTGCCAGGCCCAGCTGCCACACGTGGTCCTGTAGTAATTATGGTTTTATTTAGTGTGTAATGTACCTTTTTAAGGATATTACTTGTTAAGGAAGATCATATGACCTGTAGTAACCAATAGGAGGAGCACGGGCTACCTCAGCAGTCAGCGTAGAGATAGAGTTGGAGTTGAAAGTACATGTGTTGTTGCTGCTGAGTATATTGTAAATAAACTTTAATGTTTCCACCCAAGAAGTGCCTGCTGTCCGCGGTAATTTGGACAGCCACCACTGATACAGAATAGTGAGTAGCAAGAAGGTACAGATCAACCTTCACCCTTCTAAACAGATTTCGGCATCTGTCTTTCAGATGAGATGTTAAATCTGTCTTCCCTCTTGGGTGCACATAAAAGATCCCATGGCACTATCTTGAAGAAGAGCAGGGGTGTTCTCCACAGTTTCTTGGCCAGTGTTTACCCCTCAACCAGCTTCACTTAAAACAGATTATCTGATCATTAACTGTTTGCTGTTTGTGGGATCTTGCTATAAACAAATTGGCTGCCACATTTCCTACATTGCCACAGTGACTACACTTAAAGCACTTTATTGGTTGTAAAGTGCATTGGAAGGTGTAAAGGTGGTGAAAAGCGCAATATGATCAGCGAATTGTTAGTGTAGAAGGAGCTGTTCATATTGTTCAATATTTTTAGTTTGTGTGCACAGTACTGACTGTTTGATAAACTGAGAAAAGATCACGTTGATGACTTAGCACAGACAGTAGGCTGAATTCGAAAATAATCGGGCGAGGTACAGAGGGTGGAGTTGTGGAGTTTGGGTCTGCACCTACAGTACATCATTTACTGACCTCTCTCCAGCCATTCCGCTGCAATGTTGAGCCTTGTAACTTTGTAATGGAGTTCATAGCAAAACCCTTCCTTGGCTGTGTTTATTTCTGGTGGCCTTCAGGGCTTTATCATCTTCATTTTTTATTTTGGTGTGGGTTTTGTGGGGAATTTATGGTCCTGTTTGTGGGGATTTTACAGTCCTGTTCAGAATGACTGCACATATACATTCAGCTAGGTTCCTACTCAGTGGTGGAACGAGCTTGGAGATATTTTTGCCTGTTTAGTTTTGTGCGTTTTTTAATAAACAGACGTGTATTAATAGGCTGTCGTAGCTCCCTCTTTTTTTGTGTGTTTGGCTGGTCTGTTCCAAAGCTCTCTCGAATTGAATGATTTATGATGTTTTGTCCAGTTTAAGCAGAAGGCTAGTGTTGCATACACAATAGACTGAGGAAACTTGGGAGAATTAAGAGCTTGGGTGTATGCACTGATCAAAACAAAAGGAAATTCCAGCAGTGACTTCAGCATTGAGGTTTTTTCAGGTCAAACTTGAAATCATTTTTCTTCAGTTGTAATAGCCAAGATTTTTCAGATGGAACCCCTCCCACAATGCTGCCCTATTGGACAGCTTGCTGGTAATTCAAAGCCATTTGCTTTTGTTTGCGCTTAAAGAAGTAATTATGCAATGAGCAAAACAAATGTGGGAAATTCAGTGCTTAAGAAAATGTTGAATGACCAGATCATTTGAGTTAAGTGGCTGTGTGCTAAGAGCAGACCTCAGTTATACTCCGTACACTGTGGGCTGACTGTGAGCAGTGTTTCAGCTTAACGGGATGCTTCCTGTTGAAATTGTTGGATATCCTAAGTGAATGTGCAGGAATGACAATGGTGTTGAATTAAGGATGATTGCCAAGGGCAGTGCAGATACATGAAGGGTTTTGCATATTTAGAGCAGTGTTCCACCTCTTTTAAATCAAATTTTTTTCCATTTTTAACAGTGTTTGCCATTGCATATTTTTTTTTTTGTCGCCTTCGCTCACACTTCACGTCATAGCTACTGTCAAGATCTGGGGCTTTTACAAGGTAGAAATCTTTTTATTATTTTGTTTCATATCTGCGTGTGTTTTTCTGAGACCAAAGCAGTCAGGCGTGTCACACGGCCTGTCGGGAGGAAATGAGGAAAAATGGCTTTTTCTTTTCCTGTGTGAGGCTACCTGACCTCGAGCTGTTTTAAATTCTTTTTGGTCCTACAACAATGAGTCAAACAAGAGAGGCTGCAACTTGCTCTGTTCTGGGCCAGTTACACGGCAAATATGAGAAACTCGCCTCATACTACATATGGTTTATGGTAACTCCCTAATATCCCCTGGGACCAGCCTTGGCTCACTGGTAATGCTCTTGTCTGAGTCAGAGGATTGTGGGTTCCAGTTCCACTCCATAGACCTGAGCATATAATCCAGGCTGGCCCTTCACTTTAGTATTGAGGATGTGCTGCACTGTCATTGATGCTTTTTTCAGGTGCAGTGTTGAAGCAAGGTCATGCCTGCCCTCTCAGGTGAATGTGAAAGATCCCATGACACCTGTATTAAAGAGCAGCAGGGGAATTCTGTCTGGCATCCTGGCCAATATTTATCCCAAAACCACCATCACTGAAATAGGTTTATCTGGTCATTTAGCTCATAGCTATTTGTGGGACACATTGCTTTACACAAATTGGCTGCCATGTTTCCTATTTCGCAACAGTGCCTGCATTTCAAAAGCATTTTGTTGCCCGCACAATGCTTTTCAGTGTCCCCAGATTGCCACCGCCTCCCCAAAGGCACCTTTTACATAGTGGTATTGTCACTGGACTAGTAACCCAGAGACCCAGGGTAATGCTCTGGGGACCCGGGTTCGAATCCCACCACGACAGATGGTGAAAACTTCAATTCAATTTTAAAAAAAAAACCTGGAATTAAAAGTCTGATCACAAAACCATTACCGATTGATTTAAAAACCCATCCTTCAGGGAAGGAAATCTGCTGCCCTTACCTGGCCTGGCCTGCACATGACTCCAGACCCACAGCAATGTGGTTGACTCTTAAATGCCCTCTGAACAAGGGCAATTAGGGATGGGCTATAAACGCTGAACTGGCCAGTGATGCTCACATCCCATGAATGAATAAAAAAATAATACAAATCCATTCCTGGCACTATTGCAGTATTGTCACTTCTGCTGCACCTGCTGCTGCAATGCAATTGGCATTCACACAGCAATGTGAGTAAGGAACTGCATGTTTGTACCTCTGAGTGCTTGTAGAGGTCACCACGTGCAAACTGGCCATCAGTTAACAGGGAGAGTATCACTGCTTTGTGTGTTGACCACTCCTCAGTCAGAAGGTTGTTTGGCCTGTGACCCGCTTGAGCTGACACTTCAGCACATTACTTAATGGTGCGCTGTGTTGTCAGAGCACATTGTTTTCGGATGCGACATTTAAACCAAAGCCCTTATTCCCTGTTCTGGATGTGGGAAAAGGTGAAGAGTATAAGAGTTAGATTACAGATCAGCCATGCTGTCTTTGGATGGTGAGCAGAATGGGCTCGAGGGGCTAAGTGGCCTCCTCCTGTTCCTAAATGCAAACCAATCAGCATGGTTAGCATAACAAACAGTGGTTATTTACACTATTCACAAGTAATTTGTTGCCACGTGGATGTGAGATACCTGTGATGGGTGTGACACTTTGAAATGATATGAATGTGTGTTCGATATAAGACGTTTAATTACAAGATTGCTAGGCAGATCAATTTAATAATAGTGAACAGCAGGGTTTAAGCTAATAACTCAGCCTGGTAATGTACCGAAGACTGACTGACTGTCTTCAATGAACTTCCCTGCTTTGTAAGGTCAGAAATAGGAACGTTCATATGTTCAGCTTCACTGATAATGAAGGGCCCTTAACAGTAGAGTGTGGGCTATGGCTGATAAATGCCAGGTAACATTATACCAGGCAGTGATCATCTACAAAGAGAGAAGGCCTAAACGCTTTCCCTGATGGTAACATCTTTGTGAGACTCCCTTCATTGAAATCCTGGGGCCACCATTGCCCAGGAACTTTAATTAGACCGGTCATGTCAACAACATGGCTATGGAGCTGAGACTGGGCAGTGGGGTCTTATCTCCAGGTTCTGTCAAAGCCTGCCCACTGTCTTCAAGTCTCCAGTCAGGAGTATATTGGAATGCTCAGCAATTCAGAAGCCGAGTACCTTCTAGAACAAAGCTGGCTACTACAGATTGCACTGCAGCAGTTTACTTTGAGAGCATCTTTCAGCTCCAAAGAGAGTAAGTATTGAAAAATCACGGGAGCCCCAAAGTTCACCGACGAGTTCCCCTCCCAAATTGCATGCCATCTGATTTAGGTATACATTGCTATTGTTTTATAACTGTCGTGTTAAAATCCTAAATCATTGTGGATCAAAGGGGTTCCAGGAGAATGCCCACAATTGTCATCTTGTCAACTAGGGAGGGATAGGCAATAAATATGTGTTCGTCAGAATCTCACACATCCTCAAAACACATTTTAAAAAAACTATTGGGTGAAATGCAACTTACACAGAGTTACTGCCTTAAAATAGCCAGCAGGTTAGAGAAAAATACTGTTTGGAGTTCTGTTTTGTGTTGATCCAAAATACAGGCCATGGTAATCAAAAACCTTACTCGCAGTACTCATAACAAACCAGCCATGTACAGTACACAGAGTGTCGGCTGCAGATCAGTTGGTAACACTCCGGTTTCTGAATCAGAAGGTCATGGGTCCAAGTCCTACTTCAGAAACATATACAACATAATCCAGTGCAGTAATAAGGGTGTGAAGAACCATTGTATTGAAAAGAATATTCCAACTTTAAAATGGGAATAAAATATTGGTGCCTGCTGCAAACTCGATTGGACTTTTTTTTTAAGGATTGGTTCAAAGCTTTAAAAACTCTGGTCCTACTGAAGGACGAGGCATTTTAATTATCCCTCAATTTGCTGGTTTATTGGAAAATTCCCTCCATTATAGTAGGCTGGGCTGCAGCTCTAACGCAGGTTTCTCTTTCATCATGTTGTCTGTCTGCCACAAATAGGCCCTCGGAAGGTTGGTAATAATATCAGCAGGTTTGTGACATCATGTAGGAAAAATGCAGGTATGTCTGCGCTCTTTGGAATGCATGGATGTGCCACAGGGGGTGCGAGTGTCATTATCAGTAACAACCATAATCTTTGTGTGCCGGTCTGTGTGTCACGGTCACTTGGCTTTAGGTGCTAAGCGTGCGAAAGGAGCCACCTGAGGAAGGCTGTAAATAGCCTGGGGCCTGGGTTAGCACTGACCTTTTCCTCGCCCTTTAACACTCACCATTCAACATCGCTTTGCATGAATGGTATAAACTGTGCAAAAACATTTTACTTTATCTAATGAACTCTGTGTATAAAAACAACATATCCCCCCCCCCCCCCCCCAAACACTCCTCCCTTTGGGTCATACATTTTTGTATAAATGCCTACATTTTATTTAGTCAAACTTAAAATACTGTGGATGCCAGAAAACTTGGCAACACACAGCAGTCAGGCACCATCTGTTATAGTTGATTGGCTGTAAGCATTTACACCTCTTCATGACCCACTATTTGCTTCCATGTTTGTCCCATTTTCACTTCATTTTGCCTTGCATCATCATCCCTTTTGCCACGTAAACACTCCTGTCCTCCATTATATCACAGACCTTACCTTCTGCCCTTTTCCTGCCTTTGCCTCTTCCCTGGATTCTGTATATTTTTAAAACAGCTGTTTATCAACTGTTTGCATTTAAATAGCGTTGTTAAAGTAGTGAAATGAGCCAAGGCACTTTGCAGACGCTTTATCAAGACACTGAGCCACGCTAGGAGGTAATAGGACAGGTGACCAAAAGTGTGTTCAGAGGGATGGGTTTTAAGGGGGCTCTCAAAAAAGAGGAGGGGTGGAGAGGCAGAGGGTTTCAGGAAGGGATTTTCAGAGCTTTTGGACCTAGGTGGCTGAAGACATGACTACCCATGGTGGGTGAAAGAAATCAAGTTGCACAAGAGGCCAGAATTACAGGAATGCAGAGATCAAGGAGGGATGGGGATGGTTATAGAGGTGGGAAGGACTGGGATTATGGAGAGATTTGACTACAAGGAGGAGAATTTTGAGATTCGAGGCATTGCTGGACCAGTGTAGCTCAGTGAGCACAGGGCTAATGGGTGATTATCATCCTTTAGTTCGAAGGCAAGCCTATCGATCTGAAAGGTTGCAGTTTCAAGACCCTGTGTTGTCGCTAGAGGTAGAGTGTAACAGAAAATCTTCAAATTGCTCAGTGTAGGTACATAGTAGTAGGCATGTGAATTCCAGGTGATTGGAGCTGAGGTCTACTTAAAGCAAGCTCGCCCCTTGATATTCAATGGCATTACCATCGCTGAATCCTCCACGATCAACATCCTGGGGGTTACCATTGACCAGAAACTGAACTGGACTATCCATATAAATACTGTGGCTACAAGAGCAGGTCAGAGGTTAGGAATCCTGCGGTGAGTAACTCACCTTCTGACTCCCCAAAACCTGTTCACCATCTACAAGGCACAGGTCAGGAGTGTGATGGAATACTCTGCACTTGCCTGGATGAGTGCAGTTCCTACAACACCTCAAGAAGCTCAACACCATCCAGGACAAAGCAGTCTGCTTGATTGGCACCCCTTCCACAAACATTTATTCTCTCCACCACCTGCAGCCCAGTAGCAGCAGTGTGTACCATCTACAAGATGCATTGCAGGAATTCACCAAGGCTCCTTAGACAGCATCTTCCAAATCCATGGCCACTACCATCTAGAAGGACAAAGGCAGCAGATAGATGGGAACACCACCACCCGGAGGTTCCCCTGCAAGTCATTCAGCAAATTGACTTGGAAATATATCGCCGTTCCTCCACTGTCGCTAGGTCAAAATCCTGGGACTCCCTCCCTAACAGCACTGTGGGTGTACCTACACCACATGGTCTGCAGCAGTTCAAGAAGGCAGCTCACCACCACCTTCTCGAGGGCAGTTAGGGATGGGTAATAAATGCTGGCCTAGCTAGTGATGCCCACATCCCATGAATGAATAAAAAAATAAAAATTTAAATAAACAAGCTGGGAGAGAGCCCAGGAGAGGCTTTTCTTGAGTTGGCGGGCAGCTCCCTGAAGTGGCTCGATGATGAACAGTATGAACAAGTTTCAATAGCAGTGTGACCTGAGGTTAGTGTCGAAGCTCTAGTCTGGGTGATAATGTAAGGCATTTGATGTTGGTTCTGACCTATTTGGGGCAATATGGTCGCACCAGATGGAAACATTGTCCGGCTCCTACTGACCTACAGTGACTGATTGGCCCAGATTCTGTGTGCTATATTGAAGCAGTGCAAAAAATACAATTTTAAACTGACCTCTTCAAACTATAGATTAGGGGCAGGATTTTTTGCTGAGCGCACGCATAATCCGCTTGAGCGTAAAATGACGCGCGATGACAGGCAAGTGTCCTGACGTCATCGTGCACCCGCGCGATAATTTGCTTGATGGGCCGCGGGGAATCAGCATCTCATCCCGCCGCCTATTAAAAGGCCTATTAAGGCCATTAACAATGTAATTGAAAGAAATTTTTCACTGCCGGTCCAACCTTACGGCTGGCGGGCAGGTGAAAAGGCCAAGCGGCCTTTGCACTTTTTAGGAAACCTCATCCATGGGCGGGATGACGTTTCCAATAGCAATTAAAAATAAAATATAAATTTTAACATTGCATTAAGAATATGCCCCTGCTCATGTGACATGAGGGGACATGGTTTTTTTTTAACAATTTAAAATCCTTTATTTTTAGTCCTAAACTGTTCATCTCCCTGAGACACCCCTGGGCCTCAGGAAACTTTTCCAGCGCGTATCCATGAACTTGTGCTCTCGCCCTCCTCTCCCCCACCCACACACACAAAGAGGTAGCGCTGTAGTGTGCGATTCACGCTGGGCAGGCCTTAATTGGCCCACCAGCGTGATATTGTGATCCTGCCCTGATTGCAGGCAGTGGGCAGCTTCGCAATCACTCCCGCCAAGACCGCCCAATGAGGGAAAAATCCTGACCTAAGTTTCATTTGTATTTGACACGCCTACATTGCTGCAAAAGGCACAAGTTCATTTTCTATCAGTACTATGGTCCATGACAAAACACAAAGTAAAGGACACTGGAGTGAGACTAATTGGATAGCACCTTCAAAGAGCCAGCAGAGGCATGAGCCGAATGGCAGCCTCCTGTGCTGTGTCATTCTATATAACTCTGTTGGTCAGAATCCAGTTACTCCATCCATTTTATTTAAAAGGCAGACAGTACTTATTCTAACATTTCCATGGGGTTTTCTTGTGTGCGAAGATTGGTTAAGAAGCTGTCTGTGCCTGCATGCAACAAGACCTGGAGAGTGTTCAGTCTTGGACTGATGAGTGGAAAGTAATGAAATGACCATCTCCAACAAGAGAAAATCTAACCTACTCCCCTTGACATTCAGTCATATTACCATTGTTGAGTGCCCCACCATTAACATCCTGGGGTGGTTACCATTGATCAGAAACTGAACTGCATCTACCACTTAGATACTATGGCTAGAATGGTTGGCCAGAGGCTGGGAATTTTGGGACCAGTAACTCAACCTCCTGACTCCTCAAAGCCTGTCCACAAGGCACAAGTCAGGATTGTGATGGAATACTCCCCACTTGCCTGGATGAGTGCAGCTCCATCAACACTCAACAAACTCGACATCATAATCCAGGACTAATCAGCACACAATGCCCCACCTTAAACATTCACTTCCTCCTCCAGCTATGCACAGTGGCATACAAGGTGCTCCCTAGCAACTTGTCAATGCTCGTTCAACAGCACCTAGAAGAACAATGACAGTAGGCACATGGGAATCACCACCTGCAAGATCCCCTCTCACACACCATCCTGACTTGGAACTATATTACCATTCCTTTTATTGTCACTGGGTCAAAATCCTGCACTCCCTCCCTAACAGCATTCTTGTTTATCTACACCACATGGACTGCAGCAGTTCAAATATGGTGAGCCATCAACCCTTCTCAAGGGCAATTAGGGACAGACAATAAGTGCTGGTCTTGCCAGTGATGTCCACATCCTGCAAATTAAAAATGACTAGATACTCTGTTTTTAGTGATCTTAGTTGAGGTATAAATTTGGCCAGGACGCGAGGGAAAACTCCTATGATCTTTTGAAAAAGTTCTTTGGAATCTTGCATCTACCTGAGAGGGCAGATGGAGCCTCAGTTTAGCATCTCGCCTGAAAGATAGCACTCCCTCAGTACTGCACTGCCTCGTCAGTCTGGATTTTCTGCCTAAGTCTCTGGCATGTTCTTTCTTTAGTTTGCCATTGTTCTAAATATGGAGGTTTTGCAGCAGCATATTAGTTGCAGTATTTTGGTAATTTGTGCATGACATGGTGAAATGTGATACCTATTTCATTAAATTTGCCTCCGTAACAGTGCGATTAATACAACTTCTGGTGCCCTGAATTGGACGTTGTAAAATAGAATAGATAATTGTTTTTGAATTGCCCACCTGTGTTGTGCGGGTCCACGTGTGATTGTCTAAATTTCTTAAATCTAGCCAAATGGTACTTAGTCATGTCACTGACGCTTCTCATAGTTTGGGCGGTTGACCTCTATTTGCAGCATGTTGTTGGTATTGTATGATTTTCAACCAGAAGTCAATCTTTTCAGTGTCTTGACATCTTGGCCAGGTTCACTTGATGTGGTGATTGCTCAAAAGGCATATGTATAGTCTGCTCACCATTACACAGAGCCTTAAGGTTTGCACAGTGTATCTACAAGTTACTGTCAAATTGGAAAAGAACCTTGTTGTAAAGGCTATTCATAAGGCAGGAAGGGTGGATAGACGGTTTGCCAGACTTGAAACATAAAACATTTCTGGAATTTCCCAAGATTTGATATATGTATGAAGCCTGAAAACTACATGACTATTTTCCGTGATGCTGTTTTAATGCAAGTTAGCAGTTTTGTCTTGCAGCTTAATTTAATAGCTAATTGTCAGTACTGAGTATTCCTCCATCAGGTACAGTAAAGTTGACTGCCGCAAGCTTTGTAGAGTCATTGAATCTCACAGCACAAGAGGAGGTCATTCAGCCTATTGTGCCTGTGCCATCTCTTTGTAAGAATTATCCAATTAGTTCCACTCCCCTGCTATTTTCCCAACCCCTGCAAGCGTTTCCTTTTTAAGTATTTGTCCAAATCCCTTTTCAAAAAGCTACGATTGAAATTACTTCTATCAGCCTCTGGTGTATTCCAAATTAGAGCAACTTGCTGTGTTTTTAAAAAAAAGCAAAACTGCCCTCTTCTCATCTCTGCTGCTATTGCCAATTGTCTTAAATCTTTGACCTTTGGCTACTGACCCTCTTTGCCAGTGGAAACAGTTTCTCCTTATTTACTCTATCAGAGCCATCACATGTTTGAACACATCTATTAGCTCTTCCCTCAACCATCTCTGCCCTAAGGAGAACATTCCCGGCTTCTTGAGTTTCTCCTCTTAAACCCAACTTTGGAAGCATTTCCCACACTTGTTAAGGCTTATCTGATGTTAGCGGTCATGAAATTTAAGATTGTTTTTTTTTGGTGAGCCTAGGAAGTCTGTGAAATGAGTTTGGGGAGTCTTAACATTGAGTCCTTTCAACAAGCGGAGAGAGGAGACATTTCATTACAAAATCTATGGACCGGTTGCATAGATTGGACACATTCCATATCCTGATAAGATCCAACACTTAAGCGCATCTTTTAGTAGGAGGCTTTATGACTTAATGTAACCTATCTATCCTGGCTTACTAAATGTTGTACAACGAAGCTGCAAAGCTTTTAAACTCAGCAACTTGAACATCCATCCATCTGTACGTATTTGTGGGAAGACAAAACATAACTACCCAAGTTAAAAGCAAAATACTGCGAAATGCTGGAAATCTGAAACAAAAATAAAAATTGCTGGAAAAACTCAGGTCTGGCAGCGTCTGCGGAGAGGAACACAGTTAACGTTTCGAGTCTGTATGACTCTTCATCAGAACTGAGGAAATATAGAAATGAGGTGAAATATAAACTGGTTGAGGGGGTGGGACAGATAGGGCAGGATAGAGGTCCAGTGATAGGTGGAGGCAAAGAAGAGATTGTCAAAGACTCAAGGACAAAGGGGTGTTGAAGGTGGTGATATTATCTAAGGAATGTGCTAATGGTGACATTAAGGGTAGAAAGCAGGACGAGCAAGGTACAGATAGCCCTAGTGGGGGTGGGGGGAAGGGATCGAAATAGGCTAAAAGGTGGAGATAAAACAATGGATGGAAATACATTTAAAAATAATGGAAATAGGTGGGAAAAGTAAAATATATTTTAAAAATATATAAATAATTAGAAAAAGAGGGATCGGAAAGGGGGTGAGAATGGAGGAGAGAGTTCATGATCTGAAGTTGTTGAACTCAATATTAACACCCAAGTGTTGACTCGAATCAAATTCATCTCAAAAGGTCTTTGCTTTCACTGATTTTTATTTTGATGTGGCTGTTTCTAAGATTTGAGTATTATTTATGGGTGCTTAGTATAGTGGTGATGTTATTAGACTAGTAACCTGGAGTCTGAACCAATTTTGATAAAGTGAGTTCAGGTCTCACCATGTTGATTTGAGAATTTGAATGCGGTTTTTATTTTTAAAAGACCTGATAAAAAGCTTTTTCCAATAAAAGTGACAACAAAGCTATCGGATTGTCGTAAAACCAAATAGGTTTGCGAATGTCCTTTTTAGGTAAGGGAACCTGCTGTCTTTATTCAGTTTGGTTGATACTTGATTCCAGTCCCACACCAACATGGTCAATTCTTAACTGCTCTCTGAAGTGGACTAGCAAGCTACCCAGTTATGCCAAGCCAGCAACTAAGGTTGGGAAATAAACGGGTGCCTTGCCAGTGACGCCCACATCCCAAGAATGAATTAAGACCATGCAGCGCTATGCAAAAAGAAAACCCTTTTCTTTTAAACGTGTGCATCTAAGATGGATAAAGTTTGTCGATTTAAATGTACGTGAACAATCTTATTCTTGGGGTGTGGACATTGCTGACAAGGCTGGCATTTATTACACCGAGAAGGTGCTGGTGGGTTACCTTTGTTGAAGTGCTGCAGTCCATGCAGTGTCGAGATTAGTCAGGTGAAGAGAACCAAACAATTTACATTTATATAGTGTCAATTCACAACCTCAGGGTATCCCAAAGCACTTTATAATTGGTGAAGTAATTTTGAAGTGTAATATAGGAAATATGACAAACTAATTTACACAGAATAAGGCTCCACAAACAGAAATGTGTTAATGAGATTTTTAATGATGTTGTTTGAAACGTACACTTCGGCTATGACAGAAGTGGGGAGAGCTCCCTTGCTCTCTTTAAATTGGTGGTGCAGGATCTTTTGCATCCAACTGAGAGCGTAGATGGGTTTAACACCTCACCTGAATGATGGCACTTCTGGTAATGCAGTATTGAATGAGTGTTGCACTGAAATATCAGCCTAGATTCTGTGGTCAGGACGCTGGAGTGGGGCTTGAACCCACAACTTCTGAGTCAAGCTCACACACCCAAGAGGTATTTGAAACGCCAGTGCTTGCTCACTTATCAGAAGTTCAGAATGCTGCCAGACAAATAGAGGTGGGAAATAGCTACAGGCTGGTATTGAGGTTTTTGTACTTCACATTGTTTCAGGAATTAAGTTGAGGTCTAGATGGTGGGAAGCATAGCTTTGGAAGGTTTAAAATATTAATTACTTGCAAGGGAATTGGTATTTTGCTCTAGGCTAGAAATTTAGCACTGAACTTACATCAGAACTGCCAAGAGTTTCGTACCACCAGCATAAACAGTATTACCCCATAATTGATCCCATGGGTCCATTACTCTCTGGATATTAAAGAAGAAATTGGATTGAACAACTTACTGTTCCCAGTTGTTTACGGATCTCTCTTCATATCTGTCACAGCGAAAGTTCTTTTTGTCAGAAATCCAGTGAAAGCGGGTTGAGTGTTTTGGTACCACGATCACAATCGTTTTTCTTTGAACAAGCCCTAAGAAATAATTCTTTTTTTGGTTTTTGATGCCCTGTAGCTGCTACGGCTCTTAAAGCTTTCTGTACTTTGACTTGGAATAACAAATACGTGAGTCAGCATTGGTGTTCCCTGTGACACTGGTTGATCGACCCCTGTAACACTGTTTCTGAGTGAACTATTGATCTACACAAAGGTTTTTGACCTTGAAGAACCCTGTATACCCTCCTGTGATGCAACATCTGTTGCACGTGAATGTACGAAGTCAAGGTGAAAGCATTGTTTGCCTAGCAATTTGTGTTTTAACTTTTTTTTTCCCTGCATTTTTAAATGATTATAAACCATCAATATTAATGTATATCTTCCCATTGGACACGACTCATCAATCTGCCAAAGGACAAGATGAACTACAGGATATGACTAGAAAATTCCGGGCTTGAGCAAAAGTTGAGATTTGAAGGATTTATTTTCCCTCTCGGGGATGTGTGGAATCAACTCTCAGTAAAAGTAGTTAAAAGAGAAAAAAACTCGCATTTATGTAGCGCCTTTCACAAACTCAAGATAATCCAAAACACTTTACATCTGGTGAAGTACTTTTTTTGAAGTGAGGTCACTGCTGTGATGTAGGAAGCACAGCAGCCAATTTGTGCACAGCCAGCTCCCACAAACAGCAATGTAATAATGAGCAAATAATCTGTTTTTTATGGTGCTGACTTAGGAATAAAAATTGTCCAGGACATTGGGAATAACACTCTTTCTGTTCTTTGAAATATTGCCATGGGGTCTTAAACGTCTACCTGGGAGAGGAGGTAGGGCCTCAGATTAATGTCTCATGCAAAAGACAGCACCCCTGACAGCGCAACACTCCCTCAGTACTGCACTGGAGTGTCTGGATTTTTGTCTTCAGATTTCTGGAGTGGGACTTGAACCCACAAGCTTCTGACTCATAAGCAAGAGAGCTACCACACAGATTCCCAAAGGGTACATGTGAATAGTTCCATAGCATTATATTATCAGTGACTAATCCTTGTTCCATAAGAAACACATGTCTTTTGGAATGACCCAGTTCGCCCTTGATATCAGGAACACGGTTAAAGACACTTGAGGGCATATTAAGAAACTGGCATAGCACTTATCACTGTGGAGGCCTCTTACTGTATTTAACAGCATTTGATCTTTAAAATGTAATTGCCCAGCATGTGATGCAGGCAATAGAGAAAGTGGTGTGGTTGATACAGGTTGCAGAGGAGAAAGGGACCAGAGCAGCAACATTGTGAGTTCAGCATGAAGGAATCCAGTGACCTCTAGACTTGGTTATTCCAATGCTCTCCCATCTTCTACCTTCCAGAAATGTAAACTCCTCCATAGCTCTGCTGTCTGTATCCTAACTTGCATCACATCCCATGTTTTATTGCTGAAGGCGCTATATAAATATAGATTATATTAGTATAGGATTGCAGAGGGACAGTAAGTGGGGAGAATAATCACAAGGTTCAGTGTGACTCATTGGATGAGGGGCCTGAATTCTGAAAGTAACTGCAGGAATTTTGATGAGGGCCAATAGACTTTGGTGGAATTGAAATCGGACGGAGTATAAATTGAGCTGCTGCATCTCTATCTCCGTTTTGTGTTAGCCACAACCAACACAAACTTCATCCTCGATAGGACTGTCAAGATTCATCCATGAGTCACACCATCAGCCAGGGAGGTGAACTTACAGGTTTTGGAGGTAGCTCAACCCAACATAAATTTGTTCAGAGGAATGGGCTGTGTGTATCCATTTGAACAACAGTTATCCAACCATCGCTGGGAAAACCAAGAGAATGAACCTGAAAATGTTCAATCTCCACAATGAAGCTCCTTTGTGAAATTCCAATGAGTTTTGATATTCTGAAAATAACTGACCCAATGAGAAGAGCTGTCTGTCAGCATCGATTGTAGGAAGTGTGAGCAGCTCTGCCCTGATCCTGGTGTGTGTGGGGAGTGAGGAAACCAAATTTGTTTGTAATGGCATTCTCAATGGCATGCAAAAAAAATATCCACCAGCAGCACATCAAATGCAGTTTGAACAGTTCAATAATCAGACAATTGACTGCAGTGGGCTAAAGACTTCCAGTATAATGCTGAGGAAGGATTGTGTTGATGCTGTGCCAGAGTATTTTTTAGCCAGTGGGTTCTCTACAGCACTACAAACAGGATAGTGTTAATTGTTCTATGGTGAGCAATCATTATGAGTTAGGATGCTTGGAGACTTGGCAAAGTTTCTTCCAGCTTCTAAATGTAGTGACATTGCAAATAGTGGTAGTGCCATTAGTGCTTTGGACTTTACCTTTACAACAGCTAACCAGAGAGGCTGGAAGCATTGTAAGCAACAGAGGCACCTGAGTTAGACTCTACTCCTGGCCCTTTTTACTGGATTCAGTCTGTAATATGAATACAAAGTTTATAACATTGTTCTGTTTTGGTATTGTCTCTTCAATTTAAGGTGAAATGGCGGAATGAGGAGAAAGTCATGTGAACTATTCTGAATTTTGAAAATTCATTTACGGGATGTGGGCGTCGCTGGCTAGGCCAATAATTACTACCCATCCCTAATTGCCCATGAGAAGGTGGTGGTGAGCTGTCTTCTTGAACCGCTGCAGTCCATGTGGTGTAGGTACACCTACAGTGCTGTTAGGGAAGGGAGTTCCAGGATTTTGACCCAGCGACCGTGAAGGAACGGCGATATATTTCCAAGTCAGGATGGTGAGTGCCTTGGAGTGGAACTTCCAGTTGGTGGTGTTCCCATGTGTCTGCTGCTCTTGTCCTTCTAGATGGTAGTGGCCGCGGGTTTGGAAGGTGCTGTCTAAGGAGCCTTGGTGAGTTCCTGCAATGCATCTTGTAGATGGTACATACTGCTGTCACTGTGCATGGGTGGTGGAAGGAGTGAATGTTTGTGGAAGGGGTGCCAATCAAGCGAACTGCTTTGTCTTGGATGGTGACAAGCTTCATGAGTGTTGTTGGAGCTGCACTCATCTAGGCAAGTGGAGAATATTTCAGCACACATCTGACTTGTGCCTTGTAAATGGTGTAGAGGCTTTGGGGAGGGAGGTAAGTTACTCGCTGCAGGATTCCTAGCCTCTGACCTACTCTTGTAGCCAGCAAGAAGCCTAGGTGACTTGGTTATTAAGAGTTAAAGGGGGTCCCAGGTTAGCTTACTGGGAAGAAGGTGCAAGATGTTCATATCTGTGGACAATGATAACAGGATTTCTGTTGACTGTGGATAGACTGTTAGTCTCCAAGTCTCACAGGGCGGTGTTAGAAATGTTGGACTTTATAAATGGTTATACTTTAAACCGTCTGTTTAATTTCAAGGTAGAATGGAGTTGAGGGCCTAGAGGATAGCTAATCAGCATTTCCACCTGGGCACGCGGTCCATGTAGTTCATGTTGCCATGGAGATCGGCTTTGGGAAGGGAAAAGTCCGTAGAAAGCCATTGTGGTATCGGGTTACAAGTTTTCTAAGTTATCGGTGAACTTCACAGACACAAGGCAGCCTGCAGCCATCTGGGAGAACGAAAGCAGGAGATAGAGGCAGCCAATCCTGTATCTGAAGCAGAGAAAATGCAGAACGCAGGTGGGAGCTAGTGCTCAGGTTGATGAGACTGAGTCTGTGAGGATTTAAAGGAGACTGGAAGATTCACCTAGCTTGGGCTAGAGGGAAGGAATCTCCAGTGTAATCCTCACAGTGAAAATCAATTCTGGGATTAGAAGTTACCCGGTTGCGAAAGGGAAAAGTAAGCAAGCCCTTCGGAGCCGAGAATAACTTTGGACTGGTCCTGGGAGAATGAAGAGTCCATTAAAGAGACAGTGTAAAGTAGCATGGGGCTTTCAGTGATGTTAAAAGTTAAATTGAGAATTTCTTTTCTGTAGTTTAGGGTATAAATTGGCTGCCGAATGGTGTTTAGTCAATATTGCTTTTAGTTTTTTTCATTTTTGAAACTAAGTGCCGTGGCAGGTGGGTTCCGCAGTGCGTTTCTCGCTGGTCAGATTGGCAGGGTATCGCGCCCGATTTCACACTCAGAAACTAATTAATTAATTATGCATAGGCGAATATGTCTCTGAATACATGGCTGGTCAGGAACTGATTTGTCCACCCTTCCATTACCTAATGGAGCTGAAGGTCCAGGTACCAAACTTAAATGCCACCCGAACACACACATTCACTGTCTCCCAGCCCAGAGGTCTTCAGGAAATGTCTCGAGATGGCTGCACATGGGGAGAAGGCTGCCCTGAGGTTCAGCCATAACTCCCTTGAGGCTTTGATAAAAGGAGTGGCCAATATCGGGATGCCCTCTACCCCAGGGATGGCTCCAGAAAGCGCACCAGCCTCACCTCGCGGCCTGAGAGGCAGTTGTATCAGAGGTCAGCTTGTCTGGCACCTGCCCCAGAAATGCCATATAGTTCAGGAAGAGGATGAATGATCTCATCATCTGCTTCGCCAAGGTAAGTCAACCTTAAGCTCATTCCAATCTCACCCTCTCATCATGCACTCAAAGTGTTACACTGCTCAGGGATCTCACACAATATTAGCGGGGGACATATCAGCACTGATCGTCTCATGGACACTTGAACATAACCAGCATCTCATCTATCATGCCACACAAACTCCAACCTCAGCCCTTACTGGGAGGGCTCACCACATACAGCAGGCATGTATGCTTCCCAACCTCTCCTCCATCTCTTCTCATCACGTTCCATCCATTTGTCTTCATTCAGGCCAACCTTCCCTACAACAGGAGGGAGATATCGCAGACTGGAGTAGGAAGATTGACATCTCAATCCCACAGAGGTTGGGCAGAGGTTTGACACATTCATGAAATGCACCACCTTTCCAAACTCGCTCCTGCAATCTGATCTGGCATACTGATTAAAGTTGACTTGCACATGAGCAATGACTGGATGCCCTTTGACCCATTATCCATGATGAAAGCACATTAGAGGCTTTCATTGATGATCTGGCAGATGTGCAGCAACTGTGCCTCCTTAATGGATTCCTTCATTCCCCATTATCACATTCCTCTCTGTTAATGCTCAAATGGAGCAACTGTATTGTGAAGCCAGTGATTCCTGCAGACGCTCGTTAAAGTGCACCAAAAGGCAGTGGCTCCAATGGCACCTCTCTAGGAAGTCTTCCTCTTTTCTCTCAGCTGTGACTCTATTTCAATGTTGTGACTCTAAGACGTTTGAGGACGCCCTGTGAAGGGATCCTTTAGTCCAGCCATGTGCTCCTCCCAGACTGCCTCAGACCCCTCCCATGCAGACTCCTTTCCAGGTTCGATTTGAACTGTGCCATTAGTTCGTGGATTCAAGATGGCAGTGCCCCATTTTTATTTTGCTATCAGCTTTGACCCTCCTGCTGTTAGTGTTCGGGTCCCTTCAATTTTCCTGGAACAATGTGCAGGGAGACCTCCTTCCGGTTATCCTCCAGCCTCCCCCAGTAACCCTGGATCCCATTGTCATTGTGGTGGACTTTCCAGCCCTTCGCCCTGAACCCATCACTTTGATGTCCCCATGCCCCATCTCGACCTCGACCCTACCCATCTCAAGGCTGTGTGCATGGCCATGTACAGAGAAAAGCCCCCCCACCCCCAACCACCCCCCACTTGCTTGGATGAGTGCAGCTCCAACAACACTCAAGACGCTTGACACGGCCCAGGACAAAGCAGCCCGCTTGATTAGCATCACATTCACCATTCACACCCTCCACCACTGACGCACAGTAGCAGCAGTGTGTATCATCTACAAGATACACTGCAGGAATTCACCAAGGCTCTTTAGACAGCACCATCCAAACCCACAACCACTACCATCTAGAACGGCAAGGGCAGCAGACACATGGGGAACACCACCACCTGGAATTTCCCCTCCAAGCCCCTCACCATCCTGACTTGGAAATATATCGCCATTCCTTCACTGTCGCTGGGTCAAAATCCTGGAACTCCCTCCCTAACAGCACTGTGGGTGTACCTACACCACATGGACTGCAGCGGTTCAAGAAGGCAGCTCACCACCACCTTCTCAAGGACAACTAGGGATGGATAATAAATGCTGGCCTAGCCAGCGAAGCCCATCCCATGAATGAATTTTAAAAAATGCATGCAAATGGCATTCCCGACACTGATCAGCGGGATACCCAACACCCCCCCCAATGGAAGAAGTGAGGGGAAAATTCCAGACTGTTCTCCTGCCGGTGGGAATCTGATTTTTGGCCTTTCTGCAAATTTTCTGCTCCTGCCCGTCACGAAACCCGCTGCAGGCAGGAGGGAAAAATTCCGCCCTCTGTTACAGTTAACGTATTCAAACTTGAAATCTTGTTCTGTGTTCCTTTCAGTCAGCCGCTGGAATTTCAAATATCTTTGTAAAGTTATTGGTCTCTACAGGGATCGTAACATCTGGTTAAGGTCATTCTAGTCAGATAGTTATAACATGTGACCCTGAGGAATGAATATTCTATAAACTATCCAAGATTGTTGCTGTTCACTGTTTTTGTGTGTTTTATTCTGATCTTTCAATGTTTGTAGTCTGGTTTAAATAATAATAGTAATGGTAAAGGTAACCTGTAAATGTGTCCTATAAATTGAATTTGGAAGAAGTTGTTGGTTTACAACATTCTGCCTTTGGGTTCTGAAAGAAGGTGTTTTGCTGTACGCTCCCCTAACCAGGGAGGGAATTCCAGAGCCTAGAACCTAAGCAGCTGAAGGTACGACCACTAATGGTGGAGCAGTTAAAATCAGGGATCCTCAAGAGGCCACAATTAGTTGAGCCTAAAAGTCTCCAGAAGATGGTGAGGCTGGAGGAGATGACAGGGATAGGGAGGGGTGAGGCCATGGAGGGATTTGGCATCAAGGTTTAGAATTTTAAAATTGAGGCGTTGCTTAACCGGAAGTCAGTGTACGTCAGCGACCACCACGTTAGGTGAATGGCACTTGGTGCGAGTTAAGACGTGAGTTTTGGATGACCTCAAGTTTACAGAGGGTAGAATGTGGGAGACCAGCCAGGAGTGCATTGGGATTGCCAATAAAGGTAACAAAGGCATGGATGGATTTCAGCAGCAGATGATCTGAGGCGGCTGTGAAGTCAGGCAGTGTTATGGGGCTGGTTATTGGAAGTCTTTATGATGACGTGGATTCGTGATTGAATGCTCATGTTAGGGTCACATGACACTAAAGTTGCACATAGTGTGGTTTAGTCTCAGACAATTGCCAGGCAAAGGGATAGAGTGGCAGCTAGGGAATGGGGTTTGTGGTTGGGACTGAAGATAATAACTTCAGTCTTCCTGATTGGTAATATTTTTGTGTGGCATTGAGTGGGGGAAGAATGTTGACCAGCACATTCGGAGAATATTCTTCTCTTCAAATGGGATCTTATACATCGCTGAGTGTACAGACAAGGTTTCAGTTTAATGTCTCAACAAAATATGGTTTTCAGGAATTGGAACTATGGACCATAAAAGCTTCACTAATATGTCATTTTGTCCTACCTACAAACATTTGTTTTTGTTAGAAAAGTGGCAGCCGTCTAATGGAGAAACCAACTGATCAACTTCTATAATGTCCTGTGTAACTGGAAGTTTCCTGTGTGTGACAGAATATTCAGAGCAATGGCAATTTTCCGATACAAGTCCTTTACCATAGTTAGTCATTACCTTGGTGGTATTCAAGTTGTGCAACTTCTAAACCTACTGTGGGGCCCTCCAAATGCAAGGCAATCTGAGGGCATGGTATCTATCCCTAGTCGATCTCTAAATGCTTAAGTGAGATAAAGCTAGCTGTGATTTGCATTTGTGTTTGGGCCCCAGAGCTTCCGCAGAAGATCACGAGGAATTTCCTCCTGTCCCTTTGGCTTCAATAACTAATTGAGTCAGCACTGCCCATGCATCTTGTGTTGCCAAGTACCCATTAAGTTCAACTCAACATTAGTGTCTTCCAGTGCCTTATTGATGGAGGCGGTTGACATCCCAACATGGCCCGATGCTGTATCGTTCTTCATTGGAAAGTGGGCCCAATAAGGTCAACATACAATTTAAGAGAGGCGTTCAGCATGTGGATCTCTGAACCCTCTCTCCGTCCTTGCTTGCTCCTCTTTATGATATTTTCCTGCAGAATGTATATCTGTCTCAGTGCCTCTTTTGAAGTATGGCTGGTAAGGTTAATCCTCTGATTCGTGGTCCCTTTGGGTGGACCTCAGACCAATGGGCTCTCCTTGCTCTGCAAAGAGAGCAAATAGAACAATGAG
This sequence comes from Cetorhinus maximus, assembly GCF_964194155.1. Classification (NCBI taxonomy): domain Eukaryota; kingdom Metazoa; phylum Chordata; class Chondrichthyes; order Lamniformes; family Cetorhinidae; genus Cetorhinus; species Cetorhinus maximus. The sequence continues at coordinate 16,733,755 of NC_135894.1, read as the reverse complement.
CACATAAACATACATCTGTTTTGGAACTGCATATCGTATTATGCACACATGTGCAATCACTCTCTGAATAGGCAAGTTAGCGTAAGATAACTTGTGAATTGTAGGAGATATAGCATAGCGATGCACTTGGCAAGTTGCAAGATCTGGTATAAATTCAAGTTCGGTTTTCTACATGGAAGCAAAGGAAAATTGGAGGTGGCAAGAAGAGCTGGGAATTTTGGAACGGTATTGGTGGACAGTAAATCTCAAATTCCCAAGCAGAGACGCCAAGAAAACTTTGTCCTGTTGTTTATGGTGTGTGTCACCCTCAAAAAGAACTTAACACGCACCATAAACTAGACTGTTAGATCTATGGTTAATATGGCATGTACCAGTGGTTTGTGCACCTTTCCAATCATGGTAAACCCAACCTTCCAAACTCTCCCAGCTGAAATATCGCAGCTATTTGTTGCTCATATGCAGTGAAGGGTTTTGTTAGAGAAAATAATGAGAAACCTTTTCCCCTGACAGGAGGGTCAATAACCAGAGGACAAAGTTTTAATACAACTGGCAAAAGGACCAGAGGGGAGATGAGAACTTTTTTTTTAAACAGTGAGTTGATGTTATCAGAAATGTGCCTGAAATGGTGGTGTTAATAGATTCAGTGTTAACTTTCAAAAGGGAATTACGTATATTCTTGGAAAGCAGAAATTTTCAGGGCTTTGGGGTAAGAGCAGGGGAGTGGGATTAATTGAACAGTGCAAAGAGCCAGCACAGGCATGATGGACCAAATAGCCTCCCTCTGTGCTTTAAGATGCTAAGATTCTTTTGTGCTGTTGTGGTCTAGTTCCTATTTACTGCTGCACATAAATTCTGCACCTTTTACCGAGAGAGGAATGGGGTTTGATCGAGTTATTTGTCAGTGGAGGTTGTTTCTGTGATTACTTTGCTCCTCCATTATTTGATTTACAACATAAATTTTCATAACTGCTATTTCACTTCTATCTTGCATGTTATTTCCTTTCTAGTACTCCTCTGGCACAGGCTTGTAACATCTGCTAATTTCCTTTATGTTCATATACGTCCTCTGCTGATTCTTTCAGAGTAAAATTCATTCTTTGTCTTTAGCTCATTGAAGTGTTCAACTTCTTTGGATCTCCTGCCAGATTCTCTGGGGTAGTTCATTCTTCTTATGACAAATTGCTGTGTTGGTCTTGAAGGAGGTATTGGCCATAGAAGGGCGGCAGCTCAGATTGACCAGAATGATGCTGGGGTGTCAAAGTTACCCTGAGGGCAGGTTGTATTCCCTCGAGTTTAGTAGGTTGAAGGGTAATCTTATTGAGAAGTTTAAAATGATAAAGCGATTTGAAAGGGTAGATACACTGGGCAGAATTTAATGACCTCCCCTTACCTGATTTTGGCAGAGGGGTATTTAATCAGTTGGGAGGGTGGTGGGTGGGGATTCGGCTACCTTCACGCCTCTGCCCCCATTAAGTCCGAGATGCGGAGGCTGGTGGACAGCCTTCCTACCGCGCTGCCAATTGAGGCCCTTTAGTGTGCAATTAATACCCAGTGAAGGGCTTCGTCCCGCTGCCGCTGGTATTCACCCGTTGTTAGGGGACTCGCCATGTGGGAAGCCTAAAAAGCAAACCCTGAGGTTGCTTGTGGGCTCTGGAGGGTCCCTTGACTAACGGCCCAGCATCAGGAGCGGGGCTTGGGGGGGGCGCTGCCCTTGCTGCCACCCCATTCGCCCCTGCAGCTCCTCTCCCACCATCTCTCACCCGTTCCTGGGTGATCCTGGACCTTGGGTGGGTGTGGTACCGAGAGCAGCCACCACATCCCCAGTGGCGCTGCTGGTCAATGATGACCAGCTGGCCTCTGATTGGCCGGCAGCTCTCAGCAGGCTGGACTTCCGCCCCTGGCATCCTTGATCCTGGGGAATGCTTGCTGCTGGCCAGCTAAGTGCCTGATTGGCACTTCATGCACAGGCCTTCCCTAAAAGAAGCGACACGGGGCACTCGCTGGCTCTGCAGCCGACAGGCAAGGTTCCCACTGCCAACGTTAAATTCTACTCCGAGAAACAATTCTCCCTCTCTGGGGGTGTCTGTAATGAGCGGGCACAATCTTCAAATTGGAGCTAGATTGTTCAGGACTGAAATCAGGAAGCGCTGCACTGCTTTGTGGAAAGGGTGGTGAAAATCTGGGACAATTTTCCTTTAGAGGTTGTAGATATTTGTGGGGCAGGGGGTGGGGTTGGTTTGCAGTTTTCAAGACTGAGATCAATAGGTTTTTCTGTTGGGTTAAGGAATCAAGCGATATGGAGCAATGGCATGTAAGTGGAGTTGAGGTACAGCAACCATGATGTAATTGAATGGCAGAACAGGCTTGAGGGACCGAATGACCACCACCTGTTCCTACACTGTCCCAAGTTTTTGCTTTTGGATACTTGGGAGCTGCCCTTTTTCACTGCACCCAGGTCCAGGTTTACACACTGGACTGGCATTTTGTTCAGACATTCTCTCAAGATTTGTGCTCCACAACTGGTGTGAACATGCTTTTCAATATTTGGAGTGGTTAAATGAAGCTGTTTGGGTGTCAAAAGATGATTATTCTTGGTGCGTTGTTGAAAGCCTGCTAATTTTGTTTCCATTCTTCTTGACTTCTTAAATATCTAGTTGAGATGCAGTTGTGAGATTTTGATTGAAATTGAGCACTCTCCAAGCAGGCAGGAAAGGGTTGGGCAAGAGTTTAAAATCCGGAACCCAGCAATCCTGCATACAAGACATTCCATTCCTGGCTGTTGTAATATTAACAGGGGTGGTACAGGCCATGGATGAATCTCCCTCTGAAGGCAGACAGGGGTCTGATTTCACATGCAGAGAAGCCAGGGCCCAATGACTTAACTTAACAATTTGAGGCAAAGCCAATGGGAGTCCCGGCATCAGATGCACAATGGCGGGGAAGCTAACTCCGCTGACCTTGTGGGTCAGGAGGAGCAGGAGCGCACTGTGCCACTCCTCCCCACCCACCCCCCCCACCCCCCCTGGATGCCCCAATGGCTTCCACACCTGACTGCTTAGGATGAATGGTGAATCCAGTGGGGTGTTGAGCATTAAATTAAAAGAGGCCCCACCACTATGATTGGCCAGGCTCCCATCCACCCCTGTTGTTTTGCGAAATGGAGGCTTTTGTTTTTCCATTTGACCACTTAACGCTGATGTTTGTGCTCAAACTGAAAGCACGTTAAAGTTGGTGAATTTGCATTAACTTGCAGAGAAGGAATGCTACTGTGTTGTGAGATTAAAGCCAGTTGCAGAGTCTTGTTCACCATGTAGCAAGTTATATCAGCTGCTGTGTCAGACTCCACACCATGGCATGTACATTCAGAGAGCTCCACACAAAGCATTTCAGTAGCAGGAAGTGGAGATCTGGTGTGAGAAGACTGCTAGCAAGATTATTTATTCTCATTTATGCCTGAATGTTTGGACCATACAGCTCATTGTGTTAGTATCTACGTTATAAAATGTGTGTCTGTGTGTGTGTGTGTGTGTGTGTGTGTTTTTTTTTTCTGGTCTGTTTTTAGCTGCACAACTAAAACCATCTGTAAATTGTAGAACATAAATGATATAATAACTGTTGAGCCTTGACCTACCAGGCCTCCCCTAATCAAATCCTTGCTGCTCAGAGCATTTAATAATGCGTTTACATGGTCTGGAATGAGAGGTATGCCAAGCATTCCTTGCGCCAACACCCTGAGGCTGGGTATTTCCAATGTACCAGACATGACTGCTGCAGACTCTGGCATATAATATCTCTTGTGTGCTATCCTGGCGGGGGGTGGGGGGTGCTGTGAAGTTCAGGAAACCTGAATGAGCTGTTTCTGTGAGAAAGCTGTGGGGATAACTTGCACAGTGAAGGACAAGTGGCTCTAAAGGCTACGCAGCAACAGGGATCCAGTTGCAAGTTGAAGCCGCCTTCATTCTGTTGGTGGGGCTGGCAGCCTTCTCCTGATGAGGGTGTTGCCAGCAAAAATAGCCAGCTGCTTGACTCGGCGTGCCACTTAACCCCGATTCGCCCAGGCGCACCAACAGAAAACCGATTCTTTAATGTCTTTTGCCCAGCCTTGCAGGACAAAGCCGACTTCTCCAGTGGGAAAACAAGCAGTGCACTGTTATACAGGCAGGCGGCTGGGTCTCAGTGCAGTGGGACACATTGATTTTCGTTTGAACCTTTCTCAATTAGGGCACTTGGGGTTAATGCAAGCTGTGAAAATAGTGTTCATACCGTCACTCACTTAATTCTAATAGGGGAACAGAACGGACGGGGTCCAAAAAAACATACAAACTTCATTTTATCCTGTCCAAATCTTACGACATTATCCAGGTTTGGTTGTTATTTTGAACTGGAAAACCACTTTGATCACTCAGCACTCTGGGGATAGGAAGAGGAAGGGGGCTGCCATTCATCCAGTATTTTAATGAAATTACGATGTGAGGGGTTTTTAAGTATGGAACGGTTTTTTTTTTGTTTGAAGGGGGCTACAGTAAATGTTGTTGTATGTGGCTTCTTGCCAGGGCAGGTCGCAGTAATTTATATGTAAAAACTGCTACTTTGTCCCCTTTTCTTTTTTAGTGAAACAACAATTTGAATTGAGCTTTGAAACCTCTCCGAACATTTCTGACCAACTGCTGTTTCCTCCAGTCTGAACAATGGTTTTGGCATACTCCACTGAAGCATGGATAATAAATACGGATGCTTGTTGGTTAAAGGGAAGCTGTATTATTAGTAACAGTTCCTTCAGAGTCTGTAGGCTGAAGTTTTTTGCTCCCTATTGAATGAGCTACAGGTTTCAGTGGCTGCAAGCTTGGCTCCCAGGAGAAAGTTTGAGTGAACTCTCCACGCCTTGTTGCAGACAGGAGTTGTACGTAGTGTCATCTGGGCTGCGTTAAGTGAACACTACTTCAGTTATGTGTAGAGACTGGAAAAGTTGGGATTGTTCACCTCACAAGCAGAGAAGGTTAAGGGGATTCTTGATTTAGTTGTTTCAAAATTCTGAGGGGTTTTGATAGAGTAATTCATGAGAAACTGTTTCCCCTGGCAGAGGGTTACTGGAGGACACAGATTTAAGACAATTGACAAAAGAACTGGAGGGAAGATTTTTTTTATGTAGCAAGTTACGATCTGGAATGCACTGCCTGAAAGGCTGGGGTTTGCAGATTCAACACTAACTTCCAAAAGGGAAATTAGATAAATACTTTTAAAAGGACAATGGGGAAAGATCCAGGGAGTGAGATTAGTCGGATGGCTATTTCAAAAGCTGACACAGAGCTGATGGGCTGAATGGCCTCCTTCTGTGCTATATGATTCTGTTGTCTAATATTCTTGTTATTAATGTGATTTATCTGAGTCCCTAAAAGTTTGATGCCTGGTTAAACATGCACTTTCTTTTGCAAAATGGCTTCTTTACAAGTTGGTTATTGATTTGTGCCTCCGAGCCCCCCAATTCCTCCCTCAGCTCTATTTATATAAGATAATTTCTTGCAAATATTTCAGTCTCGTTTAAAGATTTGTGTGGATTTTTCCATCTGGAAAGAATTAATCCCAGTCATCTTTCTGTTCAGGATATTTGGCCCTTGCAGATGTCAATAATTGGAAGAATTTAAATGATTCAGGTTTTAGTGATAAATTGTGTGCGGTTTAGCATGTCCTTGCAACGATACAAAGCTGGAGTTTTATGTGGTTTTAGGGAGCGTAGAATGCTGATCAGCAGCATTTCTCTTTCTCATCTATCTCCAACACCCATGTTCTGTATAAAAGAATATCACTCTCACTCCGTAGACTGTATACAGGAATACCAAACCCCTGCAGCTACATAAGAGAAACTTTGCTAACAGCTTACTGTCCCAGATAGCACAAAATTACTAGACCACAAATACGTTGGCCTCTTGGGATAGGCAAAATTACAAATATTGGATTTCTAAACCTCTTACTAGCATCTATGAACACGGCCAGGATTTGAAGTGAAGGTTTATATCTGTTCGCTCTCTTTGGAAATGTAGTCATTTGGAAAGGCTTTTTTTCAGGGTTGTTACATTAAATCAATTTTAAACTCTAACTAATTCTTCAGATTCAGCAGGATCTGATAATGAGAATAGGAGTAAGAGGAAATGTGTGAATGAGCAGAAGAGAGGGGCGACAGAAGCATGATGGGAGACGAGTAGGCGGATTGTCTGATGGGAGGGGTTGTGAGAGGTAGGGCCGGGGTTGGGGGGTGGTGGTGGTGCGGGGGGTGATGAGATAGCAAAGGGGACGTAAGAGAACACAGTCCCATTTAAAACAAATATTTAGGAAAAAGTTATTTTGGGTTTCCAAATTAGGTACTGACAAATGAAATGTCTCCCACTTCAGTATAATAATGTTGCACCACTCCATTTAATATAGTAGTAAAGCAGACTCTGGAAAAGCAAACTAGCTCCAGGTAACAGAGACATCTCAGTATGGGAGAGAGTGCAGACAGAGCCATCAGGCTGATTCCTGAGAATGGTCTGACTTATGAGGAAACACAGATAAGGCTTAAATTTTTCATTCTGAACAGCAGGCATCTGTGAGATGATAACTGTTGAAAATAAATAGAACTCGCATTTAAATAGCACTGTTCACATCTTCAGGACACTCCAAAATGTTTCCCAACCAATGAAGTACTTTTTGTAGTGTTGTAACGCAGGAAGTGTGGAGGCCTTGTAGTGCAGTGGGTAGCCTCTGAGCCAGGAGCTCTGGGTTTGAGACCAACGACTCCCCTCAAGCTATAGCCTCTGCTGACAGGCTGGAGGCCTGTTCCAGGCCAAAACTAAATAGCTGTGGAAACAGACGTAAGCATGTGCTTCATCTGCTTCATGCGTCATTAGGTGTGGGAAGGGAATAGAAGAATGTAGGAAATGGGTAGCCAATTTGTGCACAGCAAGATCCCAAAAAAACATCAACAATGACCTAAGTGTGTGCTTTGCCTCCTTTTCAGTTACTCTGTGCCTGATTGAGGCTCCTCCTCCCAATGGTGATCCCTGCTGCCGTTTGTTCACTCCTGGCATGGCCATCCGATCACGGCCCCCCTCACTGGCCTTGGCGAAACTCCCCCCAACTCACCTTGGTATCTGGCTCCAGCAATGATCCTCATGACAGACTGGCTGCAGTCCCAGCAGTAGCCACCGCTCCTGGTGGTGCTGCTAGGAATGTAGAGCTGCCAGCTATCTGATTGGCCAGCAGTTCTTGGAGGCGGGTGTTCTTCCCAGATGGGGGCAGAAGTCTTGTCCTGAGCCAATTAACAGGAGACTGACTGTAAAATCAAGTAGGGGTTTCCCAGCCACAAGGAGGTGGGCTCATCCCCGACTTTTCAGCTTGGTGGGATGGGGGCAGGGCATCCATCTGCACATAAAAATTCCAGGGCTGATATATGCATACGATGCTTAAGACAGTGGAAAAGTTAAATCTGGGATAATATTTTAAAATGAACTGGAAGAGTAGGATTATGGAACATGGGTTAAAACTAGTAAAAGTTAATTGCAGGTCTGATCGTCAGGGGAGAGGAGATCTTGTGGCGAAGTGGGTAGTGTCCTGGGTTCAAGTCCCACTTCATACGAATAAGAATAATGGCCATGGAAGGTGCGTTCATTATGTGGCCAAGCAGATTGGTAATCAGCCTGTAAATCCTTTCAATATACCTGGTGGCAGGCAGTAATAGTGGGAGAGTTTCCTGGTCAGCCATACTGCAGAAGGCAACAGCAAACACCTGCAGTACCTTGTCAAGTATAATCATGGACCAATCCGATGGTTGCCAACATCCTCTTTGGGCCATGGTACCTGAAGGAGGAGGGTCATCAAGAAATTCTTATTTGTATGAAGATTAATCAATGTAAGATTGGGTTTCTAGATATAGTAGTGGAGGTAGAAACTCTCCAATTACTTAAAAAAAAATTGGCATTGCAATGGAGGGACTTTCAGGTCTTTTGTGAATTGATAAATTAAAATGCCTTCATAACGTACGCAGGAATTACTCAACAAAGAAAGACCAAGGTCTATCCAGGCCACCTTCTTTCGTTCTGCTAGTCTTACATTACAACCATGATGCAGTTGTTGACTAATCATACTGAATAATCTCTATCAATTAGTCTACAACAGACCCAGTCATGACATGAGGGAATCCCATTGGTGAATGTGAAAATAGTGTCCTTTTTAATATACTTTCAGAGTATTTGATATGAATTTCCCAGATCTCCACATATAACATGGAGCTTTGCTGTTTATTTAGAATCTAAATTTTCTAGTACCTGTTCTTTCTGTATTTGTGAAGATCTGTTTTACAAACTACAGAGGATAGAACTGTCTATTCTGTTTGATGTCGTGTTTCCTCTACAAGTCCAGCTTTTATTTGAATGTTATTTGTTGGTTGATTTTTTTTTTTCGTTTTAAGAAGTTCATTGCTTTTGAAAAGCTTCAGTTCTTGGACATTTCGAAGTACATGTTGTGATAGCAGCTGTATCTCATAGGGGCTACAATGGCATTAATAAAATGTTTTGAAAAGTAGATGAGGGAATGGGCATTCAAAATGGATGGTGATGCAGTCCCAACAGGATAGTGATCCATCAATCTTAACAAATTGCAAATGAGGAGCGAAAGTTAGCTCCATTTGTTGAATTAACAGCAGTGACATAAAGGGCTGAATGACTCCTAGTATGTTTCTATGATCTCAGCTAATTTTACTTGTTTCTATTAGTGTACCTAAATTTTAAAGTAGTTTGGCGACACTAGCCAGCTTAAGGCAGGGACTTCATCCTCTTGCAAAACCTTGCCAGTTAACAACCGACGCGGTTGGGATTTGAGGGGCTGGGGAAGCTGCTGGATTTTTAACTGCTCAACCAAGTGGGAGAACAAGGTTAAAATTAATGTTTAAATGTCATAAGTGATATGAGGTTATCAGGCCCTAATGATCTTTATATTGTTAACACCGCCAAAAATGGTCAGTTGTTAGTTTACAGTTTGTGTTGTTCAAAAAATGATCTGAAGTAATAGTCTACAAAGGACCATAGACGTATCTCACCATTGATGGTGGTGACTTACAGATCACTCGGGGTCCATACACATACACTTCTTTTACGTGCACATTGCAGCCTGGACAGTGATGGTACAGACTCCAACTTTCTTTCTATCACATGGCTGACCAGGAATCTTTCCCACTCTTACCACCTGCCATTGACGTGTGTTGGAAGGATTTGCAGGTTGGTAATCAACCTGTTTGGCTGCGTTATGAACGCACCTTCCTTGGCCATCGAGTCCTGGAGTGGGACTTGAACCCGGGGCTTCTGGCTGAGAGGCAGGGACGCTACCCACTGCGGCACCAGGCTTCCACATATCTCTCCATTAGAGACTATTGGTTATATAAAGCTTGAGGGTCACCATTCTGCAAGCACGAAGCAAGATGAGGAGGCAGTCGTTGATGAGGTAATGCCCTACTTAATAACACTTCAGCACGGCTCAAGAAGGCAGCTCACCACCACCTTCTCGAGGGCAATTAGGGATGGTCAATAAATGCTGGCCTAGCCAGTGACACCCACATCTCATGAATGAATAAAAAAAAGATAGTAAGTTGGTTTTCTAAAGGATTTTGTATGTCCTAGGGATATCCAGGTTCTATATGTTAGAATTACAGCACAGTAACAGGCCATTCTGTCTGATGGGTTTAGGTCAGTGTCTATGCATCACATGAGCCGTCTCCCACCCTATCAGCATATCCTTCTATTCCACTCTCCCTTGTGTATTTATAGCTCCCTCCTCCCTGCTAATTGCATGAACTGCTTTATGTGGTAGCAAGTTCCACCTTCTAACCACATTACTAGGCATGCTTTGGAATCCCTGACAAATTTTGTCCTCTCATTTAACAAACTGCGTGCTGCTTTATTCCTTTTTGCCCAGTGTTCCCTGTAAGCTGCACACGTAGCTGTGGAACAACCCTGAAATTACCACACAGGCTGTTCACGAGCTGTCCGATTTAAGATAAAAGCAAAATACTGCGGATGCTGGAAATCTGAAACAAAAACAGAAAATGCTGTAAAAACTCAGCAGGTCTGACAGCATCTGTGAAGAGAAAGACAGAGTTAACGTTTCAAGTCCGTATGAGCTAGATTACACCGAAATATATTTAAAAAATAACGACTTTAGTAACATTCCAACTGTTGATAGCCCTGAAAATATTGTACATGTTTGAGGTATCTGTGGCACTGACTTGTAAAAGTTACACAAATAAATACATTATAAAAACGCAAAGTACAGTTTTCTTACTGCTAGTTAACCATAATTAGTGCATTACTTTATGGCCGTACAAATCATTTGTACCAGTGCAAGGGGTGTGTGGAGGGGTAACACCAGGTTCTCTCAGGCAGGCTCGCCACACACTCCTTTGGAGTAGTTCATCCTGTATTGGTCCTTGCCTGCGCTTAGCTCTCACCTGTGGCTCCAGGAAGATGTTATTATGTGACAGTGGCCACACCACAGTAAACCCCTTTGGGTGAGCCAAACCAGGTGAGGGTAGCCATTGGGTCTCCAAAGCCTCTGTGACTAAAGGATTTGTCTACTCTGGTATGTGAAGCTGACTGGGCAGATGAGACCAATCCTAAAGTCCACTAATCTTAAAGGCGGGTCAGCACCTTTTGGAATGTGTAGAGCTTGACAAGACACAGAAGACGTCCTGGTCATCCACTGCATCTGAATCTACCTCCAGCTGTTGAGATTTGTCTTGCCACTGAACCAAAATAGGTCAGGAAGAGAGAGAGATGCTGATGATGCTTAACTCTCCCTCAATATAACCCATTGGGCATTGCTGACCAGGGCAGCATTCATTACCCATCTCTAATTACCCTTGAAAGGAGTGGCATGCTAGAGGGCAGCTAAGAGTCAACCACATTTCTGAGGGTATAGGTTCAGATGTTTGCCAGACCAAGTAAGGGCAAATTTCCTTCCCTAAAGAACATTAGTGAACCAGATGGGTTTTTAATAACAGTCAATGATATTTGGCACCGTCACTGAGACTAGCTTTCAATTAACTAATTGAATTTAAATTTCACCAGCTGCTGTGGTGAGTCTTGAAAAAGTGACCCCACGATATTATTAATCCAGAGACCCACACCAGTCCAGTGACATTACTACTATGCCACCATTGCCCCTTAAGGAACTGTCTGTACTGATGACAAGACACATGCAAGAATTGCTGAGGCAAGTTTAGCCTTCAGCAGACTTCGAACATCAGCCTGGGAATGATGAGCAGTAAGTCTGCCTACCAAACTGAAAGTCTGTAGAGCAATAGTCCTGCTCACCGTGTCCTATGCATGTAAGACTTGGACTGTGTAGTAATGTCCTGCCAAGAAGCTCAACCACTTTCACTTGAGCTGCCCTTGGAAGCTTCTGAAGATCAGATGGCAGGACAAAATACCAGACACTCAGGTGCTCACCTGAGCTGGCATGCCAAACATCCACACCATATTGAACCAGTCACAACTGAGTTGGCTGATCATGGTAGCCAGAATACCTGACACTCGTTTACCAAAGCGAATCTCCTATGAAGTCTGGAGTGGGCTTTCATGATGGTCAAAGGAAATGCTACAAGGACGCCCTGGAATGCTACAAGGACGCCCTGAAATGCTACAAGGACGCCCTGGAATGCTGCAAGGACGCCCTGAAATGCTGCAAGGACGCTCTGAAGGCTTCGCTTAGGGGTTTTGCTATCGACTTCCAGTCCTGGGAGAAGCTCGCCCAGGATCGCTGCACCTGGCGCAACCAAATAACAAAATGGTGTGGCTTCCTTCAAATGCAAACGCATATCAGAGACAGAGAGAAAACACAAGGGGACAAAATCCCGAGCCAGCAACTCGATCGTCCACAGGATCCTGTCCTATTTGCAGCAGAACCTTCCCCCGGGCACAGATCAGCTTTAGCAGTTACCTACATACCCACCAGAACCCCACCAAACACCCCAGATGGTGAACACCGGTCACCTTCACCTCAGGAGAAACAAGATCAAGAGAGACCAGTGTTTGTGTTTCAGTAAAAGTACTTGGTGTGAGCACCATGGAGTGAATCTTGATTTCTGTGCCATTACTTTTAAATGATGCAAAGCATACTTACAATAGAGTCTATAGGTTCGGGCATCTGGGAGTGAATGTACCAAACTCTGCAATGTGAACTAAAAATCTCTGACACTACTTTTCACGATTGCTACATGTACATACTCTTAAACCAGAAAATACAGAGATGGGCTCATTTATCAACCAGGTTCAAAAATATAATTTTACTGAAAAGGTATATAAATTCTATCGTATATGGGCAGTTTTTCAGTCTTGTTTTGTTGCAGTTTATTGTTTGGTTGTAATGCCACATCTCAATGCACCATGATTAAATTGTTGTATCTGAGGTGTAACTTGGTTTCATCTGATTAGTGACAGTGAATTCAGTAACATTTCATAAATCCTTCCACTGGGGGGAGGGATGGCCAACTTCTGGATGCCAAATTTTAGGAAGAATGTCAGGACCTTGGAGCGATTTGCAGAGCAGATGTACTGGAATGGGTCAAATGGCTTCCTCTTATGCTGCAAGATTCTGTGAATCTAACTGAAGCAAGATGTGGGTTATCAGTAAAGTGTTAGCACCAATGTGACTAATGCAGTGTAAAGCACAAATACTTCATAGTGAATAGGATCTCAGAATGTATTTTATTTTTACAAACTTCTCAAAGCTTCAAGTCACTATGACAACTATTCCCTGCAGCAACCCTTCCCTCCCGGCCAGAAACACAAGCCGCGCTGTATGTGCCTATGGAACCGGAACTATAAGTAAACACTTCACTGTAAACTTTTTTCATGATTTGAATATTTTGATAACTAGGAGAAAGATGCAATGATTACGCTACTGGACTCGTAATTCAGAGAGCATTAGTTCAAAACCCAACATATTCTGTGGTCATGAAGTTATGGGATTGTCGTATAATCCCAGCTGGTTGACATTTGTTCTGGTGTAAATGTGACTGGGATTCCACACCAGCCTTGTTGACTCTTGACTGCCCTTCTGAAGTGACCTAGCAAGCCACTCAATCATGTCAAGCCATGGACTTCCCCACGTAGTACACAACGGTTCAAGAGGAGGACCACCACAATCATCTTCTCAGGACCGCAAGGGGATGGGCAATAAATGCTGCCCTTGTCAGCATGCTCACGTTCCAAGAATGAAAATGAAATCTAATGGAAAGATACCTCAGCGCTTTGTTCTAAGTTTAAAGGGCTTTTGCTTTTAAATCAGCTCAAATCCAGAAATTTAGACTTCAAATGAGATGAGAGTGTTCTTAAGCAGTGTGTTTTAATTAACAAGTCAGTGGTTATTACTGTACAATGGAAAAGATTTGTAAATATTCAAGTCCTGTTTGCTGTGAGTTTAACATAGTTTGGTTTTTCACAGCTGCTGGATGGAACTGTAGCAATAATAGCAGCTTTTTGTTTTCACCAGCTGATGCTGATGGATTGGAAAGATTGAGGAAGAGATCCGAATTCTTTCCTATTCATCGTTCTAAAGTCAAGTTTTCTATCTGATCTTCTGATGCAGTTGGGTTAATGTTGTGTTCTGTGATTGCAAGTTACAAATGTGTTAAGACAGTCGTACCAAATTCTTTTGGTCTCTTTAAAGAAGTGCTAACCTATTTAAAATTGATAAATTATTTTACTGAAGTAGCAAAGAGGAATTCTAACTGAATGTCTTGTCACTTTTATTGCTCATGTATGGTCTGAATTCAACACGACTGCTGAAAATAGTGGAATTGGAGATTGAAATGACCCCAAGAAGTCAACACTCGAATCACTCACTCACCGAATGCTTCCAATAGCTTTAAAAAACTAATGAGGCCAGAAGTAGTAACAGGAGTGAGTGACAAAAACAAAATTTCACTTTGATAAATCTGCCAAATCCTTGCCATAGTTGAGAGCTGGAGAGCCGGTCAGAGTGCAAACATTCAATGCTCGCGACAAAAATTAACCCACTTGGCAACTTTGAACCGGTGTAAAGCAGTTGTCACCTCGATCGTACACGGTGAAAATGAGCGACCAGATACACTGCAACGGCAGACACGTACGAGCAACAGGAGAAGCTGTGAGAAGCTGTCCTTCACAGCAGACAGCTGATGAGGAAGAGTTGATTTCACCAACTGAACAAAGAACGGAATGACCATCAGAGCCAGAGGTCAACTGGTCCCCAACAAGGGTATTGACTGGCGTGGCGTGCACACACACTCCACAATACCAGAGAAGGTGGAGGAGTAGTGGACGAGTCGATGTAATGGGCAGGCAAATGGCAAATAAAGTTCAATGTGGAGAAATGCGAAGTGATTCATTTTGGTAGGAAGAAAATGGAGAGACAATATAAAACAAAGGGCGCAACCCTGAAGGGAGTGCAGGAGCAGAGGGACCAGGGTGTATATCTGCATAAATCATTGAAGGTGGCAAGACCGGTTGAGAGAGCGGTTACTAAAGCATACAGTGTCCTTGGCTTATTAATAGGGGCATAGAGTACAAGAGTAAGGAGGTTATTTGAGCTTGTATGGGATACTAGTTTGACCTCAGCTCTGGGTGCCGCACATCAGGAAGAATGTGAACACCTTGGAGAGAGTGCAGAAAAGTTTCACTAGAATGGTTCCAGGGATGAGGAACTCCAGTTATGAAGATAGGTTGGAGAAGTTGGGACTGTTTTTCTTGGCGAAGAGAAGGCTGAGAGGAGATTTGATAGAGGTATCCAAAATCATGAGGGGTCTGGACAGAGTAGATAGGGGGAAACTGTTCCCACTTGTAAATGGATTGAGAAGGAGAGGGCACAGATTGAAGTAATCAGTAAAAGAAGCAAAAGTGACACGAGAAAAGCTTTTTCATGCGTTGAGTGGTTATGGTCTGGAATGCACTGCCTGAGGGTGTGGTGGAGGCAGATTCAATTGAAGCATTCGAAAGCGAATTAGACTTTTTAAATTCTTTTTATGGGATGTGGGTGTCACTGGCAAGGCCATCATTTGTTGCCCATCCCTAATTGCCCTTGAACTGAGTGGCTTGCTAGGCCACTTCAGAGGGTAATTAAGAGTCAGCCACATTGTTGTGGGTCTGGAGTCATATGTAGATCAGACCAGGTAAGGACAGATGGGTTTTTATGACAATCAATGATGATGATCACCATTACTGAGACTAGCTTTATAATCCAGAATCTTTAATTCCACCGGCTACCATGGTGGGGTATTAGCCTGGGCCTCTGGATTACTAGTCCAGTGACATTACCATCATCTCCTCATCCCCTGTTATCTGAAAAGGAAGAATTTGTAGGATTACAGGGAGAAGGTGCGGGGGAATGGCACTAGGTGAAATGCTCGTCCAGAGACCAGGTGCAGACACGATGGACCAAATGGCCGCCTCCTGCACTGTAACAATTCTGTAACTCTGGGAAACCTGATGGGCAGGCAGTCACAGGTTGGGACTGTACCATAAAAATACTTAGGCCAGGATTTTCCATCTGTGGCTAGGCTCGGCAGGGGCAGTTGCAGAGCTGACCGCCGCCCGCAATCAGCTCCGCACTGCGATTTCACGCAGGTGGGCCATTTAGCTAGCGGTAGCTAGCGCTGACCCCCTACCTGTACGGGCGGGGGTGGGGGGGGGGGGTGGGAGGAGGGGAGAGCCGGGCCTAACACGCAGTTCGCGAAAGAGCGCTTCAATGTCCCTGTGGCACGGAGCTGCCTCAGAGAGATTGAAGCGCTTTTTGAAAAAGTTAATAAAGAGCAGAAAAATTCAATGAAACATGTCCCCCCCATGTGACATGTTTTTAAGTTCAAATGAAACTTTTTATTTAATTTGTAATATCTTCAGGAAACCTCATCCTGCTCGTGGATGAGGTTTCCTGAAAAATGTAAAGGCCACTTGGCCTTTTCACCTGCCCGCCAACCGTAAGGTTGAACAGGCAGCGTAAAATTCAGGTTAGGGACCTGGTGAATGGCCTGAATAGGCCTTTCAATTATCGGCGGGCGCGCAGCTGACTCTGGCACACGCCTGCCAAACGAAATATCGCGCCACTTCGCGATGATGTTGGGATGCACGCCCAACATCATCGCGCGTCATTTTATGTTCCGACGTGTCAGGCGCGCGCCTGCACGCTGAAAGTAAAATTCTACCCATTGTCTCAATTTCTGGCTGAGGAGAATTGTCTTCAGCATGGGCTCAGTCATCAGATTGCAAATCACTCGAACTTCTCAATGAATAGTCCATCGCTGAGGTGATAGTTTTTGTAGAATACTAACGGTGGGTTCGAGCTAATTCCTTTTGAGAAGCTGCCTGAAGGGGATGGAGCAGAAGGTATAATCTGCCAATCTGAAATCTGCATTTTTTTTTTAAATGAATAGATCAAAAATCCCTGGCTATAGATATTGATCTGAGGTGGCACTTGCTGTTTACCATTCCAATTTGCCTTGTATCAGAGCATGTTGAATGGAATCCCAGCTACCTGATAAGGTCGACACTGGTGATTGAATACTCTCAGAACACCGGAATGAAAATGTGGACTGTTTCTATGTAGGATGGTCAGTTGGCTTTGCTAGGTTACCTCCGAAGCGGCAAAGTTGAAAGTGACCCCTATTGTGAGTGACGACTATCACATCAGAGTAAAGGTACTCTCATAGCCAGCAGCCCTGGAGTAAACCCTTATTGCCTTTCATGACTTTCCATCTGATGCCTTTTTATGATTGAATCCTTCAGATTTTGTTTACCCTGTGTCGACACGACTCCCTCCTGCGTCAATGAACCAACCAACCACGTCCTTCTGATGTTTACTAGATCTCTTCCCTCTTCCTTAAAACTCATTCCAACGAGGGCACATCTGTGAGACTGAGCTACCTGTGCATCAAAGAGCTGCTCCCCAATTGCTAGTTCATTGTTGTTAATCTTTTTGCTACCGATTTTGAAATGCCCTCATTTATTCATTCCTTGCTGTGTATTCCCGATGTAAATAACCCATTCACATCACTGGCACCTTCCTGCAATATGTTAAAAGAAAGAGCTTGCACTCATGAAGCGCCTTTCATAATCTCAGGACGTCTTGAAGTAATTCACAGCCAATTAAATGCTTTTGAAGTGTAGACGCTGTTGCAATGTGGAAAACGCCTTGTGAGCAGCAAGGTCCCGCAAACAGCAATGAGATAATAATCAGATCTTCATTTGATTAATCTTTTAGAGATGTTGTTTGAGGGATTAATATTGGCCCAGGGCACTGGGGAGAGCTTGCCTGTTCTTTGAGTAGTGTCACAGAGTCTTTCACACCCACCTGAGCGAGCAGATGAGGTCGTGGTTTAATGTTTCGTCTGAAAAAGAGCATCTCTTACAGTGAAGCTCTCCCTCGGTGCTGCACTGTAGTGTCAACCTGGATTAATGTGCCCAAGTCTCTGAAGTGGGACTTGAAACCACTAACTCCTGGCTCGGAGGTGAGTGTGTTACTCACTGAGCCACCGCTAACGCCAATTGATTTTATGAAGTAACTTTACCTGGTTGTGGCCAGTTGAACAAATATCTGTTTGAGATTTTCCCCTGGGACCACATATTTACTGCTTGTTCTGTATGTTAACCCTCATTCTTTACGCTGTTACATATGCCCCTGTAATAGTTCCTTTTCTACCCACCCCCACCCCTCCCCTCTTCTGAAGGCGTGGACACTTGATAGAATTTATGGCTGTCGCTCACTCTCTGGTACCTTGCCCAAATTACATTCTTGATGTATTGGCCTGATAAGCTAGACTGTTGTGTGCACAGGTTGTTGATCATAGATAGCAGCAAGGCTGAGTCCTATCCTGTTCCCACATGACATTCAAACATTTGGACTTCGCAACACAGCTCACCAGATAGTGATCAAGAGTCGGACAACCTGCCTTGGCTGATGTCTGCGCATGCACCCCCCCCCCCCCCCCCCCCCACAATCCTTCATCCCAGAGAAGTTGCTGTTGTATATCAGACCAAATTGAACTGGAACCTTTTGGCCCGCTTGATGATGATGTACTGAGTGGCGTCTTTAACAACTGATTAGGCCATCTGAAGACAGATTTATTAGTTGCATTAAATGATGATGTGTAATTAGCGAATTTATACACTGTTAGTAACAGATTTCCAGGTACTGTCCGATTAGTTGCCATTTCTCCATACCTGATCTACTTTACATTATCCTCTTCCCTGCACTAACTCTTTTTTTAAAAAAAAGCACATTTGACTGAAATAAAATGGTCCACATTGCGTTTTTATTCTAGAAAGAGTTTAAAAAGTAAAGTAACTAACTCTCTCTGAATCTTGTACCCTAATCCATAATCATAGCTATAAATATTTACAAAAGCTACTTTAAAAAAGTAAGAATGTTCCTCTTCATTTCTTCAGACGAGTGGATAATCCTGTTTCCTGGCAAATCATTCAATTCTCTGACTGCAATGCTTTTATCTCCCCTTTCGATTTTTCTGAAAGGTGTCTTCTGGAAATTCCACTAGGTTGTGTGGCCAGGTTATCAAGATGGTTTTGAATTTCTCTGAATAAAAGATATCTTTGGGGAATCTGTCCAGTTGGAAATTCCCCTCTTTGCTCCTCAAGACTTCACCTTGTTCAGATGCTTTTTTAAATGTTCTTAATATACTCTTCAAGTAGTACGGTAGTGTAGTGGTTATGTTCCAGAGGCCTGGACTAGTCATCTAGAGAATGAGTTCAGATCCCATCAAAGCAGCTTGAGAATTTGATTTCAGTTCTTAAGAAAAACAAATAAAGATCGAATAAGGGTAGAAGTGGCCATAAAACTGTCAGATTGTTGTAAAAACCCAACCGATTCACTGACTCCAGGCCCACACCCATCTGGTTGCAACAATTTGCTATTCAAAAAGACCTGGCACTGATACCCACATTCTGAGAATGAATATGTTAAAAATGTGCTTGACATTCAATAAACGTCATCTTGGAGAGCTATTTCCCTTAATTCCTTTTCATAGTACCCACTCTACTCGAGAGATGGTTCAAAAACCTTTGCCAACAGTTACATGAATTTTAACCCACTGCGGAGGTATGCAAGGCAGTAATCTGCATGCCCAAGTGTGTAATTTCTTTTTTACTATTCATTTCAATCAAATTCTCTAATCTCTGCTTCACTAACTGTTAACATTATTTTGAATTTTCCCCAGTAATATTGCATAGCATTTTTTCCTCTCAATAATAATGAGTTCAAACCAAGTACAAATTAGAGGCAGGATTTTTAGGTTAGTTTGTGCCCGCAATCGGTGGACCCGGGAGCGGCCGGGGAATGGACAGCTGACTGCGATTGGCTCCCCCCTGACCGCGATTTCACGCTGGCTGGCCAATCAACAGGCAGCCAGTGTGAAGGGTGCGCTGAAATGTTCAGCGCTGCCGGGGTGGGGGTGGGAGCGGGAGGAGGGCAGGCACTGATGTGGGCGTGGGAGCGGGCCCGGGCCAGCACTGACAGAAAGCCCCCTGAAGGCAGAGAGCTGCCTCGGGGAGCTGAAGACCTGAAAAGCAATAAATAAAGTTTGTAAAGTCAGGAAAAAAGATGTCCACGCACCACAATCGGTCACCTGAACATATAAATATATTTAACCTGTCCATACATTTTTGAAAATTTAATAACGGAAACCTCATCCCGCCCTTGAATGAGGTTTCATGAAAAATGCAAAGTCCGCCTGGTTGCTTCGCCCGTCCGCCAACCGTAAGGTTGGACGGGCCATGAAAAATTGGAGACAATTACAACTTTAACTGCATTAGTTGGCCTCTTAATTGTTGGCGTGTGTGCTTATGACTTTTGCCAGAGCCCGCTGACCGAAATACCGTGCGAGTGTGGGATGACTTTGGGTGAGCGCCCAAAAATTCTACCCTACAGGTAGAAAAATTCCCAAGTCCGTCAAGCAACATCATGAAAACATGATAATTTGATCATTATCTCATTGCTGTTTGTCAAATCAGGTCGCGTGCAAATTGGCTGCCGCATTTCCTGCATTACAAGTGACTGTGCTTCAAAAGTACTTCATTGGATGTGAAGCTCGTTGGGATGTCCATATTGTGAAAGGCACTGTGTCCAAAGGTGACCTTAAATATAGTGTTAACTAGAAATTAGGGTGTAATTTTGACTGATGGAAATTTATAACAATCAATATGGAGTCGGCTGCCTATACTAACTTCAAATGGAGAGATATTTAATGGGCAACAAGAAATTGGGGGAGAGATATAACAGGAACCTGAATCGATATCACCCAAAGTCAAAATTCCCACCTAGGCCTCTTCTCTCCGCCTCCACACTTGCCATTCGGTACACCAGAGCGGACTTGTTAAAAAGCTGGCAGAGTGACAACAGATACCATTTCATTGTGTCAACTGTCTTTGCTGCTGACAGTGAGAGTGACTTTAGGCACCTCCTCTTCTACTTATCTGGTGGAAGGAACTTGTATATAATCTGGAGCCGAAGTCCATTTTGGCCTTGAGCCTTCCAATTAATATTTAGTAATGTAAAAAAACTGTGCTGCATAGGTATGACTGTGTAGTGGCTATGGTACTGAACTATAGAGGGTTGCGAGTTCAGAACCCTCCATGGCAAGTTGTATATTTTGAATTCAATGAGTTTTATCATTTGTGGACTAGCACCAGGCAAAATGATCACCAAAGCTGCTGGATTGTCATTACAACCCAGCTGGTTCACTAATATTCTTCAGGGAAGGGAACTTGCTATCCTTACCCAGTCTGACCTACAATGTGAGCCCAGTTGACTCTTAATGATTTTTGAATTTTCCCAATAGGCTACTTGGTGAACAATTGTTATAGTTCACTTTTGTAAGTGAAGTAATGGAACTTGCAGCCCAACATCTTCAGTAGAAAGCTCCACTACTATGGCAGCTGTGGTAAAGAGAAGACCCACTAACTTCTCAGGACAATACAGAAGAGCATCAAATGTAGCCTTGACTGTATTATCCATAGCCAGAGAACAAATTAGAAAAAAAAACATATTGTTACCGGTAAATATCTTTTTTCATTATTACAAAGGCAAAATACTGAGAATGTTGGAAATCTGAAATAAAAACAATTCAGCAAGTCAGGTAGCATCTATGGCGAGAAACAGACTTGAACCTGTCTTATTTTAAATGATCAAAAAGAAAACTTGATTTATTCATAGCCACATCCTGGATATCCAAATTACATAATTAAAACAACCAATGGCTGTGCTTCTGTATTAAAATAAAAGCAAAATACAGCGGATGCTGGAAACCTAGAATAAAAACAAAAATACCTGGAAAAACTCAGCAGGTCTGACAGCATCTGCGGAGAGGGATACAGTTGACGTTTCGAGTCCGTATGACCCTTCATCAGAACTAAGACATAGAAATGAGAAGCTGTGCTTCTGTAATGACCTTTTAGATTGCTTGCTTAGTTGTCTTGTGTGTGGCCGATGCAGATATCCCTGACTTCCTCTAAACTGGATTGCCAACAACTTTCTGGCTGTATCTGTCAATGTTTTAGCTTCTGTTATGAAGTGAGAACTCTGCCTTTAATATAATGAAGTGCTGATACTTGTTGATAATTCATGAGTCCCTCTGGTCTTGTGCCAAGTTGTGTCTCGTTGCCTGGGAATCTTCTTTCACTTTGTTCATTCCTTTCCCTTCCTGTTTATTTCTTTCTCTTCAGTGAATGTCCAGTTCCCGGAATTAAAAGAACTATACATTTTAATACCTCTCAACATGTATCATTCAATTATGTTGAACTCTTGTGATTATGGAGGAATTCTGCTCTTCCTTGTTTGGTTAAATGGCTTAAATTCAGGACTTGTATATTAAAACTTCCATCTTTTTGTTAAGGATGGAAGATTATAGAAGGAAGTAATGAACTAGCAAAGAAACATTAAGCCCATTTCTTTTAGAAACCACATACAATTTGCCGTGGTCTGTTCAATCTACCTGATGTTCCTTACGGGTGTCATTCAACCACTTGAAAACCTCCGTTAACTTTCTCCGCAGCTCCCAGGAATAACTGAACAAAATTCCAGAACATCGATCCAGCTTTCTAACCCATGCCTCGAAACTCTCTCAGCAATTGCAGCACAATGGTCGGCTCATTTATATCTTGAATACCCATGTAAACTATTGTGTTAACTAGACGAGAGGAGGTAAAGTGAGGCTTCATGGAGGGGGGCTTTGATATTGTAGATGAGGAGAAGCTTTCCAGTGGCAGGAAGGTTGGTAACCAGGGAGCGCAAATATAAGATAATCGGCAAAAGAACCGGAGGGAAGGGTATAAGGTTTTTTTTTTAATGCCGTGAGTTGTTTTGATCTGGAATGCACTACTTGAAAGGGTGGTGGAAGCAGATTCAATAACTTTCAAAATGGGATTGAATATACACTTGAAAAGGAGAAATTTCAGGAATATGGGTTAAGAGCTGGAGTGTGGGACTAATTGGGTTAGCTCTTCCAAAGAACTGGCACAGACAAGATGGGTTGAATGCCCTGCCTCTGTGCTGTATGATTCTATGAACTGTTTTAGTTTGGAGTCTCTTTCTGATATTCCCTATCATGTTTAGGGAGGAGACTGATGGTAGAGAGGGGGAAAATTCTTCTGATTTGTGGTCTCACTTGAGATTTTCTGATTTTGTAATTGTACTCTCCAGTTATATGATCATAATTCAATAATTAACTAAATAATCTGCCTTAAATCTGAAATAAAACAAGAAATAGACCCAGAATGGGATCCTCCTGATCCTCAAGCCATTCATCAGCACCTCCTGTTTCCTGTTTGCTAACCTAGTCTGCAATCCTGCTGGCTAATTTGCCACTGATATGTAAACCTGTACCATTATTTATAGCCTCACTTTCAGAACATGATCAGATTCTTTTTGAAAATGAACTGGAGGGCTGCCATTTGGTTGTCTCCATGGAGAATTCCAGTGGGTTCATGAACTGTGACCTATTGCTTCCAAAACCATGCTGACTTCACATTATTGCCACTGGATTGAGTGTCCATAAAACTGTTTTAATAATGGCCTCCGCTACAGATGTGAGAGTAAATGGTCTGCAATACCCTTGTTTATGTAGCGATCCTTTTTTTTTAAACTTTTGGCTATCCCCTGAACTCTGTCAGAGGCCCTATATCTCTGGAACCCCTTCAACTGGAATCTTTTGAGTAACTCAGGTGATTAGGAAGCAATCCAATATGGTTGCAGTAATCCTTTGGGATTTTGTGTGGGAGATGGACACAACATATGAACATACGAGTTAGGAGCAGGAGTAGGCCATTTGGCCTTTAGAATGTGCTCCGCCATTCAATAAAATAATTTATGATCTGATTGTGGCCTCAACTCCATTTTCATTCCTATGTCCTATATTCCTTGACTCCCTTGTCAATCAAGAATCTATCTGTAGGAACGTAGGGCACAGTATCATTCCTCCCCGCAATGTGTATCCTGTCCATTTTTGCTCTAATTTTGTGACTCTCGGATTAACTCCCCCCCTTGCGTCCCAGTTGCTTGAGGTCAGTGATTATCTTGTACCTATTAAACATTCCACAAGACCTTTGTATTCAAACTGCTGTCCGCCATTAAAAATTCTCAGGAAACCACTACTTGAGTACTTGTTCTCTCTGTCTGCCAATTTCTGTGTGTAAGCGATCTATGAACACACTAAACTAACTAGGTCTGCCAAGTAACCCCACTCCTCTTCTTTCCCTTTCCTGATGACCTGACAGTCAGTTATTGGTACTGTACCTTACCTAGTTCTCCCTTCCCTGACATTTGCCAGGGAGACAACTCAGACCAGAGCTCTTGGTGCCTCTTGTCTTTGCAGCTCCTCACTAGTCCTGGATCTCAAATCGTCCTGTTTGCTGTTAAGTCATTAACGTATTACAATTTCCCATGTTTTCCTAGCCCTATTCAATACTTTACCAGGTATTCCTCTGCCCTAACATCCATGGCAGTCATCTGTTTTGTCACTCCTCACTCCTGCCTTGCCTGTAGTTTGCCTGAAATATATTCTCACCTCTGCGCCCAAAGACACTGCCCTTAATTTTTCTTAATTCCCACCCTTTTAGATTTTTACAGCAATCTTTGTTACAATCTCAATTACAAGATCACAATCTCCTCACCTCATCTGGATTTTAAGGCCTGAAATAATTTTAACTCTCCATTTGTTATGTGCATCTACTTGCCATCCACTTGAATTGTACAGGATAACTATTCCTCACTAAATTCCTTTAAAGGACATAATCCTTCAACCCTGGGATAGGGTCAGGGGTTTGTGGAGCAGACAAATAAATTGATGCAAAACCACAATTTGAATATCTGCAACATTGTAAACCAACAGTTCAGTAACTTTATTGCACGTCTGTGCTAATAATTAAACAGGCTCTACTGATTTTACAACAAGTAGTCTCCCACTTCTTCTTGTGTCACTTCTAGCCAGCAGCATTCAGAGATGGTGTATAAACCCCAAAGTGGTCTCCGCCACTACCTCTTAATTGTTGGGATAGCAGGGTTGTCACTCCTCTGACCTGACCCTGGACAGTTTTCTTCTGAATTTGCCCTGGGCGTCCAAAGCCCATTTTCAAAATATGCATTTTACCCTCAGTCTTTGTGAACGATACTGAGGTCTCGCTTATTAAGAATTTAATGAATTTTCGTCCTCGGCAAAGCATCCCTCAGGACTTGAGCTGTCGTCCCATCCTGACCTTGTGTTGGTTTGGATTTGAACAACCCTGCCTGATGATATGGGCTGCAGCACACAATGTGAACTTTTAACCTGTGTTTCATCAAACCAAAAAAAAACTCCCTTTACTTCAGTTTTATCAGCTGATACAGTACTAAAACACCTGGCACCTCAACTTGCCTCATTGTCCTTCTGTCAGACCCTCCTAAGCTGCTATTCACTGGTTGAAAAAAGCAGTATTGTGCCCTTAATTGATTTCTTTTTCTTTTGAGATGTATAGAATCTTGTGTTGGTGCTCTGTGTAAAGTCAGCCATCACTTTATGTAAGACCCGTCAAAGGTTAGAATTACTTATCCGGTTTTTGGAAGTTTCCTGCCTTGTTTTTCCAACTTTTCTCCAAAGCCTTCGATTTACTTGATTTTTCTCTTTGTCACTTCCATTTGAAATAGAATGCTGAGCTTTTAAAATTCCAGTGTTGTCATTCTCTCCAGTTTTAGTGGGTGAAGTTGGTGGAAATGTGGAGATCCGTGTAGAGAGAATTGTACCCTCTAAAATCCTCTCTGTCTCTAGCAGTCCCTCGAAGTGACCAGGTACCACATGGTTCTGGCTGACCAGGAGACTCTCCCACTCTTATCACCTGCCACAAGCATGTCGGAAGGATTTACAAGTTGGTATTCAATCTGTTTGGCTGCATTATGAATGCATGTTCCCTGGCCATCAAGCCCTAGGGTAGGAGCTTATGGCTCTGAGGTAGGGACGCTACCTGCTGTACCACAAGACGTCCCCCTTTTAAACCTAGCTGCTGTTAACTTCACTTTAATGTCCTTGGCATGCTCCCCATGGGAGTCTTGCTTGTTTCAGCAAGCATGCCTGTGGAGAGAGTGGGAAAAAGAGCCTGGAGCTTGAAGCAGGAGGCCAGACCAGCTGCCTTCAGGGCAGCTGCAGAGGAGTAACAGTTATTATCTTAAGTGCTAAAGTTCACAGAATTTGGAATTGACCTTCCAAGATGTCGTAGCAACACTGAACACCAGTAATATAGCTGTTGTCCAGCATTTCGGGTTGGCAGCTTTGGTTGGACCTATCCCTGGAGGCATTATCATATAACCCTCCCACCTCCACCTACCCCATCCTCATGCTCCTGTCATTGGTGGCCTGACAATATCATTCTCGTGGCACATCGTCTTCCCACATCAATCAGAATGTGAACGGATTCTTCCATACCCAATCAGCTGATTCCTGATTGTTCGTCAAACAGCCATTTCTTCATCTCGCCCCACCCACAATAATCTCCAAGAATTTTATAGCTAGCTAATAAACCGTTCAGAGAAAAGAAACTATTGGGCTTGATTTTGATTTGGTGGCAGGGGTCCCACTAATGGGCTGGAAAGCATGGCGTGACCCTGCTTTAGGGCGTCTGCGAGACCCAGGGCCATATCTCATCATTGACAGCCAATTAACTGGCTGCTGCTGTCCATATTAGGAATAGCCACTCGCCTCAGCTCCTGGGGTCAGTCAGAGGGCTGGCAGCTCAACAGCGTCATTGGGCGTGGTGGCCATTGTTGGGACTGCACCTGGAAGAAGATGACCTCACGGGTGCATGTTGTCCTCATAACCAGGTGAGCGGGGTCTGGGTGCACCAAGGCCTGTCAGGCAGGCCCCAGTGAGCAGGGTGGGGGATTAGTGGGGGCAGAAGGCGTTGTTGCCACAGGAGCAGCCATTGCTGCCAGGGGGTTTCTTTGTGGGCCAAAGAGTTCCCAAATAAGAGGCCCCCCCTCGCTCAGCTCCCCAAGCCTACTGCTAGGCTGCCAGGATTTACCACGTGGTGGAGGGCCCCCTGCCATC
This sequence comes from Cetorhinus maximus, assembly GCF_964194155.1. Classification (NCBI taxonomy): domain Eukaryota; kingdom Metazoa; phylum Chordata; class Chondrichthyes; order Lamniformes; family Cetorhinidae; genus Cetorhinus; species Cetorhinus maximus. Next base: position 16,707,177 of record NC_135894.1, on the reverse strand, counting down.
GGTAAAATGCCAGCAGTGGTGTGAAGAGGCCCTTAATTGGCCACTTATGTGGCTTAATTGGCCACTGAGCGAGAGGGCTGTTTGCATCTTCCCACCACTGGCTCAATGGCACAGTGGCAAGAAGACAGTGGGTACTGCACTCCACACCATCCCTTGCCATTTTTACAATCTTCTGCACCCTTTCCGCAACCCCGGCATCCCACCTGTTCCCAGAGGGGTGGTAAAATTCAACCCTTTTTTTTAAATGCCCAAATAATTTTTCTCCAAGGTTGCCAGAAGAGTTATCCATGAGACTAGTGGCTTAACAAACATGAGCTTGGGACTTAGTCACATATAGGTCAGAACATGGAAGGACAACAGGTTTCCTTCCCCAAAGGCCATTAGTCAACGAGGTGGGGTTTTTACAACAATCTGACAGCTTCATGGTCTCCTCTCCAGATTTCTTTTGGCTGGATTCAAATTTTTAAACTGTCCTGTTGGAATTTGAACTGTTTCTCTGGATCATTAATTCAATAACATAATCACTACAATGCCATACATTTAGTTGGTGGAGTTATTATTGGGGAAATAGGGCGAGAAGCACAAGTTGGGCTGTTATTGCTTGATGTTGAGCACTCCTTTCATTAAGGATAATAACTTCTCATCCATTGGCCTCGACATCTTACAGTGTATGTTAGTGCTTTTTGATTAATTTGTCCCGTGGATAGAACGGTGGTAGATGCTTGTTAAGTTAATATGCACACATGAAGTAAATTTCTTGTGGCCATTGTATGTTGTATACATCAGGTAAACACAGGAGCTTCACACTGTTCAATACATTCGAAAGGGGATGGCAAGATGCTGTTTTCACACGTCTTACAGAGGAGCAGCACATCTGGAATTGAAACCCTTTCCGTGTTTAACTGTGCATGTGCTCCCTGGAACTCGCTGTCCAGTTGGATTTTTTTTTTTTTGTTTTTTTTGATATGGAGAAGAAAGGACATACTGAGAGTGTATCCTGCTAAAGGTTTCTAGAGTAAATATTTGTGTTCTCAGTATAGGGAACCTTTCAGGCAATTTTCAAAGCCATGGCAGTAAAACGTAAACCATTTACCTGTAGTTAATTCTGCTCTTGAGGCCTGCACTAACTCTTGCATCCTTGTCCAGAAAGATTACAATGAGCCAAATTTTGCTGGAAAAAAAATGGTGAGGCTATTAGCGCTCACTGTTATTTATGCGCCAATTGGACAGCGAGTTCCAGGGAGCACATGCACAGTTAAACACGGAAAGGGTTTCAATTCCAGATGTGCTGCTCCTCTGTAAGACGTGTGAAAACAGCATCTTGCCATCCTCTTTCAAATGTATTGAACAGTGTGAAGCTCCTGTTACCTGATGTATACAACATACAATGGCCACAAGAAATTTACTTCATGTGTGCATGTTAACTTAACAAGCATCTACCACCGTTCTATCCATGGGACTAAAGCACTCATATTAATGAAAAAGCACTAACATACACTACTTTTCCTTTCCCATTTTACTTTGTGAATGAGTATATCACATGCTTAGTGACAGTGTCTATTACTCATTAAGATAAAAGCAAAAAACTGCAGATGCTGGAAATCCAAAATAAAAATACCTGGAAAAGCTCAGCAGGTATGGACTCGAAACGTTAACTGTGTTCCTCTCTGCAGATGCTGCCAGACCTGCTGAGTTTTTCCAGGTATTTTTATTTTTGTTTTCTATTACTCATTGTTTATTTACTGATCAAAAATGCAATTAGTCACATGTGGGTTAGTGGTTAATGTGCTGGGCAGCACTGATATAGGATTGCTACTAATATTGAGCACTCTGATGTCTGCTAATGTTGAACTGAGGTTTTGCAATTGACTGATATTTGAATGGGAATGAATGCCCAGGAGGTTATGGATTGCTTTATGCAAAGGAGCATTAATTTGTTTAAGATATGTAGAACATTTATCACAGTAGCTATCAATCCATGTGGTATTTTACAGTTAAGTAAATAAAAGTTATTACGTACTTTCCCACAGTTCTAATTCACAATGTACAGCTTTAATTTTAACTTGGGGGATGGGGCAGTTGTGTTGTGAGGAATGTTCTGTATGCATGGGAATGTTAACTTCTCAGAACATGCGGTTGTACTTAAATTAAGTGGAATCCTGCTGGATGCATTGAGTCTAAGAGCTGTCTGTTTATAACCGGGCTGCATCATTACTCATCACATGAGAGAACCCTGGTGTTTAATTTGCACCTGTGCTCTCTTTTAAACAAAAAAGGAATAACATATTTATATTATAATTCAAGCAGTAGACTGGGCCTGGAACTGTTCAGCTGAATCATTCACTCTTTCCCTGTTACAAAGTGAGGAGAAATGGTGGCATGACCTGTGCAGGGCTATGGGGAAAGGGCAAGAGGAGTGAGACTAAATTGGGTATCTCTTTCATAGATTCAGCACAGCTATAACGGGCCGAATGATCACCTTCTGTGCTGTAAGTTTCTATGGTAAGTGAGCGTGATTTACAGAAAAGGACAGATTGGGAGTGAGGAACAGTCTGCATCCCACATGGATCAAATTGTTTTAATTCTGATGTTTTTTAAAAATCCTTCTTGCTTTAGATTTATTGATTCGAACCTAGGACTTACCCAGAGTGTGACAGGAAGGGACAGGGTCTACAAATATAAAAAAAACAGCAGCAAATAGGGTCAAAGGGGGAAAAAATGGTAAAAAGGCAAAGTTAATGGCTCTTTACTTAAATGCATGTATTATTCGGAACAAAATAAATGAATTATCTGCACGAGTCGAGGTTAATGGGCATGATCTTATAGCCATTACGGAGACATGGTTACAAGGAGATCAAAGCTGGGAACTAAGTATTCAGAGGTATGTGACTTTTTAAAAGGACAGGCAGGAAGAAAAGGGTGGTGGGGTAGCTTTGTTAGTACAAGATGCAATATGTACGCCAGCAAGAAATAATCTTGGATCAGAAGATGTAGAATCTATATGGGTGGAGATAAGAAATAAAAGGCAGTACATTAATCATGGGTGACTTTAATCGTCATGTACATTGGGAAAATCAAATTGGCAGAGGTAGCCACAAGCAAGAATTGATAGAGCAGAAATTTTCGCTCGGCAGGTGGGCGTGTGCCCAACCCGCTCGAGCGTGAAATGATGCGTGCTGGCGTCGGGCCGAGCATGCTGACGTCAGTGCGCACTTGCACGATAGTTCAGTTGGCGGGTGCGCGCCGGAGCCAGCAGTGCACCCGCCAACAATTAAAAGGCCTGATGAGGCCATTAAGTTATCAATTAACGTAAATTTTTCGCTGTCTGTCCAACCTAATGGTTGGCGGGCAAGCAAAAAGGCTAAGCGGCCTTTGCATTTTTTTGGAAACCTCACCCACAGGCAGGATGAGGTTTCCAAATGCAAATAAAAGATAAAATGAAAACTTTAATTATTCATTAATAATGTGACCCTGCTTATGTGACAGAGTCACATGAGGGGACATGTTTCATTACATTTTATTTGCTTTATTTTTTTTAAGATCTCTTCATCTCCCTGAGGCAGCTCCGTGCCTCGGGGAGATTATGCAGCCCTCACTCGCGCGCATGCACCAAGTTTGCACTCGGCCCGCTCACACTCACCCCCTGACCCCGTATGTGCAGTGCTGCCGCTCACGTTTCACACTTAGTGGACCTTAGTTGGCCCGCCTGCATGAAATCGCAGCCCATGGTCGACTGCCCAACCGTCCCCGCTGAGCCTGCCTGCCAAGGGCAAAATTCTGCCCATAGAGTGTATTCAGGACAGTTTCCTAGAACAATACGTTGTGGATCCAACCAGGGATCAGGCTATTTTGGATCTGGTAATGTGTAATGAGGCACGTTAAAAGGTCCCTTAGGAAGCAGTGACCATGATATGGTAGAATTTAGCATTCAGTTTGAGAGTGAGAAACTTGGGTCAGAAACAACTGTGCTAAACTTAAATAAGGGTAATTACAAAGGAATGAGGGCAAAGTTGGCTGGAGTGGACTGGGAAAGGAGTTCAGCAGAAAAGATGGTTATGAACAATGGCAGACATTTAAGAAAATACTTCAAGACTCACAACAAAGATATATCCAAGTGAGGAGGAAGGATTGTAGGAAGGGGATAAACCGACCATAGTTAACCAAGGAAGTTAAGGATAGTATCAAATTGAAAGAAAATAAACATACAATGTGTCAAAGATTAGTGGTAAGCCAGAGGATTGGGAAAGTTCTAAAAACCAACAAAAGATGACCAAAAAAAGGGAGAAAATAAACTTTGAGGATAAACTAGCAAGTAATATAAAAATGGGCACAAAGAGCTTCTTTAAATATGTTAAAAGGAAGAGAGAGGCCAAAGTGAACATAGGCCTCTTAGAGAATGAGGCTGGCGAAATAATAATGGGGAACCAGGAAATGGCAGAGGATTTGAATAAATACTTTGCTTTAGTCTTCATGGAAGAAGACACTAATAGCATTCCAAAAATATTAAATAATCAAGGGGCAAAAGATTGGGTGGGGGTGGAGGGGGGTGGGGGGGGTGTGCAGGAGATAAGTTCAATAACCATCACTAGCAAATAAGTATTAGGGAAACTAATGGGCTAAAGGCCGATAAGTCCCCTGGACCTGATGGGTTGCATCCTAGGATATTAAAGGAAGTAGCTGCAGAGATAGTGGGTGCACTGGTAGTAATCGTCCAAGAATCCTTAGATTTTGCAAAAGTCGCAGAGGATTGGAAAACTGCCAATGTAACACCCTCATTCAAAAAGGGAGGGAGACAAAAAACAGGTAACTGTAGACCAGCTAGCTTAACATCAGTCTAACATTGGGAAAATGTTAGAGTCTATTATAAACGATGTAATAGCAGAACATTTAGAATTGCATAATATACTCCAGCAGAGTCAGCATGGCTTCATGAAGGGGATGTTATGCCTAACAAATTTATTAGAATTCATTGAGGAGGTAACATGCAGAATAGATAAAGGGGAACCAGTAGATGTAGTATGTTTGGATTTTCAAAAGGCATTCGATAAGGAACAAGGATAAGTAGCATGGATAGAGGATTGGCTAACTAATAGAAGATAGACAGTTGGGATGAGGGGGGCATTTTCAGGATGGCAACCTGTAACTAGTGGAGTGCCACAGGGATCAGTGCTGGGGCCACAATTATTTACAATTATATATTAATGTCTTGGATGAGGCAAGTGAATGTACTATCGCCAAGTTTGTGGATGACACAAAAATAGGTGGGAAGGCAAGTGGTGAGGATGACGCAAGGAGTCTAGAGAGAGATAGACAGGTTAGGCGAGTGGGCAAAACCCTAGCAGATGGAATAGAATGTGGAAATTGTGAAGTTATGCACTTTGGCAGGAAGAATAGAGGAGCTGAATATTATTTAAATGGAGAAAGGCTGCAACCTCTCACTGTGGGACTTAGGGGTCATTGTGCATGAATCACAAAAAGCTAACGTACAAGTTCAGCAGTTAATAGAGAAGGCAAATGGAATGTTGGCCTGTATTTCAAAGGGAATGAAGTATAAAAATAGGGAAGTCTTGCTAAAACTATACAAGGCACTAGTTAGACCCCCCCCGCAAAATACTGTGATCAGTTTTGGTCCACTTATCTAAGGAAAGATATCCTGGCATTGGGGGCAGTCCAGAGAAGGTTCACTAGATTGATCCCTGGTAAGGAGAGATTTTCTTATGAGGAGAGGTTGTGTAGGTTGGGCCTGTACTCATTGGAGTTTAGAAGAATGAGAGGCGACCTTATTGAAACATATAAGATTCTTAGGGGGCTTGACAGGGTAGATGCTGAGAGGTTGTTTCCCCTTATGGGAGCGTCTAGGACCAGAGGCCATAATCTCAGTGTAAGTGGTTGCCAATTTAAAACAGAGATGAGGAGGAATTTCTTCTCTGAGGGTAGTCAATTTGTGGAACTCTTTACCACAGAGGGCTGCAGAGGCTGGGTTGTTAAGTATATTCAAGGTGGAGAGAGACATTTTTAATCAGTAAAGGAATCGAGGGTTATGGGGAAAAAGGCAGGAAAGTGGAGTTGAGGATTATCAAATCAGCCATGATCTCATTGAATGGCGGAGAAACTCGATTGGCCGACTTCTGCTCCCACGTCTTATGGTCTTATAGTAGTAGGTCCCAGGTTTCTCTACTTCAGAGTATCTTTTCAATAGCCTTAAATATTTAAGCATTTTGTAATGAGTACAACATAACGAACAGAACGATCTTTCCACAAATTGCTTCTACTCATGCAGTGAAACTGGGCCCCTATGGGATCCCTCCTGTCTGCAATAAGCAATTGGGTATCCCAACGTGTTCACTTTAAAAAATTATTAAGCAGATTTATTTTTTAACAAAAGATGAATGTGCAAATAGGTAATAACAGTCATGTCATTAACTTATATATTTACAATAGAATTCCCAACTCCAGGATCTGAAACTAACATTGTGAGAGTAACTTTTCACAATTTTTCCTTGTTTTAGTTACAGCCACAGGAGTCCCTACTAATCTAAACTATCCCCTGGAAGCTACAAAGTAATTTTTTTTCACCTCGGGATTTTCAATTTACTTATTCCTTCTTTAGAAATGTTTCAGTTGACCCATGGATGCAGAGGCAATATCTTTTAAATACTCCGGAAATAATTACCGGGACCTCCTGGATCATGAATAACTGAATGCTCAGATTTAACAAGGAGCAACCAGGCCCCTATTGTATCAAACCAATCCCCTCACGTAGCTTAAGTTTAAATTATTTTTTCTTGGGCTTACGGTTGATCTTGTAACATTTTATCATATTCAGTTTGGCGCAAGAATTTGCACTGCCATCATTTTTAAACTGCTTATTTACTATGTTTGGATTGAAAGGAGTTATCAGCAGACTGAATGTAGACAGTCGAAATGCACTTTCCCAGATTGACTTCAATGTGCATTGTGTTGTGTGGGTAAGGGATTTGTGTTGAGATTGGGTGTATGCTGCTAGGCTTTGCATTCTCCCGTTGGCAGGTTGAATGTTGGAGGGGGCGGTGGAATGTGAAATCCAGTAAGTGGCTTTCCCACTGCCTACCCACCCGCCCTGGACCTGTCTGAAATTTTATGGGAGGTGAGGAGATGTTGGGTTGCCCGCCCTTGGACCTATTGAGGCTCTTAAGTGGCCAATTAATGGCCACATAAATGCCCCATCCCGCCGCTGCCAGTGTTTTACCTGTGGCGAGGGGAGGCCCATGCATTACCAAAAACCTGGTAGCTTTAGATGCCCAGGCTGCTGTCAGGTAAGGTTGGGGGTGCCGGGGGGGGCCTCCTGTGTAGGTCACCTGGGTCCATAAGAAGCAGCCCTCCTCAAGGTCAGGCCCCCCTTTAAACCCTCCCCATAGCCTCTTAAAATGGGCCCCTGCATCCTCCTTGCAGAGACTCCTCCCCTGCATGGTGGGACTGCCTGTTGCCCCAGCAATGGTCACTGCTCCGGCCTGGTGCTGCTGGGACTACAGAACTGTTGGCTATACAGTTGGTCGGCAGGTTTTGAAGATGGAGTTTCCTCCTAAGATAGGGGCAGAAGTCTCATCTTAAAGCAATTAACTCTGCACAGTGTTAAATTGCTGTGGGGTCTGCCATCGAGGTCGTAGGTGAGCTCCATGCCCACCCCCCTGACATTTTAGCCAAGGAGTGGGGTGGGAGGAGGGGGTGCAGGGACCACGGCGCACTGAATATTCCAGCTCACAGTGAGCATGTAGGGTGACATCTTTGATTTCATGGGTAGCACCTGGTCTCTGAGTTGGAAGGTTGTGGATTCAAATTCCACTCCAGAGACTTCCGTACATAATATAGACTGACACTTGAGTGAAGTACTGAGGGAGTGCTGTACTCTTAGAGGTGCTGTCTTTTGCATGAGATGCAAAGCCAAGTCTTAGTTCCCTCTCAGGTGGATGTGAAGGATCCATGGCACTATTTTTGAAGAACTGGGGAGTTCTTCTGGTGTCCTGACCAATATTTATCTTTCAACCAGCATCACACTCACAGTTAGTCTGGTCTGTTACCATCCCTGTAGAGACCGATAACTGGAAGTTTGAATTTCTTTTTAAAAGTTCATAGCTGAAAGGATAACTTGACGAGATTTCATGCTTTAAGGCTTTTACTGTAACACATGACTAAAAGCACTATTGATTGAATGTTATTTTTGTAGGCAACTTTTACTTTGAAACACAAAACTGAACTTCTCCCCTTTTTCTCTCACCACAATTCACAGACATACTTTCCACTATCCTTTAGGTTGACATTCAATTCTCCCAGAATCAGTCCACAATGATTCTTAGCTCCCAGTGGTTTTACTTCAATCTTTTTCTTTCCCAGCCTGGAAACTTTTAACTCCAGAACTGTCTTTCATGGTGTGAGTTTTCCTGGAGAATTCACCCTCTAACTCCGTGCTTCCCAAACTTTTTCCTGATGTGACCCCATTTTAATACCTGAGACTTTGTGTGACCCAGAATGAAAATGAGAGCTAAGGTGGTTGGTGGGGGTGGGGGGTGATGGAGAAGAGAACCAGAGACTTGTTCAGTGGTGGGGCTGGTTTAAGACTGCTGTGCTTGCCCTACAAAATAGTGACGACTCGCCTTTTAGAGGCTGTGGTTGTTGCAATGATCAGGTCTCAGAGAACAGATGAGTTAAGCCACGCCCACCGGCAGAGGAGTAAAAGAGCATTTAAAGGGACCTCACAGCTGTCAAAACTCAGTCCGAGCTCCATGGTTGCAGTTGCTGACTTGGAGCTGGTGACCTCTGAAAATTTCATCTAGCGACTCCAGTGGATGTTGCGACTCACAGTCTGGGAACGCCTGCTCTAGCTGAAGCTGGGCAAACCTCCCAGCCTCGTTTTAACTGCTCATGAATTTGGTCTTTCCAATCTGAGCGCAAGCTCCCACCCTCATTCCTGTAAGAACAGAGCATCTCGCTGCCTATAGCTGCTCGCTCTCGCTCCTGGATCCTGGCAGGCTCGCCTTGTCGGTGAGTTGTCAGGGATATCTTAGACTCCTCTCAAGGCTGATCTCCATAGTAACATGAAATCATGGGTCTTGTGGCTAGAAATGCTGATTAGCCGTCCTTGAGAACCCAACTCTCTTATCTTGGAAGTAAATGGACAGTTTAATGCACAGCTTTTTACAACCCAACATTCTTGACACTTTTCTGGGACTTGAGACTCTCAGTCTATCCACTGATAGCACACAGGCTGCTGCCATTGCCTCCAAGTGGAAACACCTTGCACCTTCTTCCCAGTAAAACACTCTGGGGCCCCATTTAATCTCTAATAATCAATAACCACCCAGGCTTGCTGTCAGGCAGACCACCGAACCGGTCACATGACCCTCTTCATTTTTACCTTAAGTTAAAGACACAGTCCCAAAACACCACAATCTTATAAACCTCGTAATTGTTAACAGGTCTCATTGCAGTTTGTGGGAACTTGCTGTGTACAAATTGGCTGTCACGTTTCCTACATTAAATGGTGACCAAAAATACTTCATTGGGCTGTGAATTGCATTGGGATGTCCTGAGATCGTAAAAGACATTATATGACTGCAAGGTGTAATTTAACATTGTAAAGGATCTTGTCCATTCCTTTCACTGAACCTCTTTGTCTTTACTTCTTTCCACAAATACCTGTTCCTCTTAATCTAGTTTTTAAAAAATCTCTCACAAGGACTTGGGCCTGGAGTTTCACTCCTGGATTGGGAGCGCAGAATCAGGATGCTTCCTGGCTCTGTAAACCCGACCTGGGAGAAAGTGGTAGCGGGTTTCCCTGGGAGTTGGGCTGGGAGATCCCAGAACAAGTGTGGAGGATGCCAGGTGTGGAGGCAGGCTGGGCGGAAGGCCTGCCTCTGTGCACCAGCACTGTATCGGTTTAAAAATACAACAGAGAAACATAAAACACCCATCCGGGTCTCACCCCTCACATCCCCACAACCTCCCCCCACACACTCCCCATGCCACCTCATCTCCCCACAGCCACTATTCATGGCTCCTCACACCCTCCATACCAACCTATGCCCCTCTGTCCACCCCATGGCCCTTTATAGCCCCATTTGCCAACTTAGTGCCAACTCATGCAAACCTATGGACCCCCACCCACCACCATTTGCTCTTACACCTACCATGCCAACTTACCCTCCATGGGCAGATCTCAGGACCCATGCTGAGATTAAATAAAATAAAGTTCCAAGTATCTATTGCAGACTTTAAAAAAAAATTTAGTTCATAAAAAAATACTTTTAATACTTTCATATTCCTTCAGCTATATTATCCCTTATAACAACAAACATTTTATTCAATTGCATAATCCCTTATCAAAAACAAGCATTATAATTCATAGTCTCACTTCAAAGAGTCCGTAACCACTTGGAGCTGTTGATCAAAATTTGAAATGGCAGGCACTCATGAACGGTTGTGAAATCAATTATGAAGCACTAATCCAGTTATGGAAGCCCTAAGGCTTATGTCAACAGACAGAGTAAAATAGCAAGCATTTTTTTTTAACACTCCACACAGTTTTTTCGAAGAGTTAAAAGGGGCAAGAATTTTAAATACCTTGATATCTCCCTTTCACAGTTCAGCTTGAGACTTTTGACAGTTGTTTTTGACAGTTCCAATGAGCATATGCGCATTTTTACACACATTCATGCCTAATTTTAGAAATCCCAAAGAGCACCTTACCTCTCCCAAATGACACCTGATCTTTTCCAAATGATCAAATCCTGCCATGGCAGTTGGTGGAATGCAACTTCAATTAATGAATAAAATCTGGACTTGAAAGCTAGTCTAAGTGATGCCGACCATGAAACCATCATTGATTGTCACCTTTGGTGCCCTTTGGAAGAGGTCAGGTGTCATTTGGGAGAGGCAGGTGCTCTTTGGGATTGCTAAAAGTAGGCATTACCACTACGCCGCCATCTCCCACAGCATTTATATGGTTTATACAATTTACTTTCTGGTCAATGGAAACTACATGACATTGATGATGGTGGTTTCAGTGATGGTAATGATGTTGAATATCAAAGGGCAATGGTTAAATTCTCTCTTGTTAGAGATGTTCATTGCCCGGCAATTGTGTGTCGCACATATTACTTGCCACTTATCAGCCCAAGCCTGAATGTTTGCCGGGCATTATAGCATGCGGGCAAGGATTACTTCAGTACCTGAGGAGCAGAGAGTGGGACTGAACACTGCAATCATCAGCGAACATCCCCACTTCTGACCGCTCTGAGGAACTCCTACAGCAATATCTTTGAGCTGAGATAATTAGCCTCCAACAACCACAGCCACCTTCCTTTATGTTAGGTATGACTCCAACCCCCTGATTATCCCATTGACTTCAATTTTGCTAGGGCTCCTTGATGCTACACTCGGTCAAATGCTGCCTTGATGTTAAGGACAGCTACTCTTCCCCCTCACCTCTGGAGTTCAACTCTTTTGTCCATGTTTGGACCAAGGTTGTAACGAGGTCAGGTACGGAGTGCCTTGTTTTAAATGAAGTTGTATAAAATGTTTTTGTAATTCTCAATGATTTTACTTCTTTAAAATGTTCAACTTCTGGATTGGAATGATGGTGTTAATGTTTGTTGGTAAGAATTGTACTGTGTGAAATTCCATTGTTTGCTTTGTTAAAGGTGTTAACCTGTTCAAATTGAACAATGATTTTGTTATGATAGCAGACAAAAATTCATACAAAGAAGTTACTGTGGTTACCAGCATCATGCAGCTAGATTTGGCCCTTTAAGGCAGCACATTGGTTCAAACATTTAGTGTAAAATCCCTTGGTGCCCCAGTTTAATGCAATCGTTTAGTTTGTTGAAAATAAACTGGCTAATAATTTGATTAAAAGACTCCACAATGGAATGCTAAATAAATACATCAATTAGGGTTAAACCCCAAATATAATTTTTTTTTTAACTGCCTATGAAGACTGACTTTATTTTCTTCTTTTAAGGGCATGGTTTACTATTTAATCCATTTGAGCTCTCAAAACGCCCATAAACCTTTGCAAATCGTAGTATGTTGCACATCTATACTTGTGTTAAATTTTCCACGTACACCACATACTACGTATTTGGGGGAAACCATTCTGTGTAACATGCCTACAGCTCCGCAATTCTGCCACTTCATAAGAGCCAGGCGCTGCAGATCTAGAAACCTATATCTAAAACCTTTCGCTGCACTCTGAGGGAACTCTGCTTTGTTTTGACTTCTCGTGGGCACAGCCACAAGTAGATTTAAAATGCTTCAATGTAGAAATGTGACTCAGGTTTCTTGGAGTATTTCTCTTATTGGGCTGCCATTTTGTTATAATATAGAAAATAATAAGAGAATTGTGGTAACGGGGGAAATTGCAGTAAGATATTTGCATTATTCTTTCAGAAAGAATATAACTTGGGATTAATATAGCGCTTTTTGTGACCTCAAGACATCCAAAAAGTACTGCATGTAATGAAGTTTGAAATGTAATCGCTGTTGTAACATAGGGACTGCAATAGTCTATATGCACACAGCAAGATCCCATTAATGACAATGAAATAAATGCCCAAATCATCTGTTATTGGCAATGGCGATTGAGAAATGAATGCTGATCAGGATAATGGGGTGAACTGGTGCTTTTCTTCAAAGTAGTTATGGAGGATTTCTACATTGTTGTCATGTAAAGTGAAAGTGGGCTAAGTTCAGCTACTGCACCAAAAAAAATTCATGAACATTTGTCACACCGTTGATGTAAATTTGCTGTGTATGCATGCATTCTGGTATGCTAATCTAGCTGATCTGCTTTTTTACTATGAACTGTTTTACTGTCAGCAAAGGGCACATTCCAAGGCTGCAGGAGTTTTGATGATAGCAGAGGTGAAGGAAGTAATTATATTGCTCTTTGAGGAATGGAATGTGCTTGACTTCTGCTGTAAACAGACGTCTCTTTGCCTCAGATTTTGAAACTGTTTTTCCAGTCGAGATGAGAGATGGTTTATTTAAAATAAGACTGGTTGAAATGCAAACAAATATGTTGATATTTCTGCAGGGGGGGTTGGGTGCGTAGAGGCCATTTATGTGTGTGTTGGATAGCAGAAGCGACCTTTTAATTGCAGATGTGAAAAATCCATTTCTTTCCACATTACGCCTTCTGATCTGTAGAATTTGGATGGGAGTGTAAGAAGTTGATGTTGTCAGGCGGCCCATCTGAGGGTCGAGCAATGCTAGTTTTAAGAGTGACTAGCAACAATACTGACCCTCTGCTGCCACTGCCGCCCCCAATACCACAAAAGGTTTGGCCATCAGCAACTTGATCAGTAATGACTTGTGAACTTGAGACTCGCCACACTGGCTCATCTCCTGCAACTTGCCATTTCCCACAAGATCCAAATTGGACAGGCGACCTGACCTCACCTTCCCCCCTTCTTCCCACAGTCTCCAGGCAATCTTGTGCTTGGCGTCATCTACCCACAACTCCTTGATGTAGCTCATCTTTGTTCTGGTGCTCTGATTGTGCACCTTGGCCCCACAGACACATTTCTCAATTTTAAAATACGCAGACTGGGGCTTGAGTAGTCAAAGCAACATTCATCAAACTTCTAGCCATCTGGAGCAAGTCTAGCTTGCAGTTGCAATTTCCACCCTCTAAGATTGACTTTAGCAGCAGTAATTGTACTAGGACGTGTGTTGTCTGAGGGAGCAGATGATAAATCAAGAGCTGTTGGAGAAAGGTGTGCACTGTTGGATACTGTACTTACGAGACAGTTTTATGAAGTCAAGCTTACTGTGCCAACATAGTCTCTTTTCTCTATATTGGTAAACTGTTAATTTGCTAAAACAATTTGCTAAATGGTATTTGCAAAACTATATGGAAAAAGCAGGGTCTAATTGGATAGAGAGCCAGCACAGGCATGATGGACTGAATGACCTCCTTCTCTGCTGTAAGATCCTATGAAGGTAATTTATTTCTGATGTGCCGCTCCCACACTGGAGAAGGTATGATGAAGATAGCAATGATTAGTTGCAATCACCTCATATAGGGCCAGGGGTGACAGCAGATCAAGGATCAAGGGATGAATCTTTGGCTATGTCAAGTTCTAAGGATTAAAGCAATTTCTCTGCAGTAGCTTCATGTGAAAGTCTCACTGGCCCAGAATGAATTCATCCCTGTCATCTGTACAGCATTGTCCATAATATGCAACAAAATGATCCTGAATTAAGTGGCATTTTCAATTCTACAAGACTTCTCAGATACTGTCCCTATAAATTGTTGTGGCCCTTGTGAGGTAGTAAGAAAGTATATCTATGAAATGAAGCCATGACTTCTAGCTTCCAGGGGATATTGTGGGCATATCTTGGGTTATACCATCCGCGCACAAGGACAATAAAATAATTTTTCTGCTGCCTATCTACGATCCACACACTGTGCGATTTCTGGCCTTTGTTTGGATTATTACAAGGTCCTCGTTAGCACAGAGAAGAGCTCTAGGTTTTGATAAAATTTTTACCACGTGCACCAGCTACACATCCACACAAAGCATTCCCCCTTATAATTACAGAGTTGATGGGGTAGATGGAGAGGAACCAATTCTTCTGGTGGTGGAACCCAGAACTAGGGGGCATAACCCTAAAATTAAAGCCAGGCCATTCAGAGGTGATTTCTAGAAGCACTTCACACAAAGGGTAATGGAAATCTGAAACTCTGTCCCTCAAAAGCTATTATAGTTGGGATAATTAAAAATGTCAAAACTGAGGTTGAAAGATTTTTCTTCAGTTCTGATGAGAAGTCATCAACCTGAAATGTTGGTGGGGATTTCCTGGCCCTGCCATGGCGGGACCTTCCGCTGGCAAAACGGCAGCTCAGCCAATAGTCCATTGACTTGCAGAGGGACTGGAAGATCCTGGCGGCGGGCAGGGCTGGGTAACCCTTCCCGTTGACTCTGTTTCCCTCTTCACAGATGCCAGCAGACCTGTTGAACATTTCCAGCATTTCCCGATTTTATTTCAGATTTCCTGCATCTGCAGTATTTTGCATTCATGTCAACAGATTTTTTAGTTAGGTTAAAGTATTAATGGATATGGAACCAAGATGGGTAAATGGAGTTAAGATACGGATCAACCGTGATCTAATTGAATGGTGGAACAGGCTCGAGGGGCCTACTCCTGTTCCCATGAAGCAAAGAGGCTGGGTTATTTTTTAATTGTCTTTTTTTTTTGATCAATTGCTACTAATGTTTTAATTTTGAAACTGGACAACCTGCAAGGATGGTTCGTGCAGTCCCCTACAGATGCTATAATTTACAGTCCTTGTCTTTGATGCTTTTTCAGACTGACCAAACCACTGACGTTTGCAGACTGTGTTGGTGATGAGCTGCCACTGGGCTGGGAAATAGTTTATGATCCACAGGCTGGCATCTACTATATCGACCACATCAACCGTAAGTATAACCGGGATTTCATGTACCCTACAAAACGGAGGGCAGTGTTTTCAGAGTAAGTGTTAAAGGGAGGCTCTGTGCTGTCTTGCCAGATTGGAGGCCATAAGCTTTGATCAGCTTGTCCTCTACTTTGCCCTTCACTATGAAAGGTAACACACACATTCATTTGTTACTTCTTTGTAATCACCCTGAAAAAATTTTTACAATTCAGTGCTGTGCAAATTTTGAATCTAGTATCCCATCACACCTCACACGCGGACTAAAAAGCATTCTCTGTAATAGTTTAGCTGCATATCCCTGCCCATTCCCCTCCCCAACCCCCATAACAAGTTGAACGCAGCTGAAGTGCCTTGAAATGATGATGGGATTCGATAGGCTAGACAGAGAGAAATTATTTCCTCTATTAGGGGAATCAAGAACAAGGAGGCACAACCTTATAATTAGAGCCAAGCCATTTCGGAGACAAATCAGAAAGCATTTTTTTTCACAAAGGATATTGGAGATATGGGGCCTTTTTCTCCCAAAATCTTGTTGCTAGGGCCAATTGAAATTTTCAAGACTGAACCTAATACATTTTTGCTGGATAAAGTGTTGAGCAAAGGTGAGTAAATGGAGTTGAAGTACAAATCATTTAGAATCTAATAGAATGGCGGAGCATGCTTGAGGGGCTAAATGGTCTACTTCTGCTCCTATGTTTCCATAACTTTAATCTACTTGGTGTTAGTATTTAACTGAGGGGCTTGGGGAAAGACAGTTTCCCAAGGGGAGAGCTTCTCCACTTTGTCAGAGTAGCCATGTAGAAAGTCAAACCCTGGTCCAACCACACTCGCTCAAATGCTATGTCTATTGAATGTGCTTCAACCTACTTGCCAGTCCGCTGCATGTGGATTGGTGGTCCTCAGGCCTAGGGCCTGGATTGTCATTATGAAGGAGAGCCAGTCCACCGTGCCAAAAATGTTTTTTGGATGAGCCTGGAAATCGCAAGTCCCACCCCCTCAAACACGGCACTTCCCATTCTCGCAGGGGTGGGAATGGGGGCGGTTCGAGTTTCGCGCATTTGTGATTCATGAAGGCAGCTGGTCATTTAAATGATCGGCTGCCTCCGCTCGAGTCGGATTTTGCTAGTCCAGGAGAGTGAAACCCGAAGTGTGCATAGTAGACCTGGTAAGAGCAGGTCTGAACTTTGTGCATTTCTTTGGATGGAGAGTTGAGATATTCTCCTGAATCTGTTGCCAGGACACCTTTAGGGAAGGTCAGGTCACCTTTTGGAATTTATAAAATTATGCATGAATGTGTGTAAAAAGTGCATAAAGTCATTAACTGTCAAAACTGTCAAAATCAGTTGTCAAAAGAAACCATGAAGATGACCTGTCAGGAGGTCCTGTCAAATGTGTCAAGAAAGCTTGTCAAAAATGTCAAGATGAACTGTCAAAAGCACCTGTCTAATGGAGCTGTCAAAGCATTTAAAAGTCCTGCCTTTTAAATCTTTGGAAAAAAAAATGTCCGGAGTGTTTAAAAGAAATCATCGCTTGCTATTTCACTGTGGTGACATAAGCGTGAGGGCTTCCATTACTGGATTACTGTTGCATGATTAATTTCACAACCACCCTTTATCATAGTGGGGTACTTGCCTTTTTGCAGTTTGATTGATAGCTGCAAGTGATTATGGACCCTTGAAGTGGGACTGTGATTCCCAATGCTTGTTGTTATAAGGGATTGTGCACTTGAATGAAATGTTTGTTGTTATGAGGCTTAGTGTAGTTGAAAGAATGTAAATTTTTTTGTGTTTTTTCTCAACATAGTTAAGACTGAAATAGACTGTTAGAACTTTATTTTATCTCATACCTGCTTGAGGTATACCCATGGTGGATGCTAGGTGAATTGACACAGTAGGTGTAAGGGCAAAGCCTAGGGCTGGTGGGCATGGGCATAGGTTGGCATGGAGGGTATGAGGGACCATGGATGGTGGGTACAGGACATAAGGTGCCATGGATGGGGCACGGGGATGAGGGCTGGAGGGATGTTTCATGTTTTATTCATTTAAAAAAAGACTTTGGACACAGTAGCGGAGCCCTGAAACAGGCCTTCTGCCCGGCCCATTTTCGAACTCGGTATCCTCCTCACTAGCTCCGGGGTCGCGCACCCCGTTCAAGCCCGCATTGATGATCTGATGTCTGGGCATCCATTTTTAAAAGTTGGCTTTGCGGAGCCCGGAATTCTCTTGACTCTGCACATCTGACTCATGGACGAAAACCCAGGTCTAGATGCCTGTGCTGTGATGTAATTCAAAATTTCGTGCCAGAGGATGCTTTTAGTTTAAAGCGATTTTCCTGTTTCCACCCCCCCCCTCCACTTTTTGCCCCTTTTGGTGTTTTGTTCCCTTTCAAGTGGTTTAAGTGAAGTACAATTAAAGAGGCTCTCCTGTTTACTCTTTATGTAAACTGTTACTTGAAGTATTTTTGCACAAGTGCCATAATATCTTTCAAAACCCCTCATTTTATTGTGACTAAGATGATCTATTTACTGGTGCTCTTTTGAAGTAATTTGTGATGAATTTGATGTTTATAATATTTTACCACTCTTTCAAATTCACAGGAGTTCAGATATAAAGCATTTCTCATGATGGTTAAACCAAGCTTAAAATATCAAGCAACTGTTGGAGATTATTGCACCTCGGTAATGTTTCTATGTGGTGCCTGGGCCATGTGTGTTGTAAATCAGGCTGATGGTGCACTAAATAAATGTAATAAGATGGAACTAAATTATTAAGGAACAACAGGCACCAAATTCACCTCTGCAAATAGCTACAAAGTGGTCAGGGGAACCATGGCTTGCAATCTATAAGCCAGCTTTTTTTTCCTAATCTTTTTCGCAGTGGTACAATTGGCTTTGACTATTGCCAGTGTAAAGATTTATAAACATCCTCTGAGTATAACTGGAAGATTCAGTACCAGAAGAGCTTTTAATCATGTGCTTTACTAGTCCATATAATAATTCATGTGTAATTGTGACAAAGCTGAACAAATTTTGGTTTCCTGGGTGTTGGGTCAGTATTTGTGGTATTCGCGCTTGTCCTTGTGAGAGGAAAATGCAGAGTTAGCCACCTTTTAAATTCTATAAAGTCTAGATGGACAAATTTAATTCCATCCCTTCGCTCATAGGGAACGGGGGAAAGATAGGTGGGGTTCACACTGCATTGCCACTCCGATCCCCACCGTTCTGGCTTGCCTGGCTTCATATGCAGGGAATCCACCCGCCTCCACGGAATGGTGTCTAACTTAATTGGTAGCACTGCATCCCGATGATGTCATTGGGACGCAGATGCTGTTTTAACCACTGAGCTGATTGCAGGCCATGAGGTCTCCGGGCAGTGGAAAAGATCCGAGCCACAGGTAAATTTTATGTCTTCAAGCTATGAGTTCACTAGTCGAGTAAACTCGAATTGCACACCTTCATATACACTTGTTAGTTATTGCTCGCTATCAGTAATGGAGAGAGACCAACATAAGAACAAACTGTGATTGTTCATTGCAACAGAAGCCAGAGCATTAAATCCTTGCGTGCTCCCACAACCACCTCCAGCTCCACACTTCGAGTTAACCAGTAGCCCGCGCTGTACAGTGATTGGTCAGTACTGTTACATGGTTAGTCTACTTGCATTCTCTTAAGAGGTACGTGGTACTCCACTTTACCACATCCCTCCCCCTTTACTTAAAAAATACAGTTGACAAACTTAATAACATGTGAACTATTTATAGTAATAACTATTTACAAATCAAGTCCCTCAGGAGGCTTTCTTGGAACGTTGACGTTGCAGTTCAACAACCCCGGCTGGTTTTTCCAAGATCTGCTTTTTAGAGGACAGTTGTCCACTAGGTTCCTCAGTGGATGATTTCATCATCTTCCGGGTGCAGTCACGTTCACTCCAGCTGGCCCTCCCCTCCAAGCTGGAACAGATAAAGGGCAACGAGCACAAAGCAACACAGAGAAGAAAAAAAAAATTATGTTTTTTTTTCGAGGATTGTTAATAATTCCTCTTTTTCTTCCTCCTTGTCCTTTTCTTGGTAGTACTGACCCGTATCCCGGTCTTCTCTTTAATTTCGCTATTGGCTAGGCTAGACTCCGGCGTGAGCTGAACGTGAGTAAGCTCAGTAGTTGGGTTTTCTGACAGCTCTCCTGAGGACTCAGGGCTTTCTAGTTGTAAAACTTCAGGGCCTTTATGCAGCTGTTGCTTCAACTCTTTCAATTCTTTCCTACTCTCATTAATAGTTTCCAGGAGAATCTCACATTGTTGCCCCTTCTCAGCTAATGTGGTCCTTAACTTGGCTGGAGACAGGTTTAACTTTTTTCTTATCTTTTCAGTGGCACAAATCGGGAGCTGATTGAATTTTGTAGCACACGAAGGTCCTTTAATAGGTTTTCCTTTTCTTTTTAAAGGATGCTGACTTCAGTGTGAGCTCTGTCCTGGTGTAACACTTCGACGGGCTTCTCCTGTTGGGTCTTTGCGTACACTTTTTATTTCTGCAGTAACACTGCCGGTTTCCAATTGGGAACTTAGCGGGCCATCAAGGTTTATCTCTCCCAGCCAGTGCCTTTCGAGGAGACTCGGTCTCCTGTCTGACATTACAAATAGGGGTAGGTTTGCAGACTGTTCCTCATACTGCACCTTGACTTGACATATTCCTTTCGGTCTTATTTCTTCACCCATGTATGTTCTCGGTTTAGTGCCTGAAACTTCCAATCTTAAAGGATGGGTTCCTTTTATTCAAATACCTGAATGTATGTTCTCCTGTGACAGACATCGACACTCCAGTATCAACTTCCATCTTAACGGGTTGTCCATTGACTATGATGACTACTTGGGTTGGCTCGGTTCTACCCACTTTCAGTTTATATAATGAATGGATGTCTGGTTCTATTTCTCCTAGTTCTTCTTCCATGAGACATTTTTCACAATTTCTCCCATTGTTTTTAAAATGCTGTCTCAGCCTATCTCTGCAGGGCCACATTATGTGACCATATCGTGGTAGAAAAAGCATTCGACTTGCTTGAATTGTCGATCGCCCACTGGATGCCTGGATGCATTTCTCTCATTCATTTTGTGGATTTCACTGTAGTACTGCTGTTTTTTTTTACTGATCTGTACATAGGGGGGGTTTCCCGCCTTTCTCTAGGGTCCGATGTTTTCGTGCCTTTTGTTGCTGGTCTGTCCCGCCCTACCAGATGGACAGCGCCATTTTGTGTATCTTTTATAGCTTCCGAATTTCTAGCAGCACTCTCCATGGCTGTGGCTAATTCTAATGCCTTACTGAAGTCTAGATTAGCTGAGGCTAGCAAACGCCTTTGAATACAATCATCTCCAATCCCGCATATCAGTCAGTCTCTTAACATGTCACTAATGGACCTTCCGAATTCGCAATGTTTAGTTAATGCCTTTAAAATGGCAACAGGGTCAGTTATTGTCTAGGCTGGAAGCCTATTTCTTGAATTGAACTTGAGGCACTGCAATTTGTACAATTTTTGTTAACTCGTCGAAAGTCTTCAAGTCGGAGGTGTTAGATGACGTGAGGTTTGCGGATCAGCCGGTATGTTTTACTCCCGCATGTGGACAAAAGAATTGCCCTCTTCTTTTCCTCCCCCATGATACTGTTAGCGGTAAAAAAAAGAACGTTAAGCGTTCGACATACTGAGACCAGCCATCTGAGATGGGGTCGAATGGATCGACACGCCCGAGCTGCGGCACCGTGAACGACTGCGAGGGGACTGCGCTTCCGCTGGCTTCCCAGTTAATGATGAATTCAGGTGTTTGGCTTTCTTGACTGCTGTAGATCAATTCATGTTTTGCCTTCTGCAGAGTTACCCTCTCTCTGGGGTCTCTTATGATCTTCTGCCCATAGCCATTTTTCTTGCATGTACCTCTTTAAATGTTTTACCGCTTTAAGAGCAGTCACCATTTTTTTTTAAACTCATCTCTGCAGCTGTCGGCTTTTCCGTGCTGGGTTTCATGCTCTTCTCTAGTTTGGGCGGGATCCCCGTGATCGCGATTCTGCAGGGTTTTTTTCTTTTCTTTTAAAAGAAATTTGTGACTCCAGTACTACTGTCTGCTCTGATTGCTGTCTATTTTATAACTTAAGTACAGATTCTCTTTCTAATGTTTCGTTCACTCGTCTTGTGGATTCTCACTCGGGGGGAGGGGGTCTTGTAATTTTGCTATTTTAATCCCAGTTGCCAGTTTTATATCTTGAGTCTGAGTTCACTAGTCGAGTAAACTCGATTTGCACGCCTTCATATACACTTGTTAGTTGATGCTCGCTATCAATAATAGAGAGAGACCGACATAAGAATGGACTGTGATTGTTTATTGCAACAGAAGGCAGAGCACTAAATCCTTGCATGCTCCCACAACCACCTCCGGCTCTAGACTTAGTTAACCAGTAGTCTGCGCTGTACAGTGATTGGTCAGTACTGTCACATGGTTAGTCCACTTGCATTCTCTTGAAGGTTCATGGTGCTCCACTTTACCAGAGTAAGTCAGTTCTTAAGATATTGAATGTTCAAGCTTCTTTGTGGGCCAGATGGTGCATTGACTGGTTGCATCATAGATGTCACGAGATTTACCTTTTGTGTGTCATAATACACAAGGACATTTCTTGATCGCTGGTAATGCCTGGCCAGGTGACCGCACTCACCTGTGTTGCTCAAAAGATTCATTATTCTGATGGTGAATCTTTTTTACATGCTCTAGAATATTTCAACGCTCGCCTAAATTGGACCTGGGAGAGGATGTTGGATATTTTCTCAACGCTCTCTTGTCCTGTAATGTACTGTATCACCAAGTCAGTCAGTCACTTTTGAAGTGGAATCGTTCTTACTTGGACTCAAAATTCCTCTTGCCTGATTCTGTAACGAGTCAGATGATGTGATAAGAACTGATAAATACATATTTCCAGATTTCACTGAACCCGAACTGTCATTATCCAGCAGTAGATTACAGCTGGTTGTTTTTCCGATGTGTTGTTGGTCTTATTGTTCAGGAAGATTTTTAAATGCTCCATCTAAAATATGTTTTTTTTTTTCCAAGCAGCAGTATCAATGGGCTAATCTTTTATTTTGTTGGGAATCTATCAAGGATTTTGTTGTCTTGCACAACAGCCTGTGTTTGTCAAAACATCACTGAAAAAGGCACGTTAAATACCATCATATACATCAAAGTCTGAATAGATTTAATTGCCTCAGGATGGTTGGAGGATGGTTCAGATAATTCAAATGTGTGGTAAAATCCTATACTGGTATTCACATAAAGGTCACCAACATCTGTGGCATTGGATAACCAGAGATGGAATTTTGGAAACAAAAACAGAATTACCTGGAAAAACTCAGCAAGTCTGACCCTCCTGGGTCATGAGGACTCGAAACGTCAACTTTATTCTTCTCCGCCGATGCTGCCGGACCTGCTGAGTTTTTCCAGGTATTTTTGTTTTTGTTTTGGATTTCCAGCATCCGCAGTTTTTTGTTTTTATCTCTGTGATGGAATTTTGGGTTGGATTTCAGCAATAGTAGTTGGTTCACAATTTCAAATTGTGGGGGGAGGAGGGAGGGGGGTGGCTTACTCTGTTGCTTTGTGCGCTTGTGAAACCTACCGTCATAATTTGACTCAACAATGCTTGCACCCACGTCCAACTTTCAGAGGAAGCAAGTGTGTCCTTACGTGAAAGTTCTGTTCTTCAAAGTTTACACGTACTCCAGATAGATATTAGCATTCTTTGTCGCACAGTTAGCTAGTCACCCATTCAATCATTCCTGCCTTGCTACATTTGTACATACCCAGTCATCCGGTTCCCTACCTTGCTTGCACAAACACTTGCTACAGATATCCAGTGGTAGATAATCTTTGCAGCTACACAAGTTGTGAAGAGTGTTTTGTTTTGATAATGTTTTTTGTTTAGGCAAGGGTCTTGCACAACTTCATTCATTACTTCACCCATTCAATTTGTTTTCATTTTTTTTGTGAGCATTTAAGGTTTGAAAATGTTTACTTATGAGGCTCTTGTACTTCCCATGTGAATATTGCAGCATTGCTAGTGGGGAGAAGCTAGCAGCAAAGGGATGTGTGGGACCTCATACGTCCCCAAAAGCTAGTGTTCAGGTACAAAAAGTAATCAAAAAGACTAATGTCAGCCTTTACCTTAAGGAAGTCGGAATGGAGTGCATAGGATTGATACTTCAGTTGTACAGAGCCTGGATCAGCCTCTTTCTGGAATACTGCAGTCAGTTTGAGGACTGAAACTCATGGTGGATTTATTAACGTTTTGACGAGGCACAGTGTAGATTAAACTGGAGTAAAAGAATTAAATTATGAGGACACTTGCATAAATCTGGTTTGCATTTCCTTGGGATTTAGAAGGTTGAGAGGTCATCTAATTGAGGTGTTTAAAATGTTTGATAGAGTAGATACAGAGAAACTATTTCCTCTGGCAGGGAAATCCTGAACAAAGGCTACAATCTTCAAATAGAACTAGGCAATTGAGAAGTGAAATGAGGTAGCACTTCTCCATACAAAGGGAATCTGGAACTCTCTTCCCTCAAAAAGCTGTTGGCGGGGTTAATTGACAATTTAAAAACTGAGATTGATAGATTAATGTTGGATAGGAGCTATGGGGAAAAAGGCAGTAAATGAAGTTGAGGTACAGCTTGACCAAGCCCTAGCATGTTGAGCAAATGTGAAGGGCTGAATGACTTACTCTTGCTCCAATGTTTGATTGATAACATTGCACGCCAAGGTAGCCAACAGGGTACACTGAAAAGTGTAATTATTTGGAAGTGAAGTGGGGGGAACCATTGATTTCATGTTGTTTCCCACCCCTCATCATCATGTTTTGTGTGGTTTTTATCCTACATATTTCCCCAGGTTCACCATTACTTGTCACTCCTGTAAGTGAGCTTTGTGCCCCTTACAGTCTGGAGTGCACCCTCTTATGTCCTTTGTCCAGGTAAACAATAGCCTGATTCAAGAATTGTAACAAAGAACAAAGGAACCTAAGTATAGGAGTAGGCTTGAGCCCGTTCCACCATTGAATTATATTAAGGCCGATCAATATCTTAAATTTCATCTACCCGCACTGGTTCCATATCCCCTAATACCCTTACCTAACAAATCAATCAGTCTTATTTCTGAAATTTTCAACTGAATCCGGTCCTTAACAGCTTTTTTGGGGAGAGAGTTCCAGATTTCCACAGCCCTTTGTATGAAGAACTGCTTGCTGATATCACCCCTGAATGGCCCAGTTCTAATTATAAGGCTCCCCCCAGCCATCCTGTTCTGGATTTGTCCTCCAGAGGAAGTGGTTTTGCTCTTTCTACCCTATCAAAACCTTTTGATCATCCTGACACCTCAATCCCTAAATCTTCTATGTTCAAGCAAATACATGCCTAGTTTTTGCAACCAGTCGTCTTAATTTAACTCTTTTTGGCCCAGTATCATTTTGATGCAACTGCACTGGACCACCCCTAAAGTCAGTATATCCTTCCTTAGATGTGCTGCCCAGAATTGAATGTAGCAGTGGAGATGGAGTTGACCAGAGCCCTGTACAGCTATAACATAACTTTTACCTCTTTATCTCAAGAAGGCGGAAATATAAAGACCAACATTCCATTAGCCCTTTTAGTTAGTTTTTATATCTGTCCACTAGTTTTTAATGAAAAGCCCTTATGCTGTATACCAGACTGGAACATATCTTGTGCTGCCACAGAAATTCTCATCTCTTTATAGAAGTTATTAAGTACTCCACTCAGCTGAACTACAGTAATTGATTTGTTTACATAGATGTATGAGTGAACAGTTTTTACAGTTAAAAATACAATTCTCCATATATGAAAGCAATAAAAAGATGACTCAAGCTCTCGAGCACAGAGAGCCTTTGGCTGCTGGCTATGAAAGCCACACGCAGATGCACACGAATGTTGCTACTTCATAGTCTGGCTTTATAAATCTGCAAGATTGAAACCTCTGTCCATCCAACTGTCAGTCACAGAGGGCTCTAGCCAATAAAGGACCTGTCCTGTCCTTCAAATGTCCAAGCCAGTGGTCAGTCCATGTACTAGCCCAGACTGGAGTTGATCTAACTTTTGAATTACGACCAAACTAAAGCTAATGATTTAATTATACTGGAATAGTGAGTGATCAGTCAAACTTAAATGACTGCAATTTTTATTGATTGCCTAACATAGCCATCAATTAATGTGGTTATTCCAGATATTGGGCCCTTGCTATTTTCTGTTGCTTACTTCTTCATCAATTTGCTGCTTTATCATGTGACTTCCCTCACCACCTCCTAAACCCCAACATCCCATCCCCCACCTTGAGAAACCTTTGGGTATGATAATTGACAGTCCCCACTTGTGTGGTGAGTCCAAAACTAGGCTTCAGCAATATAAGATAGTCAATAATAAATCCTATAAAATGTTCAGAATTATCTTCTTTACTCAGGGAGTGGTAAGAATGTGAAACTCTGTACCACATAGAGAAGTTGAGGGGAGTAGTCTAGAGCATTCAAGGGAAAGCTAGACAAACACATGAGGGAGAAAGGAATAGAAAGTTATATTGATAGGCTTAGGTTAAGTAAGGTAGGAGGAGACTTCTGTGCAGCATTCGCTTCAGCATTAACTAGTTGCGCTGAATAGCCTGTTTCTGGTATATACATTTTATCACACAAAACTGATTTGACCTACTACATGCTGATCATAATAGTACAGAGATGAGTCTTATAAAAAAAAATGGCAAATTATTTTCTAATGCTGATTTCTTTATATGCAAAGCACCTTAGCTCTTATGCCAAGATTACTGCTTTTTTGGATGCTGCAGATCTCCAGCTAATGAGTGAAGGGTCCAATGGAAAGTGTTGTGTTGGAGTGTTTTGTTTCAGCCAATAGAAAGCATATGTCATAAAGGTTCTCGGGCAGATATTGAATTATGTGATGAGGCATTCTAGGTTATCGCTAAAACTTTGAGCAGAAAACCCTTGTTATACACATAAACCAAGTGAGCCATTCAAACCATAAAGAGTCTTTAGTTCTGCATCATTGCATTTGGTTGTCCCGTAAATGATTCAGGAGCCTTTGTGTGTGTCCTACCCTACCCTACCCTACCCTACCCTACCCTACTCTACCTTACCCTACTCTACTCTACCTTACCCTACCCTACCCTACTCTACCCAACCCTACTCTACCCAACCCTACCCTACCCTACCCTACTCTACTCTACCTTACCCTACTATACTCTACCTTACCCTACCCTACCCTACCCTACTGTGGAATCCATGCCATCATTTTCTTTTAATCATTGCTATGTGTGGTATGCCAGCATGTGTGGCATTTATCGCCCCATCCATAGTTGTCTTTGAGTGGTTAGCTAAGTGGATTAAGAGTCAACCTCCTTGGTGTAGGAGTGGAGTCGCATTTAGGCCAGATGGGGGGCAGAATTGTCCCAGAAATCAGCAACGTTGATACGGGGCGGGGAAAGTGGCGTTTTACTCGTATTGTGCAGCACTTTGCTTCAAAAATGCAGAGGCACAGGTTTCACATTGGTTTACTAGTGGGGTGGCCTTTGATTCACCTGCCCCCGCCATCACCTCAGGCCTTCAGTAATCAGGGCACCATATTTAAAGGGCGCCCATGCTGAGAGCTAACACTCGCTAGGGATCAAAAGCTGCTGGAAAGTCACAGCTGCCAAAGGGAGGAAATGTGCTGCCCCCAAATTTGGCGACGCCTCCCTCAAGCGCCTACTGGACGCAGTGTAAGCACACGCAGTGAATCCTCAACCCCTGCTCTGGGTGAAGACCAGCAAGCAAGGTCACCAGTCCAGCATGATGGCAGTACTGGTCAGTGCCAACGCCCTGCAAAAGAGGTCAGCCACCCAGTGTCGAAATAGAATGAGTGATCTCCTCCGTTCCGCCAAGGTAAGTCACTCTTCTCATCACTCTCCTCAACTCTCACACTCACAAATTCATCACACGTCCATAGGGATCTCACTCACTGCTAGGTAAAGGGACATCACCATTCACTGTCTCACACACACCTTTATCTGCTCTGCGGATCATGTCCTCATCCCATCCATGATAGCACTCACCACCCACGCATAAGACCACAAGGCGTAGGAGCGGAAGTAGGCCATTTGGCCCATAGAGCCTGTTCTGTCATTCAATGAGATCATGGCTCATCTGATAATCCTCCACTCCATTTTTCTGCCTTTCCCCCATAACCCTTGATTCCCTTACTGATCAAAAATCTGTCTACCTCAGCCTTGAATATACTTAACAGCCCAGCTTCTACAGCCCTCTGTGGTAAAGAATTCCACAGATTAACTACCCTCTGAGAGAAGAAATTCCTCCTCAACTCTGTTTAAAATGGTGACCCCTTAATCTGAGATTACGCCCTCTGGCCCCAGACTCTCCCACAAGGGGAAACAACCTCTCAGCATCTACCCTGTCAAACCCCCTAAGAATCTTATATGTTTCAATAAGGTTGCATCTCATTCTTCTAAACTCCAATGAGTACAGGCCCAATGAACTCAACGTCTCCTCATAAGAAAATCCCTCCATACCCAGAATCAATCTAGTGAACCTTCTCTGAACTGCCTCCAATGCCTGTAGATAAGGGGACCAAAACTGTCCACAGTATTCTAGGTGTGGCCTAACTAGTGCATTGTATAGTTTTAGCAAGACTTCCCTATTTATATACTCCATTTCCTTTGAAATAAAGGCCAACATTCCATTCGCCTTCCCTATTACCTGTTGAACTTGTATGTTAGCTTTTTGGGATTTATGCACAAGGACTCCCAAATCCCTCTGTGCTGCAGCCTTCTGCAGTCTTTCTCCATTTAAATAATATTGAGTTGCTTTATTCTTCCTGCCAAAGTGCATAACCTCACATTTCCTCACATTATATTCCATGTACCACTTTTTTGCCCACTCACTTAACCTGCCTATATCCCTCTGCAGACTCCTTGTCTCATCCTTCCCATCTATTTTTGTATCATCTGCAAATATGGCGATAGTACATTCACTTCTCTCATCCAAGTCATTAATATATATTGTAAAGAATTGAGGCCCCAGCACTGATCCCTGTGACACTCCACTAGTTACAGGTTGCCATCCCAACTCTCTGTCTTCTATTAGTTAGCCAATCCTCTATCCATGCTAATATACTACCCGAAACACCATGGGCTCTTATCTTATTAAGTACCCTTACATGCGGCACCTTATCGAACGCCTTTTGGAAACCCAAATATATTACATCTGCTGGTTCCCCTTTATCTATCCTGCTTGTTACCTCCTCAAAAGAATTCTAATAAATTTGTCAGGCATGATATCCCCTTCATGAAGCCATGCTGACTCTGCTTGATTAGATTATGTAATTCTAAATGCTCTGCTATTACACCCTTTATAATAGCCTCTTACATCTTCCCAATGACAGATGTTCACCCAATTGGTCTATAGTTACCTGTTTTTTGTCTCCCTTTCTGAATAAGGGTGTTACATTGGCAGTTTTCCAATCCTCCGGGACTTTTCCAAAATCTAAGGATTCTTGGAAGATTACTACCAGTGCATCCACTATCTCTATAGCTACTTCCTTAATATCCTAGGATGTAACCCATCAGGTCCAGGGGACTTATTGGCTTTTAGCCCCATTAGTTTCCCTAGTACTTTTTCTCTAGTGATGGTTATTGAATTTATTTCCTCCCCACCTTTTGCATCTTGATTATTTAGTATTTTTGGAATGCTATTAGAGCCATTTCTTGGTTCCCCATTACTTTTTCCTCAGCCTCATTCTGTAAGGGGCCTATGTTCACTTTAGTCTCTCTCTTCCTTTTTATATATTTAAAAATACACATGCCAGGCATCTTTCTCACCTGGCCTGGCAGGTGTCCTGCTTACATACTCTCCACTGTATTCATGCAGGACAAGCTGGCACGCCACAAAAGGGAGAGGTCGCAGACTGGTGGAAGAATGCCCAATGTCACGGTCCTCACAGACTTTGAAAATAAGAGTCATCCAGCTGGCTGACGAGGATCTGGACCGTTCCAGTGCTGACGGTGAGGTCGGCGGTGCTCAATCAAGTGAAGACGCAGCAGTGAAACGTCCATCAGACAACCATGCTGTGGGTGAATTCTCCTGTTCCACAGTCCCATGCCATGCACTAATTATCTCTCCTTGCTTTTGCAGACACATCTGGGAAGCAGCCGAGGGGGTCCAAGAGCCAGGTCCGCTACTCGAGCCCCGAAGACACCTCGGAAAAAGAATCTGATGACACCATAATTGAAGACATGTCACAGTGCTCACCCACACCCTCCACCAGCGCTGAGACACACATGTTGGTGGGACCTAGCTGTAGAGTAGCCTTGGGATCACAATCCCCTGGTGAGCACATCACACTGTCTGATCAACAGCAGGTGGAGACAGGGACTTCCCAGGTTTCCGGCACTTGGAGGACTGCTGGAGCCCAGAAATCTGTTGAGTCCTAGTCAGAATAGGAGCCTCTGGACTCTGTCATACCTCAGTTGCTGGAGCTACAAAGGCAAGTTTGGGAACCTCGGGAAGGGTTGTCCGCTACACTCCTTAGATTGCAAGGCACAATGGAGAAGTCTGTCCGCCTTCAGTTTGAGATGATAGCTCCGGCATGCCAATGTACCAAGGTCAACACAGGTAGGATGACAGTTGTTTTGGAGACCTTGGTTCAGGACATTGGTCCTGCACTGCTGTGCAGGCTCAACTCCATCACTGAGGCAATTGCTGGCATCCATCATTGTCAATGTGAGAGGGGTGTGGGGCATCTTGAGTTCAGCTACCCCTTCCTCTCAAGGAGTCAGCCAAGGGCCCTCAAGCACCCATAGGAAGGAGGATCAGCAGGTGCACACCCTGGTGCCATCCACCCAGGGGTCTCCGTGAGTGTCAGGCCCATCTGTATTCCCTCTTCCTGTGGCCTCAGCAGCACCAGCTCCACAGGTTGAGGAAGGTGCCACTGCCACACAGCAGGGCCCTGAAAGCAGGCTGGTGCCCTCCTGGTCTCGGCCCTCCAGAGGACGCCTGCCAATGTCATCATAGACAACAAGGTGTAGCAGTCAGCAGGCCACTTCCACCTCCGCTGTGGATGTCAGGGGAGCACCAAGACTTAGCGGCAGGGTTAGAAAGGTCAAGAAGATTTATTTGCACAATGTGGGCACGGGTGTTAATCACTTGTACTTAATGTTGACCATTGTAAATACACTCCCTAGAATGTCTCCTTGTCTATGCTGCATTGTTATGTTGAGCACTGTTCGTGTCGATCTTGTACCAAAACGTAACTGGGTTCTGCTCTCAGCACCTTTTGAGGTGGGGCTGCCCTCCCATCTCAGCACCATTCCTGACAGGTGAAGGTATGGTGCTGAAGGGACAGGTGATGAAGCCTGACGAAGGATCAAATTGTCTTACACTGTTTGTCAGCAGTGTCTCCATGATATCAGCCTCTTCACAGAGTGTATGTGTACTGCCCCCAGCTAGACAGGTGTCAGCCATTCCCAGATGCAATGTGAAGATCCTCAGGAGTGTCCTCACTACATCTTGTCATCATCCTCCTGGAATCTTGCAGCAGTGAGGGCCTCACGGTTATGCCTGCCTTGTCTGGCTAGTGCAATAGCCTCATCACCCGCACCCTCGCCTTCCAGAACCTCATCACCCTCATCCCCTTCGACGTCCTCCTCATTGGAGGAGACATGCAGCTCTTGCATCTCCTCATCATCCAGATCCTCCCCCCTTTGCATCGCCAGGTTGTGTAGTGTGCAGT